>NC_056751.1:763256571-763324992 GCF_019279795.1 Protopterus annectens
GGGAAGGGCCGGAGTCAACCCTTTACCGCCCAAAAATTTTTAAAAATGAACTCCCCTTAAAAAAGGCAATGAAGGGGCCAATTTTTTAAAACAGAAACGCCCCCCCCCCGGGAAGGGGGGTTTTTACTAAAAAGCAAAAAAAGCCCTGGTTTCAGAAGGAAAATACTTCTAGGCGGATGACATCACCCGTAAGAGAATAGCTGGCAATAGCCAAGGTATGTGTTGCGAAGCGTCTAAAAGCATGTTCATCTGCAGAAGCAGCTGGAAACACACACACACAGAGAAGGGCCGGGAGTCGAACCTACATCTATCTACATGAACTCACTACAGCATAAAGCATTTACAGAACACGCTACCGAGTTTACTGAGCACAGCGCTGTCAGAGGCATACTTCTAGGTGGCTGACATCACCCGTAAGAGAATAGCTGGCAATAGCCAAGGTATGTGTTGCGAAGCATCTAAAAGCATGTTAATCTGCAGAGGCAGCTGGAAACACACACACACACACACGGAAGGGCCGGGAGTCGAACCTACGCCTATCTACATGAACTCACTACAGCATGAAGCATTTACAGAACGCGCTACTGAGTTTACTGAGCACAGCGCTGTCAGAGGCATACTTCTAGGTGGATGACATCACCCGTAAGAGAATAGCTGGCAATAGCCAAGGTATGTGTTGCGAAGCATCTAAAAGCATGTTCATCTGCAGAGGCAGCTGGAAACATACACACACACACACACAGGGAAGGGCCGGGAGTCGAACCTACGCCTTTCTACATGAACTCACTACAGCATGAAGCATTTACAGAACACGCTACCGAGTTTACTGAGCACAGCGCTGTCAGAGGCACACTTCTAGGCGGATGACATCACCCGTAAGAGAATAGCTGGCAATAGCCAAGGTATGTGTTGCGAAGCGTCTAAAAGCATGTTCATCTACAGAGGCAGCTGGAAACACACACACACACACACACACACACACACACACACACACAGGAAAGGGCCGGGAGTCGAACCTACGCCTATCTACATGATACTCACTACAGCATGAAGCATTTACAGAACGTGCTACCGAGTTTACTGAGCACAGCGCTGTCAGAGGCACACTTCTAGGCGGCTGACATCACCCGTAAGAAAATAGCTGGCAATAGCCAAGGTATGTGTTGTGAAGCGTCTAAAAACTTGTTCATCTGCAGAGGCAGCTGGAAACACACACACACACACACAGGGGCCAAGAGTCGAACCTACACCTACCTACATGAAGTCACTTCAGCATGAAGCATTTACAGAACGCGCTACCGAGTTTACTGAGCACAGCGCTGTCAGAGGCACACTTCTAGGCGGCTGACATCACCCGTAAGAAAATAGCTGGCAATAGCCAAGGTATGTGTTGCGAAGCGTCTAAAAGCTTGTTCATCTGCAGAGGCAGCTGGAAACACACACACACACACACACAGGGGCCGAGAGTCGAACCTACGCCTACCTACATGAACTCACTACAGCATGAAGCATTTACAGAACGCGCTACCGGGATTACTGAGCACAGCACTGTCAGGAGGCATACCCCTAGGTGGGTGGTATCATCTGCAGAGGCAATGCGTCCGATAGGGAATGAAGACAGAGTGCGCAGTCACGCAGCCTGTTACCATCCCAAGGTGGCCGTACAGTAACACGTTAGTGCTGCAGTCGGGAATACCAAATAACTACTGATCAGTACATCACGACAGGAATACGGGATGCACCACATGACAATTTACCCTATGAGAGGGCATCCGGCGTGCAGGATGTAGGCAGCCAATGTGGCATGACAGCCACATATGTGTCACCTGGATGGTCACCATGGCTATGCAGGATGCCATTGGCCATGGCTACACACCTAGTAGCAGACATCAGTGACCACTGTCGTGTGTACCCCCGGCGGGTGTACTGGCCATGCCTCCCACACCTAGCGGTTGCAAAGGGGAGACAGACATGCTCACGGGGTATCAACGCAGTTGGGCGCGGTGTGCACTGTACTGTGTGTCTATCTACACAGCTGCTTACTGGACATGCTCAGACACTTAGACTCGGCACAGAGCAGACATGCATACACATGGTGCGACAGCATGGGTGGCAGAATGTGGACCGTCATGTGTGTCCAGCCACACAACAGCAACATGGCCATGCCACAGACGTGGCCGTTGCAAAGGGGAAACAGGCATGCACCCGGGGTATTAATGCAGTCGGGCGCGGTGTGCACTGTACAGTGTGCCCATCTACACAGCTGCTTACTGGGCATGCTCAGACACTTAGACTCGGCACAGAGCAGACATGCATACACATGGTGCGACGGCATGGGTGGCAGAATGTGGACCATCGTGTGTGTCCAGCCACACAACAGCAACCCGGCCATGCCACAGACGTGACCGTTGCAAAGGGGATACAGGCATGCACCCGGGGTATTACTGCAATCGGGCGCGGTGTGCACAGTACTGTGTGTCCATCTACACAACTGCTTACTGGGCATGCTCAGACACTTAGACTCGGCACAGGGCAGACATGCATACACATGGTGTGATGGCATGGGTGGCAGAATGTGGACCGTCGTGTGTGTCCAGCCACACAACAGCAACCCGGCCATGCCACAGACGTGGCCGTTGCAGCGGGGAATATCCAGGTGCAATTAACCATGGGTAGGACTGCCCTACAGTTTGTTGCATGCTACAGACCACCCTCCCAAACCCAGGATACCTGCACAGCCGTCCTGAGGACACTGGTGAGTGTGCATGCTCTCACAACAGCACCGTATTGGGTGACATCAACCACCCATACATAGACCGGGAGCATTACCCATGACACAACACCCTACGCCACAGGTCCCGGGTGTTCATACACCTGACTGCTGTCAAACAGCCATGAACCATACCCACTAGGGGGGGACGTATACCAGTTCTGCCCATCACACATGGGGAGGATATGCTCCACACAGGATGTACATCCCTCAATGGTGATGTAAGACCATATAGTGGATCCACTGGTAATCCACATCCTGCGCCCAACACCAGCATGGGAGACCTAAGTGACAACCTCTCCACAGCAAACCACACACATCATACGACCGGTGTGGTACCCTACAAGTCCTCCATGCCAGTGGTGAACACAGGCCGCACTGCCAACTCCCTTATGAATGCCTTCTCTGAGCACCCCCAGGGATGTCTGCACCAAGCGATCATGATAACATCAGGACCTTGTCCACCAAAGGTAGGCACATGGTCTAGTGGACCCCAGCCACTGACAAACTGTACATCAACAATTGGAGCTAATACATGACAGAGCAATATCAGTACCAGGGAAGCCATCACCCATTCATACCGGCGTCAACATACGGCCACACATACAATCATCCAAGGCTGCTTGTGGGAGTGGTACTGCAGAGGTCACATGAGACAACCATAGGGCCTTCCTTAACTGTGGTAGGGACATGGGTGGGAGCGGACAGTCATGGCCGGAAATGATCCAGAATGGTACAACGGTCACTGCACCCACAGACATTGTCAACAAACCAGCGGACATGTTCCATGCATACATCCACCCCCCCAAGAGGGGACATATCCATCCCACCAGAGTCTAGCCTCCGAAACATCTCATATGCCCTGGAGTGATCTGATATCTGTTAGGCGGTGAACACAGCACCAATGGGCCCCGATGGTGTCCCTGGCTGTGTGCTACCCAACCTCATTGAGGCCCTCGCCCCACACATAAGGCCGCTGTGTCATGTTAGCCTTACTACGGGCTAGGTCCCCGCTGGATGGCATACGGCAGCTGTGGTCCCACTATGCCAGGGTAGTGCTCTTATGCCCTATCAGCTTGACAAGCCTTGTCTGCAAAGCTGCGGGGAGGTCCATACAGGTGCCCATGAATACAGACAGTGGTGTACAGCCAATACCGGAACATACCCACAACGACTTAGTCAAGGGCAGATCCTGCCTCCCAAACCTGCTCGTCCTGTCTGGAGCGGTCACCAAGGGCATTGATGGGGGTACGTCAGTTTGCACACACTACCATGACCTGGTGGGAGCGTTCAGAACACACTCCACGTGGGACTCATGGAAAGGCTCTCCAGCGTACATGTGGGGACATATGTCACACGATGGTTCTCAGAATGGTTGGAGGTCACACCACACAGCGTTTGTGTTCCTGGTGCCGTGTCAGACTCAAAGCTGGTCTCCAGTGGAGGCCCACAGGGCTCAGTCCTGGGCCCCCTGCCATTCGGCATAAGACCTTTCAATGTGCATGCAAACATAGGGGGATTGTGGCAGACAAGGTATGCAGATGACTGCACACCGGCCACCATACCCAACACCCCATCTGACACGGACATCCACCTAGGGCGTCATAGACATGGATAACTGGTGCCAGAGCCATGGCCTGCTGCTACATGCCAGAGAAGGTGCAGACCTACCCAGTGGGAAGGACATGTTTGCCCCGACATAACATGTAGGTGGTAATCCATTCAACATGGTGGACGTGTTCATGGAAATGGGTACCACACCTGTCGGTAACCTCTGTCAACACACACAATGCCAATGTGGGTGGGAAGACATTCCACTGTGACCACCTGGTCTGGAAGGAATCACATCCACATCAGGGGTGTTCATTGTACCCCTGTACACATCACACACCAGAGCAATGATTGCGTACAATGGCACATCTGGGCTGTACCTAACCTGACACCTGCAGCACTCGGAAGGACCACAAACGTTCCACGACGCGGGGATAAAGGTGCTGGGACATGTGTCACACGCTGCCCGACCAAGGGTACTCCGGCTGTATACCTTCCCAGCACGTCTGCTCTGTGGTGATCTGTGCCTGACATACACGGCCATGTCCGACCTGGGTGACATGGACATGTTCCACCTCCTAGGCTCCGGGCAAACACGGGCACAGAAGCGACTGTCAGACACCTCACCACAAAGATGACTAGGACGTGCTGGGGGAACAGGGTCAACGCCCAGAGACCCCCTACAACACGGAGAGGATTGCCAGCCCATGTGAAGCAGAGGCCATGACTGCCTTTGTCCAGGAGTAATCATGACGTGTGGATGTGTGATCATAGGTATGCGACAGGCATCATCTCTGTGTCAGTGCTGGACGGGGGACAGGAGACTGATGGATGTGGTATCCTCATCCTAAGGGGTGTTAGCAGCCACACACAGTCTTGCTAGGTTTACACATGCCGTAGGGCACATAGCCTGGTATGTACATGTGCGCCTATGTACCTATGTAGGGGTCCATGCCGGTTGCGGGTACCTGTGCTATGCTGATATTGCCAGATGTGCCTGTGGGTACCCCACGACTACACGTGGGGAACTGATAACAGTGCTCCCAGTAGGCACATGCAAGTACACCATAATTGGCATACGGTTAACTGAACCAACATGGTGCTACACATGTAACCACCATGCATACTGTGTACACAGAACAATGAATGCTGCACCTGCACTACATGGTATGTCTGCTGCATGATGTCAGTGCATGACCCACATCACATACGCACCTGTCACCTGCCATACACAACCACCACAACATACACATCGCGTACTATGCAGACACAGGTATCACATACACCTCTCACTATCTTGTCCACCCTGTGCATCAGAATATGTTTGCATAACCGTGCACCGATGGTGTATCTCACGGTTCTGCGACAGAGACTTCATCATATGCACAGGGTGATATGTGTGCCACAGGCATAGGCTGTACCAATGGATGACATCATGTGTGTGTGTAAGGGCCTGTGCATTTACTGGGCATGACTGTGCAGAATGCATGTGGATGTGGTGGAGCCTTACAGTTGTGTTTGCTGTGTGTGGGTATGTGTGTACACAGTTCAGTCATCTGTGATGCCTACACGGGGTATACTTGGCAGCCCCAGACTGTACAGTGCAGGTGGTACGGCTCACTGTGTCCGCCTGCGGTGACGTGACCCGTGCCTGCCTGGGGTCGCATGGGCACTACCGGGTGGAGGTATAGAGTGGCCACTCTCCGATGACACATGTCCGCTGGAAACGTGTCCACGCCGGGGCCATCCAGGGCCACGTCCACGTGGCCTGCTGTGTCCTGGTCTGGTTGGTGTAGTAACAGCTGCACTGCTGCTGCTGCCAGCACTGTGTGGGTGGGCATGGGAGGTGGCACACACACGTTGACCTGCACTTGGTGGTGTTACTGGCCCATGCCCACGTGCCCTATGCCTCACCCCTACCAGGTGTTCCAGCACGGACAGCTCACGCTCACGGATGGCCATGCCTCGGTCGAGGATCCCAGCCATCTCACCCAATCTCCTATCCAGAACATCGGCAAGATGCTGTTGGGCATTCGCCAATGACTGGATGTTCTCATTTAAGGAACGGATTGCGGACCTCTGCAGCCTCTGCCCTTCCTGGTTCTGCTGTTCGGCACGTGCCTGCGCCGCCATTACAGTCTGGAACATGCGTCTGGTTATACCAGCTGCTGCACCCTGTACAGCAGGTGTATGTCTAGCAGTGCTCCTCCTACGAGCAGCACCTGCCACATGCCTGTGTGGCACTCCACCAGTCATTACACTGGCAACATCGTGTGTACCCGCACCTTCTGCAGCCACCACACATTCCTGCTCAGTGCCAACAGACGCTGACTGTCCGTCATCTACGGGCAATGGTGTTGGGGTATGTGTCGGCATCTGAACCGTGTGCGGGGATGAAGGGGACGTAAGTATGATGTTCTCCAATGGCACAGTGTCTGCCTGTGACAACCCTGCCTGTGCCTCATGCACATGGTCATCACCGCTAGTATCTGTGGGGACACTAGCATCAGATGGACCGCAGGAGGGGAACGCACCTACAGCACCTGTGAATACAAAGACATACCGTAAGTTACATTACACACATGCAGACACACACACAGACACACACGCACACACACACACACACACACACTGACACACACACGCTGACACACACACATGCAGACACATCATGCATGTGATATTGCAGGTGGCATGCAGCATTCCCACACCACAGCCCAGTGAATGCAGCCCAGACATTAATAGTGGCAGTATGCATACTGCCCTGGAGTGCACACTACATCAGGCAGGTGTCTTTTAGTAGGCATGCAGTACACACATTCATGGTAGTTTGCATGCATCACCGTGATACACCATGTGGCCACGGGCGGGTTAACAGTACACATGACTGCCGTCACTATGTCATGTACACCGCAAATATGTGCGGTATCATGTGGACATGTGACGATGGTGTCCCACCACATGCACCACATCACAACGGATGTCACAGTGCAGTGTTATGTTTGCAGTCTACAGATACAATGCATGTGTAACAAGGATGTCTGTGCAGGTGTGGTTGGTGTGAGCTGTGTACATAGCTGTACAGTGGGGAGTACGGGCACTGTGCCACTGCATGGTAGCAGGACACAGGTATGTTTCTGTGCGATGCGTGACCTGGACGCATTACGTTGCCATGTCTGCAAGTCAGTTCAGCTGCTCAGCAGCACATATATGGTAGACATTGGTGGCACCTCTAGTGGCTGCAGACAGGCATTCCATTTCACTGGTGTACCACATCGGATGTCCAGGGGGTCCACTACAGTGATGAGCCCACTATGTGTGGACAGGGTGCAACAGTGACTACCCACTGCGGATGTACTGTGTGGCAACATGCCTGTAGGTATCACCCATGGCCATGTTTGTCTGGGTCATCGACAATTGTGTGTGATGGGCATCGTGCACACGGCCCTGTGGTGGCCCATGTGACATACAACCGTACTAGTCTGAGGTGTCACATTCCCTAAGGCTATGCAGACATTGTGGATGTCCGCTATGTCATGCATAGGTTATGTCATGGTGTGACAATGTTGCAGACAGACATCCACGTGCATGGGACATGTCATGTGCCATGTCACAACGTGTGCACCCAATGCAGGACCATAGGTCACAGTGGTAACACCTGTGCTCTGTCCAGATCACAGCTCACTATGTGGTACTGTGTGCATACCGCAGAGGCATACCAATGCATACTACACATGCAGCCATTGTGGAACACCTCCACCATTGTATGCATAGCTGACTGCACATATCACACCAATGGGTTATGTGGTGTCATGCCAGTCTATACTAATGGTTGTATCTACTGTACATGGGTGGTGTGTGTCGGGTGGTGCAACCTGTATACCATGACTGGGGCACACCCAGGTGTGCATGTCATACCTGGACACATGGGGAATATCGATACACCGTATCATGCCTTTTACTAGCAACAGACTTACCTGTGACAGACCCTTGTCTGTGCGACACGCCAGACGTACCTGTATAGGGATGACACAAAGGTATACACATTATCCATTACTATCGCCACGGTAAGCACTGTGCATGTCACATCATGCACCTGTGTGTTAGCATGTGCTATGCACATGTCTGCAAATACAACATAGCATACTGTAGTATGCATCTTGTGTGGCCATATACCTGGCATGTGTTGCTATATTATGTGTTGTACTATGACACCCACTCCTACGTCGCTTATCATACAAACATGCAACACTGACTTACCAGGCAGCTCCAAGCTCGTTGGTTGGGAGACACCCACCTCCACGATGGACGCGAGGGTTTCAGCGTGTTGTTCCATGGGTGTCCCCAGACTGGCCAGGAGCTCCTCCATGGGTGTGAGTGGGGGCTGGGTTTGTGGACCACCACCTGTCCCACCTTGTTGTCTGGCGATTGCAGCGGCACGCTGTCTCGCATGCTGGATTAGGTCTGTGCAGTGCCTGTGGATCTGTTGATATGTGCGGTTGTGGCCCAGGGTGTTCACCCTCCTGCGCATATCCTGCCACATGTCCTCCCGTTGTTGTGCCTGCAGTGGCACATGGCTAAACAAGATGTCGTAATTATCATGTAGCAACGGTATTATGACCTCGTGTTCCTGTCGGCTAAAGGCAGGCAGCCGGGAACGTGGCATTATCTGTAAGACATAATGATGGTGACAGGTCACATTTACACTGCTGTGCTGGCATACTGCTGGAAATACATTGCTATGACATGTACAACATCTTCACAGTAATCTCTGCAAGGCATCATGGCAGTGACACAGCCGATGTGTTGCCGTCACACCATTGAGCAGTGGGTGTCATATCATATCTGTGTGTCACCTCATCACACTGTACACGCACCATGTTGATGTTAGCCTGCTGTGGACATGTGTACCTGGCTGCACCTGTGTCCATATCAGTTGGCACGGGTCCCCATGTGACAACGGTTCTACTGTTCACCTGGATGCTGTGTATATGTCACTAGACATCACGTACGTGGCCATTATGAACGTCAGCGGTGGCACTGTACACATACACATGGACACCTGCACATGCATGTGTTGTGCCATGTACATCCACACAGTAATGTACGGGTGTTGGACAACTTGCCACGGCTCACCTGTGTTGCACATGTGATACACATGGGACAATGTGTAACCATGCCACATTAGCAGGAAAGGTCATGCATAGCATGTACATACGCACGTTGTCCACAGCAACACACAGCACCTGTAACACCACAGGGTGCATCACCGCCACATTACTGCTGTGGATGGTTGATAGTGACAGTGCCTTTTGTCCATCGCACCATGTAGGACTGTGATAGCATGTGCAGCCTTGCTGGGCAGGGCTGCATGGTATGGCAGGGTATGCCACATGCATGGCACTGGGATGTGATCCACCTGGGGGGTAATAATATTGGCAGGGTGGCTGTCCATTCCATATGTCATTGCTATGTGTATATGGACATTACACATGTCTATCACCATGGTGTGGACACTGGCCTTATGCAAGGTAGGCTGCACGCTGCTTGGTGGGGGTGTGTCTGGTGCATGCAGGTATCGCACATCCATGCATACACTGTAACCCTGACAGGTGCTATGTGCTGCGATATTGATCAACACAGTGCTGTATGTGGCCACACACTGCTATCCCGTGCACATGGATGGTTGCCTAGACTGACGTGGGTACCACATATGTCTACATCCAGTGCCTGCTGCCACCCCCATGTCTGCTGGTGCACTGCACACCGCCATCCCTCCCTCGGGAAACGTGGTGTTGGGCACAGCATAGGTATCCATGTATGGGGACAGGGATGTTCACATAGCAGGGGCACTGGTGGTATCGTTGATCTGACCATACACATATGACGCACCCCTCACACATACAACCCATTCATTATGTTGTTCACAACAGTGACACAGCTGTACTGCTATGCCGGAGACATTCACAGACGTACATACACAGATGCATGCACGTCCGTCTGTGGCATGGCCTGGACTATTGGTGTGGTTCGGCACATAACGTGTTTGAGTGCGGCTGGCGCAGACCTACTGTGCACATGTTTACACAGTAAGCCTGTTCTACGGTAGGCATCAGTGATGTGCTGTGCACATATCATATCTGCACATTTTGTTGGTGTCTGTCTGTCCACGGGCCAGTGGTGGGACACACAGGGATATTGTTGAACATATATGCATGCAACCCTGTACTGCTGTACCGCTAGCTTCTCAGGTGCTAATGTGTCATAGACATGCACACCGTACCCGCACATGTGGTAGTGGGTTGCCACCTGTACCCATCTCCTCTTGTGGGTTGCTATCATCCCACACCCTCTTTGTATTGTATGTTCAGGCTATGCACCTGTGTGGGGCTTGTGGGCATGCAATGCAGTGCTATGTGCCTTTGCACCCATCGCAGAACAAGTCACACAGGTACACTGGCGGCCGTACACTTCACAGCTTGATGTCGACACATCACATGTTGTACACACATAACACATCTCCTGTGGGACATGGTCAAATGTACAGGCATGTCCATCAGTCACATGCCACTGCTACCCCTACATGACGGCTATGCAGGACATGTGGCGGTACAGCAACTGTCACATGTACATGAGCAATGCCCCCCTACCTACATCACGTGGTACTGCCTGTGGGGCATGTGCGTCTGCATCCATGCTATGGCCATAGATGACAGTTGTACATTGATATGTGCAACATACCTCATTGGGAGTTCTCATGTGCACATGTTCAACATGTCAACGCATTGTTTGTGTCTGTCAGCCAGTCATTGTTGTGCATGGTTTACATGGCAGCCATGGCGTACTGTGTGTGATTCCAGGTACTTCATTGGGCTACCAGCATTGTACATTATCACAGCACATTCCAGCCATCACGTAGCCATCCTAGATGACAGTGGGAGGTGTTCTGCCATGTGCACATATGTCACACAGTATGAGGGTGACTGACACACATTCTCAGGACAGGGTTCTGACTGCTGTGGATGTGTGTGATGCTGTCGACAACCATGACTGCGCCAGATGGTGTCATCTGGATGTGTAACATTCACAACACACACCTACCTTCACGTAGCAACACATCATCCACAACAATGGACATCCCTGCATGAACACTGTGTGCAGTATGTCTGTATGACCACTGCATGCACCACTGGTAGCCACCAGCATGGCTGCCAACAGCAGCAGTGTGTATCCTGTGTGAACATGGGTTACACCATTCACAACACACCTGTGTCAGATGGCCCTGTTGTGGGTCACAGTGCAGTTCCACACATCATGTAACAGTATACATCATGCACCGGTATGTTGCGGACATGTGAAGGGCTGTGCAAGTCAACATATGCACACATGACACATCACCTGGTACAACGTGTCTGTCTTACCACATGCTATTGTGACCACCCTGTGATGACATTGTACAGGCTACGTGGACTGGGACATGTGATGGCTCAAAGGTGTATTCACCCTCCGGGTGTGTGTCTAGCCAGGTGTACAGTAGGCAGTGGTCTGCACATGGGGATACTGTACATTGGCCTACTCTGTCACTGTGACTGTTGACTATGGTCATACTGTACTTATGCAGGCATGTGGTATTTGTCCAGTATGACAGTCGTGGTCAACCACACTACTGTGGCACACATGACCTGCGGACATCTGCCTAGGGTGTGGGGCCCACATGTACATCTTCACATGCTATGCTGCCTCTGCAGCGGTGTCACATGTCTGTCTCCAGCAGGGCTGTCACAGGCAGGCACAGCATGCAGTGATGTGTGACAATGCTTGCACCCTCCACTGTGCTGTACACAAGCACTGCACACACAGTAAGGCACGCCTGACATTTATCTGTGGTGCCTGGGACCTGCCTCCATGCTCTACACAGCACACCTGCCAGTCCAGATTGTACACAGATCATACCTTCCAGGCACATACCTGGACTGCAACACACACAGGTGAGGGGATCCCACATCACACAGTGATTTACACACATACTGTATTTTTTCAAAAAACAATGCATCATAGGTACTCCATGTTCGGATACCCATGTTTGTGACCGCTAGACACATTGTGACACGCGACGGAGAGTACACTGTACACCACAGGTTACATGCTGGCTGTGTTATCATACTGTACATTGCACCTCGGACAGTTGCTACTGCCATGTGCTGACAGCAACACGCACTTCCCTAGTATGGACTCCCATGTACCCACACATGCTTGGCCATGCACTACACATAGCTGGGTGACACATTACACAACACATACCATACCTACACTGCCCTCGGCATGCACCATACCTCCATGTGTCTGTGTGCTATACCTACGGACATCCCCCCTCTGGTTGATGAACATATATGCTTCGCGGCCCTGCTAGCCACGCCATGGACACACACCCATCGCAGCATACATGGTACATGTGCTCAACGGCCGGTACTACCGACGTCTGCTGACGGGGGTAGTTAATGGCATGGCACCCCGGCAGCTGGACAGTATACGTGACTATGCTGACACATATCACAGTGCACTTCCGCTACATGTACGCACTGGTAGGGACCATGCTATTCCACACAGACACATGGTGGTACTGGCCTTTTCACAGACACCACGGTGGTATTCATTTTCCATGCACATGTGCTGTATGGGCGCATGTGCAGGCTGTTGCACAGTGGGTATGTTCAAATGTGTGTGGTGCATCACTTGACAGTCATGGTGGGTCCTCGTGGTCCATCACATGCTCCACAGCTAGCTCCCTACACATGACCGCCGTACATTGCAGTGTGGGCCCTCACTCAGTGTGGTGGTATGTCTGTGTTGTTTGGCTACATCCACATTCAATGTAGCATACAACAGTCACCCAGGCATTGCCAACAGAGATGTTGTTGGCAACATGCCAGCCAATGGGGTACCTACCAACAATACACACTCTCACTCACTACAGGGTTCCAATCCATACATGGACATTGCATTGTCCCTGTGGACACATACATGGTACTGCCATGCACACGTTATGTCCTAGGACACTGTCCCAATGTCACCTCCAATCTCCCTAGGTGTTATATCACGCCAACCTGGTTGTTATGTGTCTCTGCAGCAGCCCACTGAATTAACTGCTAGCCCATTCATGGACGTTGTGTACCTTGACCACCACACTACCGCATCTATCACACTACACATGGGTGGTACTGCATTGCACGTGGGACTGCATTCGTACACCCATGACTGGACCATTCAGTATGGCACTGGGGCACATCCTCACATCCATGCTTCACACACTCATTGATGACCTCCATGCCTTTACTGGCACCCTTGTTGGGCCTCTGTGTGCCACAGCACACCACATCCACATGTTGGCCACCTGTCATACCATTGCATGGGTGGTTGGTGTGGTACAGAGGGTAACAGATCAGACATTATCCCCACATTGCCCTTCAGCACCATTCCACATTCTGGTATTGCCAATGTACACATCCACCATCACATCATACCCTGTGTCCCAGGATGTTAGGCTATGTGACTCCTGGACAGGTCACACAGTGGTGCAAGCATATCATGCTACCTACGACATGTCAGGTACATGTGGCATTACACAGTCCTCAGTCATGTGGCCCCTCATGTTCACTATTTGCTTACATACAGAACATGCTGTCATGGAGTACTGTCCATGCCTACATATCCCACATCTACATACCTGGCAGCATTCTAGCTCCACCAGCTCATACTGCTAACAACCATACAGGTGTCGGTGTGGCAGATATATCGTGTAGATGTCATTGCGTCAGATACATCACACATGGTGCATACACATCACCTTTGCATAGCGACAGTCATCCACTGGGTATCACATGGATACTGTCCCTATACATGCATATCACATTGTACATGGTTGCTGTACACACACATGCCCCACATGGTGCTGTGGTTGCCATATTCCACTGTGGCGTGGGTACACATCTGCAGGGCCACACATATCTGGACTATGTGTGTTGCTGGTACATTGGTAGCCTTTGTACTTGTGCCATACACACATCTACACACGGGCAGGGTTACAATAACACATTCGTGGTGTACCTTCCACAACGGCTACAACTTTACATGTCACGGTATAGTCATGCCGTGATGTAAACCAGGCTCAGACAGTTTACATATGCAGATGACAGACGGGAAACACATCTGTACTCATCTGCATACCACTTACACAGGGGTGTCATCTACTCTGCCATGGGCCATGTCCTCCGCATTACTGATGCATGTAGTACTCCTACATGGTGTTTGCAGTGGGCGGGGTGAATGAAGCACTCCTGCATATGTGCACACATGCCACATTGCTTAGCCTGGCCTTCTGTGTTACCTCCGCAGACTGGACACACACCATGCTGTGGAACATAGGTCCTGTGCACATCCCACAGGGACACACTGTGGCACTGGTCATGTGATAGCTCCCTTGCTGATAGGGTGACACATACACATGGTACCACCACAGCGGCAGTACTGTGTAGACATGCAGTTGACATCCACCTCTGCTGTTCAGTGGACACTACCATGGGGGGGTGACGCTACTGTGTACATTGCACATGTGTTTACACATGGACCTGCCAGACAGCATTGTTGCACACATTGCACCTCCTACAGATCGTTTGGACATGGTTACTTGCTGTTCCTTCCATTTCGGGTGGCTATTCTGCTACTACTCTGTCCCATATGTGCAGGCCATACATATCCTGTTAATGTACATAACACTAGGCCATACCTCCATCATGCATGCTATGCCTGTGATACTGTGTATGATGTCTGAACATATCCATCATGACAGCTTTACATTACACATACTTGACATAGTCACCCCTACTGCGAGGCATACGTGCACATCGTGCGCACATTACGTCTGACATCGACGGTATATGCCCATACACATGTGTGCTGTGACACTATACATACATGTCCTATCCCCTGCTGTAGCACTTCATTGTTGGACATCCACTGCCAGCATCGGCGTGGGTGGTGGCATTGTTCTGTGTTTTAAATCCCTATGGCAGCCCTTGGGTTATCCCGGCTGTGTACATGATGTCCCACTGCTGTGCACACGGTGTCCACAGTCATTGGTATGCTCAGCGGGTTAGCACTACATAACCACCTTTCATCACTCTCTGCTTTATGGACAGGTATCTTTACTTACAAACACCGTTCACATACAGTGCAGATTCGTCATACATATCATGCGTTACACACCAGTACATCTCGTGGGTTCTACATACCTTTCCTGTGTTGGTTTCCCTATTCCGTTAGAGTCTCGATAGTTACAACAAAATGGCTCGGGTGAGAATAAAGTATTTGTTCGGTATGAACATACAGTTTGAATATCCTGGGAGTCTTCCTTATATCCGTCGTCACCTGCGGCATGTGGGTTCATCACACCAATAGCTGTTCCTCGGTGTGTACTTATGCGCATATCACCTGTGCATCTCCTCCATTAAGACGATGCACGCGTCAGAACTAGGGCATGGTTCATTCCTCGTCTGGGCGTTGGTTATTTGCACTACCTTCGTGGGGATGGTATGTATTGTGTTATGTTATGTGTGACTGCAGCCGCTATGTGTGGCGTCAGGTACATTTCGCTGTGGTGTTAGCCGTGGATTGTGTGTGTTGGGTATGGTATTATTTTCGACATGTGGGTGTCCGTGTCCTGGCGGCGTCTGTCGATGGCGTTCTGCATTCGGATGTGTAACATAGCTCTTGTATTCCTGTACACAACGGATGCAGGTATGCATCCGCTGCTGATAGTGTTTCCCACGCGAGATGTTGCGGGTATGCCGCTGTCATTGACTGCCTGTATGTTTTTGCTGCTATTTCGGCTTGTATCCCTTTGATATGTGCGATGGGGTATATCGGCGGCTGTGGGTGACGGGTACGGGTTGTGGGCCTTGCATTTATACATACACGGTATGCTTGTGTGTGTGCTCCATCCCTGCCTGGGGAGCTGCAAGTTACCTGTCTGTTGTTCTAGGAGTGTAGGTTTTGTTGATGTTGTCTGGTGTCGATACCGCCTGCATGTGTGCTTCCTGCATGTATTCCTCCGTCACATCAGTAGTATATCTGCGGCTGTTAAATGCGTGCCGACTATCCCTTGGCATTTTGTCACGGATATTTACGGTCATTGTGGTCCTGTACTTGGGACGGCCTGTATGCTACCGGTTGCCACCTATTCGGGTGGCGATTGCTTGTTTAACACTCGTAGAACACACAACGGTGTTTACGGGACGATACGTGTCCACGATCGGTGCCGGGGTAGCACATGCGTATTTCCGCGGTACATGGCTATTGCTATGTAACGTTGCCGACGTATCGTGTTGAAATTAACATATCGGCGCCATACATACGGTCATGGTTTGTACATGTGTCCTTTGCATCTCATGTTGGCTATACTCCTGTGGTACATTCTGGGACATTTTCGCTTTGCATCGTTTTACGTCGCCACGCCTAGCCAGTGAGGAGCTCTCAGTACTACTTTGTGGGTACTGCTGTACATACGCCTGTGGTTCCTATACTGTATGCCTACACATGTTATTCCACTCCGCCTGTCACATGTCACCTACATACACATTTTACAGTGGCACACACATTACACTCGCACAGCGGAACACACGACACCCTCACCTCACACATACACATACTGCCGCTTTCGCAGGGACGGTTGCACACAGTACCTACGTTGACCGCATCGCTGGCGGCGGTGTCTACCTCCGCCCTCATATCCTAAGAATATTACCCACACATGTCCTGTTACTGTATCGTGGCTTGGCGATCATCCCGACTCGCGAATATGCATTTAGGTGGGTTGACCTTTCCATGGGTGGCGTTCCCTGCTCTGTCCACCCTCACGGATAGTCGGGTTGTCGTTCACTATGTTTACTATGTAGAGATTTCGCGTCTTACTTCTCTGTAACCTTGCATCCCTGTGATTCCCTGTTTAACCTGTTGTACTTTATATCCGTGTATGTGTACATATATTTCTACGTGTGTAATGATATCTATCTCCATATCTGTGTATGCACATATGTACATATGTAGAGACCTTGCGCCGAACGTGGCAGCATACGGCTACGCCGTCTGCTGTAGGACCCACGTGCAGTTGAGGTGTTGGCGTTCCATGCTCCGCTGGCTGTTGGGTGTGCAGTGTTTGGGTGCTACCTATGTTGGAGTCACACATGGGACCACCCATACGGTACACATTATGGGCGGCCATGTTTGTGTGCCGTCCATTTCACTGTGTGTGCAGGTAGGGAGGTGTCAGTCCATGGGGCCTACGCTGTCAGAGTATGCGCTATACGTTCCCTCTTTGCCAAGGCATAGGCATATTGGGTACGCCTCCGTCTGCCTACTGGGGCTGGCACAGTGTGTTCATGGTGCTGAACGCTCTGTGCCTGTGCTTGCCTTGGCAGTTGTGGCGGGCTTGGTAGCCCTACACCATTATGTCCCTGCAGCAGCTGTTTCCGCAGGATCATATTATGTAGCATAGCACATACTATGAATATGTGGGCACATGTGCCTGGAGAGTACTGCAAGGCTCCACCGGATGTATCCAAGCACCAGAACCGTGATTTCAACATCCCAAACACACGCTCTATGATTATTCTGGTTTGTGCGTGTGCCTCATTATGGCGTTCTTGCATGTGTGTGTGTGCATATCTGATGGGTGTCATCATCCATGGCTCCAGTGCATAGCCAGCATCCCCCACAAGGTGACCTTGTGTGATGTCCCCCCTGGTGAATACCTGATACAGCTGTGAGGCATGCCAGATATGGGAGTCGTGGTAGCTTCCAGGGCTGCCAGCACACACATCCATGATAATGCCCTGTGCATTGCACACGACCTGGCAATTGATGGAGGGGAATCCCTTGCGGTTTATGTAGCATCTACCCTGCTCCCCGGGTGGTGACTTGATTTCTATGTGCGTACAGTCTATCGCACCCAGTACCTCTGGGTATTGTGCTACACGGTGGAAGTGGCGCATATTGCTAGCCAACTCCTCCTGAGATCTGGGGAAGTATATATACTCATGGGCATGTCGTAACATGGCATCCAGAAACTGGTGTAGTACCCTGGATGCTGATGCTGGTGAGATGCCCATTATATCCCCGGTTGGCCTTTGAAAGGTACCTGTTGCCAGTATTCGCAAGCTTACACATACCTTTGTGTCCACTGGGATGGGCTCCCCTCTGTTGTCTCTTGTTCTCAGGCGTGGCTGGCACAGCTCCACTATTTGCTGTAACGTGTCCCTGTCCACCCTGTAACGCTCTACTATTTCCAGGTCTTGCAGCCCCTGGTAGGTCACCCTTGGTCTGAACACTCTCCTTCTCCTCTGAGGCCTACGGTAGTTGTCGGCACCCTCCTCCGCAACTCCGTCTGTCTCTAACACATGCCGATGCATCACAGCCACGGCAGCACCCAACATATACATTTTAAAAGTTCCCCGTGTGTTTACACCCTAAGGTGCAGCGTTTGGGAATATGCGCTGTGTGTTGTGTGCATTCACACTTTATAGTGTTGTGCTGTACACCCGGTGATGTCATTGGGTGTGTCTGTGCTGCCGTATCTGTGGGTTATCTTCCGTGTTTTACCGTTGGCACTGCAACGCTGTTGCCTTTGGTGTTACATTACACTTGCCTGCATTGGTTTAGCTTTACAGCTTACTTTACTGTTTCTGCACGTTGCACCTACTATTTCCTGGAGTGCATCCTGCAGGCACATGGCATCTCATACATTTTGTCTGCCGCCGTTATGCTACCTCTCTACTTGGCTGTGCTGTATCGGTTCTTCGCTCTTTGCAATTCTGCTACATCCCCTACTTTCTTTGCATTCATATGCCTCCCCTTTCCTGTTTTGCGGGATTCTGCATGCAGAGTTGTCAGCTGCCGCCGATTGCCCTTTGTGGGTTGATTGGTGTTGATTGCTCATTACGACTCCAATTACACTGCTTCCGCATTTCCTCATATTCTCCGCATCACCTTCCTGTATCCGTGGTTGTTGACGGGGCGGCCATCACATGACTGGGTTGGGGAATGTAGTCATCCTCTTGCACATGCATCTGTGCGCGCATTGTGTACTCTCAGCGCATCTATTTCCTCACACGCCGGTCCTGATGCTGTGATGTGCATTGTACAGCCCATGTTTGCTGGGCTCCAATGTGCTTCCTCCTACAGTGGCACACCCCTCTGTGATTGACATGTATTCCCTCTAGGCCACTCCTCGGTGTATTACCGCTGCGCTGTTTGGGGCAGCCGTACGCCGGCGGGGATTTTGCGATTCAGTATTATCTGCCTCATTTGCATGGCATTGACTACTAATACATGGTTACGGCGCCGGACACCGCCGCCACTCCTTGGCAACCGTTGGGTTGTGGTTGTGGCTTTCCATGCATACTATGGTGTATTGTGGCTGTGATGCTGATGTGTCATATACTGCTCTTTTATGACATTGTCATATTATTTCATTGTTCCGCACCTTCCGCAGACATGTCCTGGGGTTCTGCTGTGGTTTTTGCGTACATACCATTTATGTTGTTATTTACATTTTCTGCATGTTTTCTTTTGACATTCTCGGTGTCTTTCCCCATTGGCATGTTGCACCAGTATGACACCTGACGTTGGCAGCCTTCCGTTACTCCTATGTCATGTTTGGATATATGTAAACCGTTTTTTTTGGTTTACATTGCCGTGCTGTTATGCTACGCCTGCGCCACTTCGTGAATCGCTACTTGCCTTCATTTGCATGGTGCAACTCCGCATATGGGGTGTTTAACATACCTACGCTGGAGGCGGCGCAACTCAGGCGTACGCCGGTGGTGCACGTGGGTTTGGATCGTACCTGAATCGCTCGGCGGCCATGTCTGGTGTTGTGGCGCCTACGCCATGCGTGCGCCTGGCACAAGGTTCATGAATCCCGGGGTGTGTTTTTCTGCCTCTGATACTGTCCTAAAAAAAGAAAAAGAAAAAAGAACAAAAAAAAAATCATTGTTTCCCGCCTTTACTGTGCTAGAATAGTCCTGAATTCAGATTTTGCTGTATTCCAGACTTCAGTACAAGTTCCTGTCTTGCCCATATCCTTACTTGGATACGAGGAAGCTTCTATGTTCATCAGTGAGAGTGGGGAATTTGGAGCAGCCTAACTGTCCCTGGAGGAGTGGTCTCAGCCCAGTAACTAGTTGGTTATTGACCGTTCTGGGCAAATTCTAATCTCTTTTAAGTCTCCTGCTTTAAAACCTGCTTTGGAGCAGTTTTTATGCTTGTTCCGACTCAGCCAAGCTCCTCGTGGTCCTGCAGCGCAGTGCTAGCAGCCGAGAGATGATGATGAGTGACTGCTACCTGATTAAGTATTTATTTGCTCCCTTTACATTAGCAACAGAATTTTTCTTGCCTAAAAGCATCATGTGACTGCTTTAGTACCTAAATAAGCTTGTTATTGCATTTATTGCTTACCTGCACTTTTAAGCCATTGTTTGTTGTTTGATTTAACTGTTAAGGCTGCCCACTCAAGTGTGTTAGCCTGTGCAAAGCATTTACTGTGTCTTTCTGCCTCTGATACTGTCCTAAAAAAAGAAAAAAAAAACAAAAGAAAAATATATCTTTGTTTCCTGCCTTTACTTTGTAGAATACTCCTGAATTCAGGTTTTGCTGTATTCCAGACTTCGGTACAAGTTCCTGTCTTGCCCATATCCTTACTTGGATATGAGGAAGCTTCTCTGTTCATCTTTGAGAGTGGGGAGCTTTGAGCAGCCTATCTGTCCCTGGAGGAGTGGTCTCAGCCCAGTAACTAGTTGTTTATTGGCAGTTCTGTGCTTTTCCCGAGCTCTTTCAAGTCACCTGCTTTAAAACCCACTTTGGCATGGTTTCTTCACTTGTTCCGACTCAGCCAAGCTCCTTGTGGTCCTGCAGAGCAGTGCTAGCAGCAGAGAGACAAAAAAGAGTGACTGCTACCTGATTAAGTATTTCTTTGCTACCTTTACATTAGCGACTGCATTTTTCTCGCCGAAAAGCGAGTTTGTGACTGCTTTAATTCCTAAATAAGCTTGTCATTGCATTTATTGCTTACCTGCACTCTTAAGCCATTGTTTGTTGTTTGATTTAACTGTTAAGCTGCCCACTCAAGTGCGTTAGCCTGTACAAAGCATTTACTGTGTTTTTTTGCCTCTGATACTCTCCTAAAAAATATATATATATATATATATATATATATATATATCTTTGTTTCCCACCTTTACTGTGCTAGAATAGTCCTACATTCAGGTTTTGCTGTATTCCAGACTTCAGTACAAGTTCCTGTGTTGCCCATATCCCTACTTGGATAGGATGAAGCTTCTCTGTTGATCACTGAGAGTGGGGAGCTTTGAGCGGCCCATCTGTCCCTGGAGGAGAGGTCTCAGCCCAGTAACTAGTTGTTTATTGACCGTTCTGTGGTATTTCTAATCTCTTTCAAGTCTCCTGCTTTATAACCCACTTTGGTGTGGTTTTTCCACTTATTCCGACTCAGCCAAGCTCCTCATGGTCCAGCAGAGCAGTGCTAGCAGCAGAGAGATGAAAAAGAGTGACTACTACCTGATTAAGTATTTCATTGATACCTGTAGATTAGCGGCTGCATTTTTCTCACCTAAAAAAAAGTTTGTGTGTGCTTTAATAGCCAAATAAGCTTGTTATTGCATTTATTGCTTACCTGCACTTTTAAGCCATTGTTTGTTATTGGATTTAACTGTTAAGGCTGCCCACTCAAGCGCGCTACCAGTGCAAAGTAATTACGATGGTTTTCTGCCTCTGACAGTGTCCTAAAAAAAAGACAAAAAAAAAACAAAAGAAAAAATCTTTGTTTCCCACCTTTACTGTGCTAGCAAAGTCCTGAATTCAGTTTTTTCTGTTTTCTGGACTTCAGTACAAGTTCCTGTGTTGCTGATATCCTTACTTGGATAGGAGGAAGTTTCTCTGTTCACCAGTGAGAGTGGGGAGCTTTGAGCAGGCTATCTGTCCCTGGAGGAGTGGTCTCAGCCCAGTAACTAGTTGTTTAATGGCCATTTTGGGCTATTTCCTGGCTCTTTCAAGTCCCCTGCTTTAAAACCCACTTTGACATGGTTTTTAAACTTGCTCCAACTCAGCCAAGCTCCTCGTGGTCCTGCAGAGTGGTGCTAGCAGCAGAGAGATGAAAGAGAGTGACTGCTACCTGATTAAGTATTTCTTTGCTACCTTTACATTAGCGACTGCATTTTTCTCGCTGAAAAGCGAGTTTGTGACTGCTTTAATACCTAAATAAGCTTGTTATTGCATTTATTGCTTGCCTGCACTCTTAAGCCATTGTTTATTGTTTGATTTAACTGTTATGCTGCCACTCAAGTGTGCTAACTGGTGCAAAGCATTTACTGTGTCTTTCTGCCTCTGATACTGTCCTAAAAAAAACTAAAAAAAAATATCTTTGTTTCCCACCTTTACTGTGCTAGAATAGACCTGAATTTAGGTTTTTGTGTATTCTGGACTTCAGTACAAGTTCCTGTGTTGCCGATATCCTTACTTGGATAGGGGGAAGCTTCTCTGTTCATCAGTGAGAGTGGGGAGCTTTGAGCAGCCTATCTGTCCCTAGGGGAGTTGTCTCAGCCCAGTAACTAGTTGTTTATTGGCCATTTTGGGCTATTCCCTAGTTCTTTCAAGTCCCTTGCTTTAAAACCCGCTTTGGAGCGGTTTTTGCGCTAGTTCCGACTCAGCCAAGCTTCTCATGGTCCTGCAGAGTAGTGCTAGCAGCAGAGAGACAAAAAAGAGTGACTGCTACCAGATTAAGTATTTCTTTGCTACCTTTACATTAGCGACTGCATTTTTCTCACCTAAAAGTGAGTTTGTGACTGCTTTAATACCTAAATAAGCTTGTTATTGCATTTATTGCTTACCTGCACTTTTAAGCTATTGTTTGTTGTTTGATTTAACTGTTAAGACTGACCACTTAAATACCCTAGCCTCTGCAAAGCATTTACTGTATTTTTCTGCCTCTGATACTGACCTAAAAAAAAAAAAAATATATATATATATATATATATATATATATATATATATATATATATATATATATATATATATATTTTTTTTTTTTTTTCCCACCTTTACTGTGCTAGAATAGTCCTGAATTCAGGTTTTGCTGTATACCGGACTTCAGTACAAGTTCCTGTGTTGCCCATACTTGGATGGGAAGAAATGTCTCTGTTCATCAATGAGAGTAGGGAGCTTTGTGCAACCTATCTGTCCCTGGAGGAGTGGTCTCAGCCCATTAACTAGTTGTTTTTTGGATGTTTTGGGTGATTTCCTAGCTCTTTCAAGTCCCCTGCTTTAAAACCCGCTTTGTCGAAGTTTTTGCGGTTGTTCCGACTCAGCCAAGCTCCTCGTGGTCCTGCAGAGCGGTGCTAGCAGCAGAGAGATGAAAAAGAGTGACTGCTACCTAATTAAGTATTTCTTTTCTACCTTCACATTAGCGCATACATTTTTCTCGCCTAAAAGTGAGTTTGTGACTGCTTTAATACCTAAATAAGCTTGTTATTGCATTTATTGCTTACCTGCACTTTTAAGCCATTGTTTATTGTTTGATTTAACTGTTAAGACTGCCCACTCAAGTGCGCTAGACTAAGCAAAGCATATACTGTGTTTTTCTGCCTCAGATACTGTCCTAAAAAAAAGAAAAAAAACTAAAAAATATATATCTTTGTTTGCCACCTTTACTGTGCTAGAATAGTCCTGAATTCAGGTTTTTCTGTTTTCTGGACTTCAGTACAAGTTCATGTGTTGCCGATATCCTTACTTGGATAGGGGGAAGCTTCTCTGT
Source organism: Protopterus annectens (assembly GCF_019279795.1). Taxonomy (NCBI): domain Eukaryota; kingdom Metazoa; phylum Chordata; order Ceratodontiformes; family Protopteridae; genus Protopterus; species Protopterus annectens. Next base: position 763,280,769 of record NC_056751.1, read on the forward strand.
TCACCAGTGAGAGTGGGGAGCTTTGAGCAGCCTATCTGTCCATAGAGGAGTGGTCTCAGCCCAGTAACTAGTTGTTTATTGGCCATTTTGGGCTATTTCCAAGTTCATTCAAGTCCTCTGCTTTAAAACCTTTTTAAGAGAGTTTTTTGCACTTGTTCTGACTCAGCCAAGCTCCTCGTGGTCATGCAGAGTTGTGCTAGCAGCAGAGAGATAAAAAAGAGTGACTGCTACCTGATTAAGTATTTCTTTGCTACCTTTACTTTAGCGACTGCATTTTTGTCACCTAAAAGCAAGTTTGTGACTGCTTTAGTACCTAAATAAGCTTGTTATTGCATTTATTGTGTAGCTGCACTTTTAAGCCATTTTTTGTTGTTTGATATAATTGTTAAGGCTGCCCACTCAAGTGCGCTAGCCTGTGCAAACCATTTATTGTGTTTTTCTGCCTCTGTTACTCTACTAAGAAAAGAAAAAAAAACACAAAAAAATATATATATATCTTTGTTTCCCACCTTTACTGGGCTAGAATAGTCCTGAGTTCTGGTTTTGCTGTATTCCGGACTTCAGTACAAGTTCCATTGTTGCCCATATCCTTACTTGGATAGGAGGAAGCTTCTCTGTTCACCGGTCAGAGTGGGGATCTTTGAGCAGCCTATCTGTCCCTGGAGGAGTGGTCTCAGCCCAGTAACTAGTTGTTTATTGGCCATTTTGGGCTATTTCCTAGTTCTTTCAAGTCTCGTGCTTTAAAACCCACTTTGGTGGATTTTTTGCACTTGTTCTGACTCAGCCAAACTCCTCGTGGTCCTGCAGAGTGGTGCTAGCAGCAGAGAGACAAAAAAGAGTGACTGCTACCTGATTAAGTATTTCTTTGCTACCTTTACATTAGCGACTGCATTTTTCTCGCCTTAAATTGAGTTTGTGACAGCTTTAATACCTAAATAAGCTTGTTATTGCATTTATTGCTTACCCGCACTTTTAAGCCATTATTTGTTGTTTGATTTAACTGTTTAGGCTGCCCACTCAAGTGTGCTAGCCTGTGCAAAGCATTTACTGCATTTTTCTGCCTCTGATACTGTCCTAAAAAAAGAAAAAAAAAAAAACAAAAAAAAATCTTTCTTTGTTTCACGCCTTTACTGTGCTGGAATAGTCCTGAATTCAGGTTTTGCTGTATTCCGGACTTCAGTACAAGTTCCTGTGTTGCCAATATGCTTACTTGAATAAGAGGAAGCTTCTCTGTTCACCAGTGAAAGTGGGGAGCTTTGATCAGCCTATCTGTCCCTGGAGGAGTGGTCCTAGCCCAGTAACTAGTTGTTTATTGGCCGTTTTGGGCTATTTCCTAGCTCTTTCAAGCCCCTGCTTTAAAACCCGCTTTGGCCCAGTTTTTGCGGTTGTTCCGACTCAGCCAAGCTCCTCATGGTCCTGCCAAGTGGTGCTAGCAGCAGACGGATGAAAAAGAGTGACTGCTACCTGATTAAATATTTCTTTGCTACCTTTACATTAGTTAGCATCTGCATTTTTCTCGCCTAAAAGCGGGTTTGTAACTGCCTTAATACCTAAATAAGCTTGTTATTGCATTTATTGCTTACCTGCACTTTTAAGCCATTGTTTGTTGTTTGATTTAACTGTTAAGGCTGCCCACTTAAGTGTGCTAACCTGTTCAAAGCATTTACTGTGTTTTTCTGCCTCTGATACTGTCCTAAAAAAAGAAAAAAAAAAAAAAAATCTTTGTTTCCCACCTTTACTGTGCTTGAAAAGTCCTGAATTCAGATTTTGCTGTATTCCGGACTTTAGTACAAGTTCCTGTCTTGCCCATATCCTTACTTGGATACGAAGAAGCTTCTCTGTTCATCAGTGAGAGTGGGGAGCTTTGAGCAGCCTATCTGTCCCTGGAGGAGTGGTCTCAGCCCAGTAACTAGTTGTTGTTTGACCATTCTGTGCGATTTCTAATCTCTTTCAAGTCACCTGCTTTAAAACCCACTTTGGAGCGGTTTTTGTGCTTGTTCCGACTCAGCGAAGCTCCTCGTGGTCCTGCAGACTGGTGCTAGCAGCAGAGAGACAGAAAAGAGTGACTGATACCTGATTAAGCATTTCTTTGCTACCTGTATATTAGTGACTGCATTTTTCTTGCCTAAAAGCAAGTTTGTGACTGCTTTAACACCCAAATATGCTTGTTATTGCATTTATTGCTTACCTGCACTTTTAAGCCATTGATTGTTATTTGATTTAACTGTTAAGGCTGCCCACTCAAGTGCGCTACCTGTGGAAAGTATTTACGCTGTTTTTCTGCCTCTGATACTGTACTACGAAAAGAAAAAAAAAAACAAAAAAAATATATCTTTGTTTCCCGCCTTTACTATGCTAGAATTTCCTGAATACAGTTTTTTCTGTATTCTGGACTTCAGTACAAGTTCCTGTGTTGCCGATATTCTTTCTTGGATAGGAAGAAGCTTCTCTGTTCACCAGTGAGAGTGGGGATCTTTGTACAGCCTATCTGTCCCTGGAGGAGTGATCTCAGGCCAGTAACTAGTTGTTTATTGGCCGTTTTGGGCTATTTCCTAGTTCTTTCAAGGCCCCTGCTTTAAAACCCGCTTTGGCGCAGTTTTTGCATTTTTTTCCGACTCAGCCAAGGTCCTTGTGGTCCTGGAGAGTGGTGCTAGCAGCAGATAGACGAAAAAGAGTGACTGCTACCTGATTAAGTATTTCTTTGCTACCTTTACATTAGCGACTGCATTTTTCTCACCTAAAAGCAAGTTTGTGACTGTTTTATAGGTTCATAGGTTCATAGGTTCATACTAGGCTATCTGCCCTAGGGCATTTATAAGCCTAGCCAGAGTGTGTTTGGCTTTCGCCACCCATTTTAAATTAATTTTGCTATGCCTTTTTTTGAGGTTAGTATACTGTGCCTCTGTCTAACAGTGACACAGAAGTGATAGCTGGGGTAAACCTACGATCTCCCATCCACTCATCAATGTGGGACTCTGCCTAACCTGGACTGGGATTTTATTCCAGAGTGAAGGGAGCCTCTGGGTTATGAATCTCTCCCTCCAGCATGTCCTATTTATTTCAGTGCTGAGGTTCAAGTCTCTCGAGCACGTAGCTTGATGAGATTTGGATTTTCTGAGGTGCAGCATGTCCATTAATCCCGGGTTGGACATGGCTTTATACGTCAGGCACAGATCGCCTCTGAGCAGGCGGTATGCCACTGAGTAGAGCTGGAGTTTCTTTAACCGGGCAGCATATGGCATCTGTTTGAGCCCTTTGATCCTCTTGGTGAGGTACTTTTGGGGTCTTTCCAGTTGCTGCAGGTGTCTGGTAAGGTACATCCCAAAAGGGGCATTGTACTCAATTATGGGCCTGATGAGGGATGAGTAAAGAGGCACGATGACCTCCCCTGATCTAGATGTGAATCCCTTCATGATTAGGTGGGCTATATAAAATGTTTTTCTAACCACTTTGGCCACGTGGTTGTCAAATGAGAGATTGCTATCTACTTGGGTTCCCAGGTCCCTAATGACTTTTTCTGTACTTAATGGATTACCACCTATGTGGTAATTTGTGGTCACTTTGTTTTTGCCAAAGGGGATGACGATACACTTTTTGGCGTTTAGCTTGAGGCCATGGCTCTGGCACCAGTTGTCTGTTTCTATGAGGCCCTTTTGGAGGATGCTTGTGTCAGCTGGAGAGTTGATTATGGTGCCCAGTTTGCAGTCATCTGCGAACTTGGTCAGCCACAGTCCTTCCGTGTTGGCCTGTACTGCCGAGAAATATATACCGAACAAGAGAGGTCCCAGGACTGAGCCTTGTGGGACGCCACTTGTAACTGGTTTGGAGTCTGACATCACTCCAGCAATTCTAACCATGTGGGTTCTGTCCTTGAGCCAGTTTGCAACCCATCTAGTGACATAGGGGTTTATATTTAAGCTGGTGAGCTTCTCTATAATGCCCGAGTGGGGTATTGTATCGAAGGCTTTTGCAAGGTCCAGGTAGGCTGTGTGGACCACCTTCCCCTCATCAATGGCCTTGGTGACTGTTTCAAAGAAATTGACCAAGCTTAAGAGGCAGGAACTGCCCTTAACAAAGCCAAACTGGGTAGCATCCAGTGACTGTAGGTCCCCAATATCTTTATTTATGAGGTCCATGATGATCCTTTCCATAGCTTTGCAGACCAAGCTAGTCAGGCTTATGGGGCGATAGTTTCCAGGATCCGTTGAGACACCACCTTTGTGGAGAGGGACCACTGCTGCTGTATGCCACTCTTTGGGTACATATCCTCTAGTAAGGCTAAGACTGAACAGTAGTTTTATGTTTGGATTTAGCTCTTCTTGGAGTTCATGTAGGATGCAGCCCGGGACACCATCTGGTCCCATTGATGCTGTGTTTTTTGCTTTGGAGAGGGCGGCTCTTACCTGAGCATCTGAGATGTCAGGGGGGCAGCACTCTGTTGGGATAGATATTTGCCCTTTTGGTGGGGAGAGGGAGAAGTTTGCACTGAACCTGTCAGCTAGGATGTTGGCAATGTCTGTGGGCTCTGTGTATTTTTTGTCATTTTGGACTAATTCTGAGCATATCTGGGAATTCCCACCCAGGTTCCTAACATAACTAAAGAAAGCCTTGTGATTATCCTTAGTGTCCTGTGCAATTTTTCTCTCGAAGCTGGCCTTAGGCGATTTTATGAGTGCCCGTAGTTTTTTGCTAATACTGATCAGAGATGCCTTCCCTTTTTGGGATTTTGCTCTATCATGTAGTAGCTTCCTCCTTCTATTGTATAGTTTGTTTATGGCTGGGGTCCACCAGACAGGATGTCTGCCTTTGGAGGATTGGGTCTTGGTTTTATTTGGGATTGCATGATCCATGCACTCCTGAAGGTGTTCATAGAATGCGTTTATATAGGATTCCGCGGTCTGGGCCGTATTTTCCACAGGCCCGGGGGCTTTGAAGGATTTCGCCTCGGTTTTGAGGCTTGTGAAATTTGCTTTAGAGAAGTTTTTCACTGTGGTTTTCTGGGCAGGGGATGGGGTCGGGATGTGAATATCCAGTGAGATTAGTTTATGGTCTGATCTTACCAGTGAGGGATACACTTCTGGTCTGGAGCATAGTGTCCCCATGTTGGTGATGATCAGGTCCAGTATGTTTTCCCCTCTTGTGGGAGTGGTAACAAGTTGTTCCATAGCATTTGAGTTTATAAATTCTAGGAACCTTTGGGCTAGGGTGTTGGAGCTAGAGTAATGCTCCCAGTCTATGTTTGGGTAGTTGAAGTCGCCCAATATAATGGTGTTTGGAGAGACCTTCATATTTTCCAGTATTCTCAGGAAGGCCAAGTGGGGTTCCTGTGTTTGGGAGGGTGGTCTGTAGCAGGGCTATAAACTGGAAGGCAGTTTTACCCACAGTTAGTTGCACATGGATAGTCTCCGATGCTTCGTGCTGTGCCACCAACCTGGAGGTGTGGGTATCTTTGACGAATATTGATACTCCCCCTGCTTTTGTGGTTTGGCCCAAGTTTTGGGGCCGAAAAGCATGGTATGAGGTATAACCTGGTAGTGCTGGGGTGCTCTCGGGAGCCTTGAACCTAAATAACCTTGTTATTGCATTTATTGCTTACCTGCAAGTTTAAGCCATTGTTTGTTGTTTGATTTAACTGTTAAGGCTGCCCACTCAAGTGTGCTAGCCTGTGCAAAGCATTTACTGTGTCTTTCTGCCTCTGATACTGTCCTAATAAAAGAAAAAAAAAAACAAAACAAAATATATCTTTGTTTCCTGCCTTTACTGTGCTAGAATACTCCTGAATTCAGGTTTTGCTGTATTCCAGACTTTGGTACAAGTTCCTGTCTTGCCCATATCCTTACTTTGATATGAGGAAGCTTCGCCGTTCATCTTTGAGAGTGGGGAGCTTCAAGCAGCCTATCTGTCCCTGGAGGAGTGGTCTCAGCCCAGTAACTAGATGTTTATTGGCCGTTCTGTGCTTTTCCTGAGCTCTTTCAAGTCTCATGCTTTAAAACCTGCTTTGGCACGATTTCTTCACGTGTTCCAACTTAGCCAAGCTCCTTGTGGTTCTGCAGAGCAGTGCTAGCAGCAGAGAGATGAAAATGAGTGACTGCTACCTGATTAAGTATTTCTTTGCTACCTTTACATTAGCGACTGCATTTTTCTCGCCGAAAAGTGAGTTTGTGACTGCTTTAATACCTAAATAAGCTTGTCATTGCATTTATTGCTTACTTGCACTCTTAAACCATTGTTTGTTGTTTGATTTAAATGTTAAGCTGCCCACTCAAGTACGCTAGCCTGTGCAAAGCATTTACTGTGTTTTTCTGCCTCTGATACTCTCCTAAAAAAAAAAAAAAAAAAAATATCTTTGTTTCCCACCTTTACTCTGCTAGTAAAGTCCTTAATTCATTTTTTTCTGTTTTCTGGACTTCAGTACCAGTTCCTGTGTTGCCAATAACCTTACTTGGATAGGAGGAAGTTTCTCTGTTCACCAGTGAGAGTGGGGAGCTTTGAGCAGCCTATCTGTCCCTGGAGGAGTGGTCTCAGCCCAGTAACTAGTTGTTTAATGGCTGTTTTGGGCTATTTCCTGGCTCTTTCAAGTCCCCTGCTTTAAAACCCACTTTGACATGGTTTTTGAACTTGTTCCAACTCAGCCAAGCTCCTCGTGGTCCTGCAGAGTGGTGCTAGCAGCAGAGAGATGAAAGAGAGTGACTGCTACCTGATTAAGTATTTCTTTGCTACCTTTACATTAGCGACTGCATTTTTCTCGCCGAAAAGCGAGTTTGTGACTGCTTTAATACCTAAATAAGCTTGTTATTGCATTTATTGCTTACCTGCACTCTTAAGCCATTGTTTGTTGTTTGATTTAACTGTTATGCTGCCCACTCAAGTGTGCTAGCCTGTGCAAAGCATTTACTGTGTTTTTCTGCCTCTGATACTGTCCTAAAAAAAAGAAAAAAAAACTAAAAAAAATATATCTTTGTTTCCCACCTTTACTGTGCTAGAATAGTCCTGAATTCAGGTTTTTCTGTTTCTGGACTTCAGTACAAGTTCATGTGTTGCCGATATCCTTACTTGGATAGGGGGAAGCTTCTCTGTTCACCAGTGAGAGTGGGGAGCTTTGAGCAGTCTATCTGTCCATAGAGGAGTGGTCTCAGCCCAGTAACTAGTTGTTTATTGACCGTTCTGGGCTATTTCCAATCTCTTTCAAGTCTCCTGCTTTAAAACCCGCTTAGGTGCATTTTTTGCACTTGTTCCAACTCAGCCAAGCTCCTTGTGGTCCAGCAGAGCAGTGCTAGCAGCAGAGGGATGAAAAAGAGTGACTACTACCTGATTAAGTATTTCAATGTGACCTTTACATTAGCGACTGCATTTTTCTCACCTAAAAGTGAGTTTGTGACTGCTTTAATACCCAAATAAGATTGTTCATAAGTTCATAGATTAGTTCTAGGTTAACTGTCCCTCTGGGCCATTTTAAGCCTAGCCAATTACCCCATGTGAGAATCAAACCCTGCACCCTAGGATTGTAAGGTGAACACCTTAACCATTATGCCAACCCCCTCCCTTGTTAACACATTTATTGCTTAGCTGCACTTTTAAGCCATTGTTTGTTATTTGATTTAGCTGATAGGGCTGCCCACTCAAGTGTGCTACCTCTGCAAAGCATTTACTGTGTTTTTCTGCCTCTGATACTGTCCTAAAAAAAATATATATATATATATATATATATATATATATATATATATATATATATATATATATATATATATATATATATCTTTGTTTCCCACCTTTACTGTGCTAGAATAGTCCTGAATTCAGGTTCTGCTGTATTCTGGACTTCAGTACAAGTTCCTGTGTTGCCCATATCCTTACTTGGATAGGAGGAAGCTTCTCTGTTCACCAGTGAGAGTGGGGAGCTTTGTGCAGTCTATCTGTCCCTGGACGAGTGGTCTCAGCCCAGTAACTAGATGTTTATTGACCGTTTTGGGCTATTTCCTAGTTCTTTCAAGTCCCCTGCTTTAAAACCCACTTTGGTGCAGTTTTTGCACAGGTTCCGGCTCAGCCAAGCTCCTTCTGGTCCTGCTGAGCGGTGCAAGCAGCAGAGAGATGAAAACGAGTGACTGCTACCTGATTAAGTATTTCTTTGCTACCTTAACATTAGCAACTGATTTTTCTCACCTAAAAGCGGATTTGTGACTGCTTTATTACCTAAATAAGCTTGTTATTGCATTTATTGCTTACCTGCACTTTTAAGCCATTGTTTGTTGTTTGATTTAACTGTTAAGGCTGCCCACTCAAGTGCGCTAGCCTGTGCAAACATTTGCTGTGTCTTTCTGCCTCTGATACTGTCCTAAAATAAAAGAAAAAAAAAAGAAAAAAATATATATCTTTGTTTCCCGCCTTTACTGTGCTAGAATAGTCCTGAATTCAGGTTTTGCTGTATTCCGGACTTCAATTCAAGTTCCTGTCTTGCCCATATCCTTACATGGATACGAGGAAGCTTCTCTGTTCATCAGTGAGAGTGGGGAGGTTTGAGCAGCCTATCTGTCCCAGGAGGAGAGGTCTCAGCCCAGTAACTAGTTGTTTATTGACCGTTCTGGGCTATTTCCAATCTCTTTCAAGTCTCCTGCTTTAAAACCCACTTTGGCACAGTTTTTGCACTTGTTACGACTCAGCCAAACTCCTCGTGGTCCTGCAGAGTGATGCTAGCAGCAGAGAGACAAAAAAGAGTGACTGCTACCTGATTAAGTATTTCTTTGCTACCTTTACATTAACGACTACATTTTTCTTGCCTAAAAGCGAGTTTGTGACTGCTTTAATACATAAATAAGCTTGATATTGCATTTATTGCTTACCTGCACTTTTAAGCCATTGTTTGTTGTTTGATTTAACTGTTAAGGCTGCCCACTCAAGTGCGCTAGACTAAGTAAAGCATATACTGTGTTTTTCTGCCTCTGATACTGTCCTAAAAAAAAGAAAAAAAAAAACTAAAAAAATATATATCTTCATTTCCCACCTTTACTGCGCTAGAATAGTCCTGAATTCAGGTTTTTCTTTGTTCCGGACTTCAGTACAAGTTCCTGTGTTGCTGATATCTTTCTCTCAAATGCCGGTCTCCATGGAGATGGTAGACTTGTTGGCCAAAGGTCAAACTTACATCCCTAAACAACGTCTAGACATTGTGAAAGCTGTAATAGATGTAAAAACATTCACTAGGAAGCTCAACTTCCAATTACTGATGGGAGGCAATGCTTATATTGGAGGTAACAAGCAAGTACACGTACCTAGTACATTTAATCCACCCCTTCATCCCTTATTGTCCAAATTCGAACAAATTTGTGAGGTGGACATTAGGAATGTTAGAAACGCGTCTAGGGGAGAAAGGGTATGAACTGGAACTAGTGAGATGGATAGCTTATCCACCTTTAGATCACACAACGTACGTGTGTGTAAACCTGACAAGGGAGGGGGTGTTGTAATTTTCAACCAAGATGATTATTTTGCATGTATGACGTCCATGTTGGAACCACCAGCCTACACTCTAAGTTCTAGGAGTGAAGTTAATAAATCATACAAAATTATCAGGGACAGCATTGAAGAAATGTTCCTTGAGGGGAGGATTAACCAAGAATACTATGACTACATGTTTACATCTTTTCCGAGATATCCTTATCTCTTCGGAATACCAAAATTGCACAAAAATCTATCAGACCCACCAATGCGGCCCTTGGTTGATAGTCGTGGCTCGCCCTCTTATGCTTGTGCCAAAGTTGTCGATAGTATCTTGCAGAAATTTGTCAAACTAGAGACCCAAATCTGTAAAGATTCATGGTCATTTTTGACAAAAATCAACAACATCGAGTTCCACCACCAATTTAATTTTTTAGCTATCGACGTTAAAGATCTATACACGAGTATCCCTCATGAAGTGGCAATAGAGTGGGTCAGTGCTAGAATGAGAGCTGGTGAAGTGAGTAGTTATGAAATTGGGCTCGTAAGTGAACTACTTGAACTGGTTTTGGCTAACAATTTTTTCATGTTCGGAGAGAACTTTTATATGCAAAACATTGGTGTAGCCATCGGGTCACCTTGTGGGGCGAGCGTGGCCAACTTGGTCATGACCAATTGGGAACATCAATTTGTATTCGAACACCAGTCATACATGGAATAAGTAGGGTATTACACCTGTTTCCTGGACGATATCTTCATTTTGCTCAAAGGTGAAGAGGTTGAAGCTGTTGAGTATGTGGGTTACTTGAACAACACCACCAATTTTTTACAATTCACTTGCTCTTTTAACAACACGAAGATTCCTTACCTTGACATTTTGTTGGTCAAGGATTTGGAAGCTGCTTGCTATTTTGCACTCATTCACAGAAAATCTACTTACTCAAACACCTACTTGCACTTTACTAGTTGTCACCCCTTTTCACAAAAACGTGCAGTTGTTAAGGGACAACTAGTTAGAGCAGCAAGAATGATCAGTAAAGATGAAGACTTTTTTCAAGAATGCACACGAATGAAAAGCATGTTTTTGAGCCGTGCCTATCCGCTCACGTTAATTGATGACCTCATTAGTGAGGTCACTCATAAAAGATCTGACAAGTTTTACGAGCCTCTCTTGCCATTTAAAATCCATTCCATCACTGCATCTACAGCCTTGCCTACTTTGGAACAACATATTGAAAGTACTCTTGGCCAACATACTGAAAGTACTATTGAATCCGAACAACTGGAACTACCTAGGTTTATAACTACCTATACAATTGATAGTTCTAGTTTACAGCATATTATCAACAAAAATTGGCAACTATTTCGGGCAGACCCATTAATCTCTCTTAAGTTAGGGTCTGCTCCAAAAATTACATACAGGAGAGCCAAGAACCTTAAATCACTGTTTGAACAAAAATCTCTATCAACAAGATCACCAGGCATGTTTAAATGCCAATCATGCAACTATTGCAAGTTAGTACATGAATCAAACAGATTTTTCGTTCATAATTATGAATTCCAGTTGAAACACAGGTTAAACTGTAATTCTACTATGTTGGTCTATTTGGCTCAGTGCCAAAAATGTTCAGGATTTTATATAGGCAAGACTGAACGTAAGCTTAGAGACCGTATGTATGAACATGCGTACGCGATAAGGAAACTCAAAGAAACAAATGCACTGGCTAGGCACATTCAGGAGCACCCGACCCACTGTTTTAAATTCATTGGTATTGAACAAGTTGTACAGGATAGTAGAGGTGGACCAACCCAGCTTAGACTATTGGAAAGGGAGCTGTATTGGCAAATTAGACTGGAAGCGTACCATACGCCTGGGTTGAAGGAAGCATGTTCTATTTCCAGTGTGCTCTGCATTTTGAGTTTGAAGAGATAAGATAAATGTAATTTTCAAGTTGGAATTTTAACAGTATAAGTAGGGTGTTACATCCTTCTTGTTTGACCAGTGGATAATTTCCACTAACCTTTTCAAAGCATCCACTTCAATGTTTGACATTGACATAATTTAATCTGCATATATATTTTGTAACATTAGTATAATATATGTAGTTAAAAATTTTTTATGGTCAATGTGAAGTATTATTTTTAATATTTTTTATTTTTTTACTTTTATATTTCTAATTTCAATGTGAAGTCCACTTTTTAGTGAGTTATTTAACAAGGAAACTTTTTAACTAGTAATTTCTATGAGTAGTGATTTTTATCACACTTTTGGTGCATATAGTGTTACTCACATTGTTTTAAGGTGGGTTGTTTACAACAGAACTGTTGGTATTTTAAAGTTTTGAACCAGTATACCATTATTTTTTCACTTTCAATTAACTTGTTAATTGGTTTCAGCCTAAACTTACCATGAAGTAACACTATTTAAAGTTGGTTTAACAGTGTATAATGTTTTCTGAAGAAGTTTACCTAAACAGGTAAGCGAAAAGCACTTTAATAAACTTCCTTGACTATTTGCGAGCTTCTTTTTTGGCGTGGATATCCTGCACAGTCAGTGACTTTTTTACAGGCATTTTCCAGCTCTGGTTTCCTCAACGGTTCACTATTTGTTTTTTACTAGTTTGCTTTGGATTTATTGGTTATGGTTGCTGATATCTTCACTTGGATAGGGGGAAGCTTCTCTGTTCACCAGTGAGAGTGGGGAGCTTTGAACAGCTTATCTGTCCCTGGAGGAGTGGTCTCAGCCAAATAACTAGATGTTTATTGGCCATTTTGGGCTATTTCCTAGTTCTTTCAAGTCCCCTGCTTTAAAACCCGCATTGGCTCGGTTTTTGCACTTGTTCTGACTCAGCCAAGCTCCTCATAGTCCTGCAGAGTGGTTCTGGCAGCAGAGAGACAAGAAATAGTGACTGCTACCTGATTAAGTATTTCTTTGCTACCTTTACATTAGCGACAGCATTTTTCTCGCCTAAAAGCGAATTTGTGACTGCTTTAATACCTAAATAAGCTTGTTATTGCATTTATTGCTTACCTGCACTTTTAAGCCATTGTTTGTTGTTTGATTTAACTGTTAAGGCTGCCCACTCAAGTGCGCTAGCCTGTGCAAAGCATTTACTGTGTTTTTCTGCCTCTGATACTGTCCTAAAAAAAGAAAAAAATATATATATATATATCTTTGTTTCCCACCTTTACTGTGCTAGAATAGTCCTGAATTCAGGTTTTGCTGTATTCTGGACTTCAGTACAAGTTCCTGTGTTGCCCATATCCTTACTTGGATAGGAGGAAGCTTCTCTGTTCACCAGTGAGAGTGGGGAGCTTTGAGCAGCCTATCTGTCCCTGGAGGAGTGGTCTCAGCCCAGTAACTAGTTGTTTATTGGCTGTTTTGGGCTATTTCCTAGCTCTTTCAAGTCCCCTGCTTTAAAACCCACTTTGGCAGTTTTTGCACTTGTTCCAACTCAGCCAAGCTCCTCGTGGTCCTGCAGAGTGGTGCTAGCAGCAGAGAGATGAAAAAGAGTGACTGCTACCTGATTAAGTATTTCTTTGCTACCTTTACATTAGCGACTGCATTTTTCTCACCTAAAAGTGAGTTTGTGACTGCTTTAATACCTAAATAAGCTTGTTATTGCATTTATTGCTTACCTGCACTTTTAAGCCATTGTTTGTTGTTTGATTTAACTGTTAAGGCTGCCCACTCAAGTGCGCTAGCCTGTGCAAAGCATTTACTGTGTTTTTCTGCCTCTGATACTGTCCTAAAAAAAGAAAAAAAAAAAAAAATATATATCTGTTTTCCCACCTTTACTGTGCTAGAATAGTCCTGAATTCAGGTTTTGCTGTGTTCCAGACTTCAGTATAAGTTCCTGTGTTGCCCATATCCTTACTTGGATAGGAGGAAGCTTCTCTGTTCACCAGTGAGAGTGGGGAGCTTTGAGCAGCATATGTGTCCCTGGAGGAGTGGTCTCAGCCTGTAACTAGTTGTTTATTGGCAGTTTTGGGCTATTTCCTATCTCTTTCAAGTCCCCTGCTTTAAAACCCACTTTAGCGTTGTTTTTGCGCTTGTTCCAACTCAGCCAATCTCCTCGTGGTCCTGCAGAGCAGTGCTAGCAGCAGAGAGATGAAAAGAGTGACTGCTACCTGATTAAGTATTTCTTTGCTACCTTTACATTAGTGACTGCATTTTTCTCACCTAAAAGTGAGTTTGTGACTGCTTTAATACCTAAATAAGCTTGTTATTGCATTTATTGCTTACCTGCACTTTTAAGCCATTGTTTGTTGTTTGATTTAACTGTTAAGGCTGCCCACTCAAGTGCGCTAGCCTGTGCAAAGCATTTACTGTGTTTTTCTGCCTCTGATACTGTCCTAAAAAAGAAAAAAAAAAAAAAATATATCTTTGTTTCCCACCTTTACTGTGCTAGAATAGTCCTGAATTCAGGTTTTGCTGTATTCCGGACTTCAGTACAAGTTCCTGTGTTGCCCATATCCTTACTTGGATAGGAGGAAGCTTCTCTGTTCACCAGTGAGAGTGGGGAGCTTTGAGCAGCCTATCTGTCCCTGGAGAAGTGGTCTCAGCCCAGTAACTAGTTGTTTATTGGCCGTTTTGGGCTATTTCCTAGCTCTTTACAGTCCTCTACTTTAAAACCCACTTTAGAGTGTTTTTTGCACTTGTTCCAACTCAGCCAAGCTCCTCGTGGTCCAGCAGAGCGGTGCTAGCAGCAAAGAGATGAAAAAGAGTGACTGCTACCTGATTAAGTATTTCTTTGCTACCTTTACATTAGCGACTGCATTTTCTTGCCTAAAAGTGAGTTTGTGACTGCTGTAATACCTTAATAAGCTTGTTATTGCATTTTTGCTTACCTGCACTTTTAAGTCATTGTTTGTTGTTTGATTTAACTGTTAAGGCTGCCCACTCAAGTGCGCTAGCCTGTGCAAAGCATTTACTGTGTTTTTCTGCCTCTGATACTGTCCTAAAAAAAGAAAAAAATATATATATCTTTGTTTCCCGCCTTTACTGTGCTAGAATAGTCCTGAATTCAGGTTTTGCTGTATTCCAGACTTCAGTACAAGTTCCTGTGTTGCCCATATCCTTACTTGGATAGGAGGAAGCTTCTCTGTTCACCAGTGAGAGTGGGGAGCTTTGAGCAGCCTATCTGTCCCTGGAGGAGTGGTCTCAGCCCAGTAACTAGTTGTTTATTGGCTGTTTTGGGCTATTTCCTAGCTCTTTCAAGTCCCCTGCTTTAAAACCCACTTTGGCACAGTTTTTGCACTTGTTCCAACTCAGCCAAGCTCCTCGTGGTCCTGCAGAGTGGTGCTAGCAGCAGAGAGATGAAAAAGAGTGACTGCTACCTGATTAAGTATTTCTTTGCTACCTTTACATTAGCGACTGCATTTTTCTCACCTAAAAGTGAGTTTGTGACTGCTTTAATACCTAAATAAGCTTGTTATTGCATTTATTGCTTACCTGCACTTTTAAGCCATTGTTTGTTGTTTGATTTAACTGTTAAGGCTGCCCACTCAAGTGCGCTAGCCTGTGCAAAGCATTTACTGTGTTTTTCTGCCTCTGATACTGTCCTAAAAAGAAAAAAAAAAAAAAATATATATCTTTGTTTCCCGCCTTTACTGTGCTAGAGTAGTCCTGAATTCAGGTTTTGCTGTATTCCGGACTTCAGTACAAGTTCCTGTGTTGCCCATATCCTTACTTGGATAGGAGGAAGCTTCTCTGTTCACCAGTGAGAGTGGGGAGCTTTGAGCAGCCTATCTGTCCCTGGAGGAGTGGTCTCAGCCCAGTAACTAGTTGTTTATTGGCTGTTTTGGGCTATTTCCTAGCTCTTTCAAGTCCCCTGCTTTAAAACCCACTTTGGCATGGTTTTTGCACTTGTTCCAACTCAGCCAAGCTCCTCGTGGTCCTGCAGAGTGGTGCTAGCAGCAGAGAGATGAAAAAGAGTGACTGCTACCTGATTAAGTATTTCTTTGCTACCTTTACATTAGCGACTGCATTTTCTCACCTAAAAGTGAGTTTGTGACTGCTTTAATACCTAAATAAGCTTGTTATTGCATTTATTGCTTACCTGCACTTTTAAGCCATTGTTTGTTGTTTGATTTAACTGTTAAGGCTGCCCACTCAAGTGCTAGCCTGTGCAAAGCATTTACTGTGTTTTTCTGCCTCTGATACTGTCCTAAAAAAGAAAAAAATATATATATATCTCTGTTTCCCACCTTTACTGTGCTAGAATAGTCCTGAATTCAGGTTTTGCTGTATTCCAGACTTCAGTACAAGTTCCTGTGTTGCCCATATCCTTACTTGGATAGGAGGAAGCTTCTCTGTTCACCAGTGAGAGTGGGGAGCTTTGAGCAGCCTATCTGTCCCTGGAGGAGTGGTCTCAGCCCAGTAACTAGTTGTTTATTGGCTGTTTTGGGCTATTTCCTAGCTCTTTCAAGTCCCCTGCTTTAAAACCCACTTTGGCACAGTTTTTGCACTTGTTCCAACTCAGCCAAGCTCCTCGTGGTCCTGCAGAGTGGTGCTAGCAGCAGAGAGATGAAAAAGAGTGACTGCTACCTGATTAAGTATTTCTTTGCTACCTTTACATTAGCGACTGCATTTTTCTCACCTAAAAGTGAGTTTGTGACTGCTTTAATACCTAAATAAGCTTGTTATTGCATTTATTGCTTACCTGCACTTTTAAGCCATTGTTTGTTGTTTGATTTAACTGTTAAGGCTGCCCACTCAAGTGCGCTAGCCTGTGCAAAGCATTTACTGTGTTTTTCTGCCTCTGATACTGTCCTAAAAAGAAAAAAAAACAAAAAAATATATCTTTGTTTCCACCTTTACTGTGCTAGAATAGTCCTGAATTCAGGTTTTGCTGTATTCCGGACTTCAGTACAAGTTCCTGTGTTGCCCATATCCTTACTTGGATAGGAGGAAGCTTCTCTGTTCACCAGTGAGAGTGGGGAGCTTTGAGCAGCCTATCTGTCCCTGGAGGAGTGGTCTCAGCCCAGTAACTAGTTGTTTATTGGCCATTTTGGGCTATTTCCTAGCTCTTTCAAGTCCCCTGCTTTAAAACCCACTTTGGCAGTTTTTGCACTTGTTCTGACTCAGCCAAGCTCCTCGTGGTCCTGCAGAGTGGTGCTAGCAGCAGAGATGAAAAAGAGTGACTGCTACCTGATTAAGTATTTCTTTGCTACCTTTACATTAGCGACTGCATTTTCTCACCTAAAAGTGAGTTTGTGACTGCTTTAATACCTAAATAAGCTTGTTATTGCATTTATTGCTTACCTGCACTTTTAAGCCATTGTTTGTTGTTTGATTTAACTGTTATGGCTGCCCACTCAAGTGCGCTAGCCTGTGCAAAGCATTTACTGTGTTTTTCTACCTCTGATACTGTCCTAAAAAAGGAAACAAAAACAAAAAAAATATATATCTTTGTTTCCCGCCTTTACTGTGCTAGAATAGTCCTGAATTCAGGTTTTGCTGTATTCTGGACTTCAGTACAAGTTCCTGTGTTGCCCATATCCTTACTTGGATAGGAGGAAGCTTCTCTGTTCACCAGTGAGAGTGGGGAGCTTTGAGCAGCCTATCTGTCCCTGGAGGAGTGGTCTCAGCCCAGTAACTAGTTGTTTATTGGCTGTTTTGGGCTATTTCCTAGCTCTTTCAAGTCCCCTGCTTTAAAACCCACTTTGGCATGGTTTTTGCACTTGTTCCAACTCAGCCAAGCTCCTCGTGGTCCTGCAGAGTGGTGCTAGCAGCAGAGAGATGAAAAGAGTGACTGCTACCTGATTAAGTATTTCTTTGCTACCTTTACATTAGTGACTGCATTTTCTCACCTAAAAGTGAGTTTGTGACTGCTTTAATACCTAAATAAGCTTGTTATTGCATTTATTGCTTACCTGCACTTTTAAGCCATTGTTTGTTGTTTGATTTAACTGTTAAGGCTGCCCACTCAAGTGCGCTAGCCTGTGCAAAGCATTTACTGTGTTTTTCTGCCTCTGATACTGTCCTAAAAAAGAAAAAAAAAAAATATATCTTTGTTTCCCACCTTTACTGTGCTAGAATAGTCCTGAATTCAGGTTTTGCTGTATTCTGGACTTCAGTACAAGTTCCTGTGTTGCCCATATCCTTACTTGGATAGGAGGAAGCTTCTCTGTTCACCAGTGAGAGTGGGGAGCTTTGAGCAGCCTATCTGTCCCTGGAGGAGTGGTCTCAGCCCAGTAACTAGTTGTTTATTGGCCATTTTGGGCTATTTCCTAGCTCTTTCAAGTCCCCTGCTTTAAAACCCACTTTGGCAGTTTTTGCACTTGTTCCAACTCAGCCAAGCTCCTCGTGGTCCTGCAGAGTGGTGCTAGCAGCAGAGAGATGAAAAAGAGTGACTGCTACCTGATTAAGTATTTCTTTGCTACCTTTACATTAGCGACTGCATTTTTCTCACCTAAAAGTGAGTTTGTGACTGCTTTAATACCTAAATAAGCTTGTTATTGCATTTATTGCTTACCTGCACTTTTAAGCCATTGTTTGTTGTTTGATTTAACTGTTAAGGCTGCCCACTCAAGTGCTAGCCTGTGCAAAGCATTTACTGTGTTTTTCTGCCTCTGATACTGTCCTAAAAAAGAAAAAAAATAAAAAAATATATATCTTTGTTTCCCGCCTTTACTGTGCTAGAATAGTCCTGAATTCAGGTTTTGCTGTATTCCAGACTTCAGTACAAGTTCCTGTGTTGCCCATATCCTTACTTGGATAGGAGGAAGCTTCTCTGTTCACCAGTGAGAGTGGGGAGCTTTGAGCAGCCTATCTGTCCCTGGAGGAGTGGTCTCAGCCCAGTAACTAGTTGTTTATTGGCTGTTTTGGGCTATTTCCTAGCTCTTTCAAGTCCCCTGCTTTAAAACCCACTTTGGCATGGTTTTTGCACTTGTTCCAACTCAGCCAAGCTCCTCGTGGTCCTGCAGAGTGGTGCTAGCAGCAGAGAGATGAAAAGAGTGACTGCTACCTGATTAAGTATTTCTTTGCTACCTTTACATTAGCGACTGCATTTTTCTCACCTAAAAGTGAGTTTGTGACTGCTTTAATACCTAAATAAGCTTGTTATTGCATTTATTGCTTACCTGCACTTTTAAGCCATTGTTTGTTGTTTGATTTAACTGTTAAGGCTGCCCACTCAAGTGCGCTAGCCTGTGCAAAGCATTTACTGTGTTTTTCTGCCTCTGATACTGTCCTAAAAAAATATATATATCTTTGTTTCCCACCTTTACTGTGCTAGAATAGTCCTGAATTCAGGTTTTGCTGTATTCCGGACTTCAGTACAAGTTCCTGTGTTGCCCATATCCTTACTTGGATAGGAGGAAGCTTCTCTGTTCACCAGTGAGAGTGGGGAGCTTTGAGCAGCCTATCTGTCCCTGGAGGAGTGGTCTCAGCCCAGTAACTAGTTGTTTATTGGCTGTTTTGGGCTATTTCCTAGCTCTTTCAAGTCCCCTGCTTTAAAACCCACTTTGGCAGTTTTTGCACTTGTTCCAACTCAGCCAAGCTCCTCGTGGTCCTGCAGAGTGGTGCTAGCAGCAGAGAGATGAAAAAGAGTGACTGCTACCTGATTAAGTATTTCTTTGCTACCTTTACATTAGCGACTGCATTTTCTCACCTAAAAGTGAGTTTGTGACTGCTTTAATACCTAAATAAGCTTGTTATTGCATTTATTGCTTACCTGCACTTTTAAGCCATTGTTTGTTGTTTGATTTAACTGTTAAGGCTGCCCACTCAAGTGCGCTAGCCTGTGCAAAGCATTTACTGTGTTTTTCTGCCTCTGATACTGTCCTAAAAAAATATATATCTTTGTTTCCCGCCTTTACTGTGCTAGAATAGTCCTGAATTCAGGTTTTGCTGTATTCCAGACTTCAGTACAAGTTCCTGTGTTGCCCATATCCTTACTTGGATAGGAGGAAGCTTCTCTGTTCACCAGTGAGAGTGGGGAGCTTTGAGCAGCCTATCTGTCCCTGGAGGAGTGGTCTCAGCCCAGTAACTAGTTGTTTATTGGCTGTTTTGGGCTATTTCCTAGCTCTTTCAAGTCCCCTGCTTTAAAACCCACTTTGGCACAGTTTTTGCACTTGTTCTGACTCAGCCAAGCTCCTCGTGGTCCTGCAGAGTGGTGCTAGCAGCAGAGAGATGAAAAAGAGTGACTGCTACCTGATTAAGTATTTCTTTGCTACCTTTACATTAGCGACTGCATTTTTCTCACCTAAAAGTGAGTTTGTGACTGCTTTAATACCTAAATAAGCTTGTTATTGCATTTATTGCTTACCTGCACTTTTAAGCCATTGTTTGTTGTTTGATTTAACTGTTAAGGCTGCCCACTCAAGTGCGCTAGCCTGTGCAAAGCATTTACTGTGTTTTTCTGCCTCTGATACTGTCCTAAAAAGAAAAAAAAACAAAAAATATATATCTTTGTTTCCCGCCTTTACTGTGCTAGAATAGTCCTGAATTCAGGTTTTGCTGTATTCCGGACTTCAGTACAAGTTCCTGTGTTGCCCATATCCTTACTTGGATAGGAGGAAGCTTCTCTGTTCACCAGTGAGAGTGGGGAGCTTTGAGCAGCCTATCTGTCCCTGGAGGAGTGGTCTCAGCCCAGTAACTAGTTGTTTATTGGCTGTTTTGGGCTATTTCCTAGCTCTTTCAAGTCCCCTGCTTTAAAACCCACTTTGGCACAGTTTTTGCACTTGTTCCAACTCAGCCAAGCTCCTCGTGGTCCTGCAGAGTGGTGCTAGCAGCAGAGATGAAAAAGAGTGACTGCTACCTGATTAAGTATTTCTTTGCTACCTTTACATTAGCAACTGCATTTTTCTCACCTAAAAGTGAGTTTGTGACTGCTTTAATACCTAAATAAGCTTGTTATTGCATTTATTGCTTACCTGCACTTTTAAGCCATTGTTTGTTGTTTGATTTAACTGTTAAGGCTGCCCACTCAAGTGCTAGCCTGTGCAAAGCATTTACTGTGTTTTTCTGCCTCTGATACTGTCCTAAAAAAGAAAAAAAAAATATATATATATCTTTGTTTCCCACCTTTACTGTGCTAGAATAGTCCTGAATTCAGGTTTTGCTGTATTCTGGACTTCAGTACAAGTTCCTGTGTTGCCCATATCCTTACTTGGATAGGAGGAAGCTTCTCTGTTCACCAGTGAGAGTGGGGAGCTTTGAGCAGCCTATCTGTCCCTGGAGGAGTGGTCTCAGCCCAGTAACTAGTTGTTTATTGGCTGTTTTGGGCTATTTCCTAGCTCTTTCAAGTCCCCTGCTTTAAAACCCACTTTGGGGCAGTTTTTGCACTTGTTCCAACTCAGCCAAGCTCCTCGTGGTCCTGCAGAGTGGTGCTAGCAGCAGAGAGATGAAAAAGAGTGACTGCTACCTGATTAAGTATTTCTTTGCTACCTTTACATTAGCGACTGCATTTTTCTCACCTAAAAGTGAGTTTGTGACTGCTTTAATACCTAAATAAGCTTGTTATTGCATTTATTGCTTACCTGCACTTTTAAGCCATTGTTTGTTGTTTGATTTAACTGTTAAGGCTGCCCACTCAAGTGCTAGCCTGTGCAAAGCATTTACTGTGTTTTTCTGCCTCTGATACTGTCCTAAAAAAGAAAAAAAAAAAAAAATATATCTTTGTTTCCCGCCTTTACTGTGCTAGAATAGTCCTGAATTCAGGTTTTGCTGTATTCCGGACTTCAGTACAAGTTCCTGTGTTGCCCATATCCTTACTTGGATAGGAGGAAGCTTCTCTGTTCACCAGTGAGAGTGGGGAGCTTTGAGCAGCCTATCTGTCCCTGGAGGAGTGGTCTCAGCCCAGTAACTAGTTGTTTATTGGCTGTTTTGGGCTATTTCCTAGCTCTTTCAAGTCCCCTGCTTTAAAACCCACTTTGGCACAGTTTTTGCACTTGTTCTGACTCAGCCAAGCTCCTCGTGGTCCTGCAGAGTGGTGCTAGCAGCAGAGAGATGAAAAAGAGTGACTGCTACCTGATTAAGTATTTCTTTGCTACCTTTACATTAGCGACTGCATTTTTCTCACCTAAAAGTGAGTTTGTGACTGCTTTAATACCTAAATAAGCTTGTTATTGCATTTATTGCTTACCTGCACTTTTAAGCCATTGTTTGTTGTTTGATTTAACTGTTAAGGCTGCCCACTCAAGTGCGCTAGCCTGTGCAAAGCATTTACTGTGTTTTTCTGCCTCTGATACTGTCCTAAAAAAAAAAAAAAAAAAATATATATATCTTTGTTTCCCACCTTTACTGTGCTAGAATAGTCCTGAATTCAGGTTTTGCTGTATTCTGGACTTCAGTACAAGTTCCTGTGTTGCCCATATCCTTACTTGGATAGGAGGAAGCTTCTCTGTTCACCAGTGAGAGTGGGGAGCTTTGAGCAGCCTATCTGTCCCTGGAGGAGTGGTCTCAGCCCAGTAACTAGTTGTTTATTGGCCATTTTGGGCTATTTCCTAGCTCTTTCAAGTCCCCTGCTTTAAAACCCACTTTGGCATGTTTTTTGCACTTGTTCCAACTCAGCCAAGCTCCTCGTGGTCCTGCAGAGTGGTGCTAGCAGCAGAGAGATGAAAAAGAGTGACTGCTACCTGATTAAGTATTTCTTTGCTACCTTTACATTAGCGACTGCATTTTCCTCACCTAAAAGTGAGTTTGTGACTGCTTTAATACCTAAATAAGCTTGTTATTGCATTTATTGCTTACCTGCACTTTTAAGCCATTGTTTGTTGTTTGATTTAACTGTTAAGGCTGCCCACTCAAATGCGCTAGCCTGTGCAAAGCAGTTACTGTGTTTTTTGCCTCTGATACTGTCCTAAAAAAAGAAAAAAAAAAAAATATATCTTTGTTTCCCACCTTTACTGTGCTAGAATAGTCCTGAATTCAGGTTTTGCTGTATTCCGGACTTCAGTACAAGTTCCTGTGTTGCCCATATCCTTACTTGGATAGGAGGAAGCTTCTCTGTTCACCAGTGAGAGTGGGGAGCTTTGAGCAGCCTATCTGTCCCTGGAGGAGTGGTCTCAGCCCAGTAACTAGTTGTTTATTGGCTGTTTTGGGCTATTTCCTAGCTCTTTCAAGTCCCCTGCTTTAAAACCCACTTTGGCATGGTTTTTGCACTTGTTCCAACTCAGCCAAGCTCCTCGTGGTCCTGCAGAGTGGTGCTAGCAGCAGAGAGATGAAAAAGAGTGACTGCTACCTGATTAAGTATTTCTTTGCTACCTTTACATTAGCGACTGCATTTTTCTCACCTAAAAGTGAGTTTGTGACTGCTTTAATACCTAAATAAGCTTGTTATTGCATTTATTGCTTACCTGCACTTTTAAGCCATTGTTTGTTGTTTGATTTAACTGTTAAGGCTGCCCACTCAAGTGCGCTAGCCTGTGCAAAGCATTTACTGTGTTTTTCTGCCTCTGATACTGTCCTAAAAAAAAATATATATATATCTTTGTTTCCCACCTTTACTGTGCTAGAATAGTCCTGAATTCAGGTTTTGCTGTATTC
The DNA here is from genome assembly GCF_019279795.1 of Protopterus annectens. Classification (NCBI taxonomy): domain Eukaryota; kingdom Metazoa; phylum Chordata; order Ceratodontiformes; family Protopteridae; genus Protopterus; species Protopterus annectens. Next base: position 763,303,696 of record NC_056751.1, read on the forward strand.
CGGACTTCAGTACAAGTTCCTGTGTTGCCCATATCCTTACTTGGATAGGAGGAAGCTTCTCTGTTCACCAGTGAGAGTGGGGAGCTTTGAGCAGCCTATCTGTCCCTGGAGGAGTGGTCTCAGCCCAGTAACTAGTTGTTTATTGGCTGTTTTGGGCTATTTCCTAGCTCTTTCAAGTCCCCTGCTTTAAAACCCACTTTGGCACAGTTTTTGCACTTGTTCCAACTCAGCCAAGCTCCTCGTGGTCCTGCAGAGTGGTGCTAGCAGCAGAGAGATGAAAAAGAGTGACTGCTACCTGATTAAGTATTTCTTTGCTACCTTTACATTAGCGACTGCATTTTCTCACCTAAAAGTGAGTTTGTGACTGCTTTAATACCTAAATAAGCTTGTTATTGCATTTATTGCTTACCTGCACTTTTAAGCCATTGTTTGTTGTTTGATTTAACTGTTAAGGCTGCCCACTCAAGTGCGCTAGCCTGTGCAAAGCATTTACTGTGTTTTTCTGCCTCTGATACTGTCCTAAAAAAAAAAAACAAAAAAAAATATATCTTTGTTTCCCACCTTTACTGTGCTAGAATAGTCCTGAATTCAGGTTTTGCTGTATTCCGGACTTCAGTACAAGTTCCTGTGTTGCCCATATCCTTACTTGGATAGGAGGAAGCTTCTCTGTTCACCAGTGAGAGTGGGGAGCTTTGAGCAGCCTATCTGTCCCTGGAGGAGTGGTCTCAGCCCAGTAACTAGTTGTTTATTGGCTGTTTTGGGCTATTTCCTAGCTCTTTCAAGTCCCCTGCTTTAAAACCCACTTTGGCATGGTTTTTGCACTTGTTCCGACTCAGCCAAGCTCCTCGTGGTCCTGCAGAGTGGTGCTAGCAGCAGAGAGATGAAAAAGAGTGACTGCTACCTGATTAAGTATTTCTTTGCTACCTTTACATTAGCGACTGCATTTTTCTCACCTAAAAGTGAGTTTGTGACTGCTTTAATACCTAAATAAGCTTGTTATTGCATTTATTGCTTACCTGCACTTTTAAGCCATTGTTTGTTGTTTGATTTAACTGTTAAGGCTGCCCACTCAAGTGCACTAGCCTGTGCAAAGCATTTACTGTGTTTTTCTGCCTCTGATATTGTCCTAAAAAAGAAAAAAAACAAAAAAATATATCTTTGTTTCCCACCTTTACTGTGCTAGAATAGTCCTGAATTCAGGTTTTGCTGTATTCCAGACTTCAGTACAAGTTCCTGTGTTGCCCATATCCTTACTTGGATAGGAGGAAGCTTCTCTGTTCACCAGTGAGAGTGGGGAGCTTTGAGCAGCCTATCTGTCCCTGGAGGAGTGGTCTCAGCCCAGTAACTAGTTGTTTATTGGCTGTTTTGGGCTATTTCCTAGCTCTTTCAAGTCCCCTGCTTTAAAACCCACTTTGGTGTGGTTTTTGCGCTTGTTCCAACTCAGCCAAGCTCCTCGTGGTCCTGCAGAGTGGTGCTAGCAGCAGAGAGATGAAAAAGAGTGACTGCTACCTGATTAAGTATTTCTTTGCTACCTTTACATTAGCGACTGCATTTTTCTCACCTAAAAGTGAGTTTGTGACTGCTTTAATACCTAAATAAGCTTGTTATTGCATTTATTGCTTACCTGCACTTTTAAGCCATTGTTTGTTGTTTGATTTAACTGTTAAGGCTGCCCACTCAAGTGCACTAGCCTGTGCAAAGCATTTACTGTGTTTTTCTACCTCTAATACTGTCCTAAAAAGAAAAAAATATATATATATCTCTGTTTCCCACCTTTACTGTGCTAGAATAGTCCTGAATTCAGGTTTTGCTGTATTCTGGACTTCAGTACAAGTTCCTGTGTTGCCCATATCCTTACTTGGATAGGAGGAAGCTTCTCTGTTCACCAGTGAGAGTGGGGAGCTTTGAGCAGCCTATCTGTCCCTGGAGGAGTGGTCTCAGCCCAGTAACTAGTTGTTTATTGGCTGTTTTGGGCTATTTCCTAGCTCTTTCAAGTCCCCTGCTTTAAAACCCACTTTGGCAGTTTTTGCACTTGTTCTGACTCAGCCAAGCTCCTCGTGGTCCTGCAGAGTGGTGCTAGCAGCAGAGAGATGAAAAAGAGTGACTGCTACCTGATTAAGTATTTCTTTGCTACCTTTACATTAGCGACTGCATTTTCTCACCTAAAAGTGAGTTTGTGACTGCTTTAATACCTAAATAAGCTTGTTATTGCATTTATTGCTTACCTGCACTTTTAAGCCATTGTTTGTTGTTTGATTTAACTGTTAAGGCTGCCCACTCAAGTGCGCTAGCCTGTGCAAAGCATTTACTGTGTTTTTCTGCCTCTGATACTGTCCTAAAAAAAGAAAAAAAAAATATATATATCTTTGTTTCCCACCTTTACTGTGCTAGAATAGTCCTGAATTCAGGTTTTGCTGTATTCCAGACTTCAGTACAAGTTCCTGTGTTGCCCATATCCTTACTTGGATAGGAGGAAGCTTCTCTGTTCACCAGTGAGAGTGGGGAGCTTTGAGCAGCCTATCTGTCCCTGGAGGAGTGGTCTCAGCCCAGTAACTAGTTGTTTATTGGCTGTTTTGGGCTATTTCCTAGCTCTTTCAAGTCCCCTGCTTTAAAACCCACTTTGGTGCAGTTTTTGCACTTGTTCCAACTCAGCCAAGCTCCTCGTGGTCCTGCAGAGTGGTGCTAGCAGCAGAGAGATGAAAAAGAGTGACTGCTACCTGATTAAGTATTTCTTTGCTACCTTTACATTAGCGACTGCATTTTTCTCACCTAAAAGTGAGTTTGTGACTGCTTTAATACCTAAATAAGCTTGTTATTGCATTTATTGCTTACCTGCACTTTTAAGCCATTGTTTGTTGTTTGATTTAACTGTTAAGGCTGCCCACTCAAGTGCGCTAGCCTGTGCAAAGCATTTACTGTGTTTTTCTTCCTCTGATACTGTCCGAAAAAAGAAAAAAAAAAATATATATATCTTTGTTTCCCGCCTTTACTGTGCTAGAATAGTCCTGAATTCAGGTTTTGCTGTATTCCGGACTTCAGTACAAGTTCCTGTGTTGCCCATATCCTTACTTGGATAGGAGGAAGCTTCTCTGTTCACCAGTGAGAGTGGGGAGCTTTGAGCAGCCTATCTGTCCCTGGAGGAGTGGTCTCAGCCCAGTAACTAGTTGTTTATTGGCTGTTTTGGGCTATTTCCTAGCTCTTTCAAGTCCCCTACTTTAAAACCCACTTTAGAGTGTTTTTTGCACTTGTTCCAACTCAGCCAAGCTCCTCGTGGTCCAGCAGAGTGGTGCTAGCAGCAGAGAGATGAAAAAGAGTGACTGCTACCTGATTAAGTATTTCTTTGCTACCTTTACATTAGCGACTGCATTTTTCTCACCTAAAAGCGAGTTTGTGACTGCTTTAATACCTAAATAAGCTTGTTATTGCATTTATTGCTTACCTGCACTTTTAAGCCATTGTTTGTTGTTTGATTTAACTGTTAAGGCTGCCCACTCAAGTGCTAGCCTGTGCAAAGCATTTACTGTGTTTTTCTGCCTCTGATACTGTCCTAAAAAAAGAAAAAAATATATATATCTTTGTTTCCCACCTTTACTGTGCTAGAATAGTCCTGAATTCAGGTTTTGCTGTATTCTGGACTTCAGTACAAGTTCCTGTGTTGCCCATATCCTTACTTGGATAGGAGGAAGCTTCTCTGTTCACCAGTGAGAGTGGGGAGCTTTGAGCAGCCTATCTGTCCCTGGAGGAGTGGTCTCAGCCCAGTAACTAGTTGTTTATTGGCTGTTTTGGGCTATTTCCTAGCTCTTTCAAGTCCCCTGCTTTAAAACCCACTTTGGTGCAGTTTTTGCACTTGTTCTGACTCAGCCAAGCTCCTCGTGGTCCTGCAGAGTGGTGCTAGCAGCAGAGAGATGAAAAGAGTGACTGCTACCTGATTAAGTATTTCTTTGCTACCTTTACATTAGCGACTGCATTTTCTCACCTAAAAGTGAGTTTGTGACTGCTTTAATACCTAAATAAGCTTGTTATTGCATTTATTGCTTACCTGCACTTTTAAGCCATTGTTTGTTGTTTGATTTAACTGTTAAGGCTGCCCACTCAAGTGCGCTAGCCTGTGCAAAGCATTTACTGAGTTTTCTGCCTCTGATACTGTCCTAAAAAAGAAAAAAAAAAAATATATATCTTTGTTTCCCACCTTTACTGTGCTAGAGTAGTCCTGAATTCAGGTTTTGCTGTATTCTGGACTTCAGTACAAGTTCCTGTGTTGCCCATATCCTTACTTGGATAGGAGGAAGCTTCTCTGTTCACCAGTGAGAGTGGGGAGCTTTGAGCAGCCTATCTGTCCCTGGAGGAGTGGTCTCAGCCCAGTAACTAGTTGTTTATTGGCTGTTTTGGGCTATTTCCTAGCTCTTTCAAGTCCCCTGCTTTAAAACCCACTTTGGCACTGTTTTTGCACTTGTTCCAACTCAGCCAAGCTCCTCGTGGTCCTGCAGAGCGGTGCTAGCAGCAGAGAGATGAAAAGAGTGACTGCTACCTGATTAAGTATTTCTTTGCTACCTTTACATTAGCGACTGCATTTTTCTCACCTAAAAGCGAGTTTGTGACTGCTTTAATACCTAAATAAGCTTGTTATTGCATTTATTGCTTACCTGCACTTTTAAGCCATTGTTTGTTGTTTGATTTAACTGTTAAGGCTGCCCACTCAAGTGCGCTAGCCTGTGCAAAGCATTTACTGTGTTTTTCTGCCTCTGATACTGTCCTAAAAAGAAAAAAAAAAAAAATATATATCTTTGTTTCCCGCCTTTACTGTGCTAGAATAGTCCTGAATTCAGGTTTTGCTGTATTCTGGACTTCAGTACAAGTTCCTGTGTTGCCCATATCCTTACTTGGATAGGAGGAAGCTTCTCTGTTCACCAGTGAGAGTGGGGAGCTTTGAGCAGCCTATCTGTCCCTGGAGGAGTGGTCTCAGCCCAGTAACTAGTTGTTTATTGGCTGTTTTGGGCTATTTCCTAGCTCTTTCAAGTCCCCTGCTTTAAAACCCACTTTGGGACAGTTTTTGCACTTGTTCCAACTCAGCCAAGCTCCTCATGGTCCTGCAGAGTGGTGCTAGCAGCAGAGAGATGAAAAAGAGTGACTGCTACCTGATTAAGTATTTCTTTGCTACCTTTACATTAGCGACTGCATTTTTCTCACCTAAAAGCGAGTTTGTGACTGCTTTAATACCTAAATAAGCTTGTTATTGCATTTATTGCTTACCTGCACTTTTAAGCCATTGTTTGTTGTTTGATTTAACTGTTAAGGCTGCCCACTCAAGTGTGCTAGCCTGTGCAAAGCATTTACTGTGTTTTTCTGCCTCTGATACTGTCCTAAAAAAAAAAAAATATATATATATATATATATATATATATATATATATATATATGCCCCGGGATTCATGAAGCTCGGCGCAAGGCCGGCGTAAGGTCTGCGCCGGCGGTGCAGTGAATAGCCGGCGTAGTAGCGCCATATGCATAGTAATGAGAGCGCGGCGCAACCACAGACACGTGCGTAGTGTACGTGAGCGAGCCCAAGTAGGATGCGTCCGGAGGCGTGGCTAAGCCGGCAGGCGGTGAGCAACCTAATGTGCTGACTGCCACGGTCCGCCCATAATAGTAATGGCAGCAGCCAGGGCCCGTGCAGAATGAAACGCACGTAGAGTATGCAACATAGTACCCGTCCCAACTAAACGGAGAAGCAAATACAACCCACGAAGCCCTAAGTGTACCCGTCCAAGGAACAAAGGATACGCGTAAGACCGTGTTTGTCCCGCAATGCACCGTCAGTGGGCATACCCAGAGAAGGTGTACCGCAGCATGTCAGCGCGCCGCACTGACATAGGAGTAGCGACTAAGGTTACCACCTGTCCCACCTTGTGAGGGGCAGTCCCTCTATGGGCAGTTGTGTCCCGAAAAAAAATATTAAAAATGGCAAATGTGCTAAGATTGTAGGACATAATGATATCCCGTATTTAATGTAATGGTTGCATGAATTGGTTATTTCTGTAACTGAAATACCTAAATGTCACAAGAAACAGAATAAGCAACCAAACTGCCACAACAATAAACTTTTATTTAGGCAAACAAGTGAAGTTCTATGCTATATAGTGACCGTGGGTATGTGTCGGCCTGTAAAATCAGATGTGAGTCCCGAAAATATCCCACCGTGGCAACTGGAAAAGGTGGCAACCCCAGTAGCGACATGGGCATGGTCACCAGGGTTACCAGCTGTCCCAATTTGCCATGGACAGTCCCTCATTGGACAGTTGTGTCCCGGCAAAAATCAAAAAACTGGCAAATGACCTGAGATTCCCTGCCAAAAATATTCCCGCAATATACCTGTAATAGTAGTATAAAACATATATTTTGTATATGAAACACATACATGGCATAAGAAAATGAATAAGGAACCCAAATGCTAACAGAATAAGCGTATATTATGGCAAACAAGTGAAGTTCTGTCAACTGCACTTGCTGTGGGTATGTGTTGTCCTGCAAAATCCGATATTTCCACAAAACATGTCCCACTATGGGCATTGGAAAAGGTGTCAACCATAATGGTCACAAGCAGTAGTGAGAGTACATAGCCGGGTAGCTGTGTCGACATAACAACAGGAAGGAACCAAGATACCCTAAATACAGGCAAACATGTGCATAGCAACATATCCCACACCCAGCAACGTGTCTGTCACATACACAGGATGGCGTATGTTTAAGTGTAATATCCAGAAGCAGAACCCATGCATGCAGATGTAATACACAATAGCCTCATTGTAGCATGTAAGTCCCACCCATGTACACCTGTGCACCCAAACCAGCTAGCATCATTGTGCAGCTATACACCTACACACAATGTGCATACCTGAAATGTGGTAAGAAGTTTGTGTTAGGCAGTGCCACGTGGGCAAATACGTACCCCACATGTCACCAACCCACCTCAGGGACAGATATGGAAATGGCTGCATGTGAATGTGTCTGCAGAATGTGTACATCCCGCATGTGGTATGTACCCGTCCAAACCATATAGGTTTGCACACACCACGGTGCACATAACTGTACACATGTGGACAAGTCGGGTTGTTGAACCACCGCATCGATGATTAGCTATGCAGAGAAGTCAAACACATATAGCGGAACATGTGCCTACCAAACAGGACGTCCTAACAGGGTGCTACAGGCAAAGAAGGGGAAGGTGGGACATCACATGTGGAGAGTAGCGTTGCCGGACAGCCAAATACACACGGTCAAGGTAAAGGACGGAACAACATGCATATGGCCGGATGGATGTTGTTAGAAAAATATATATAGAAACACATATGAAGTGCCAGTTTAGAATCAAAATACTATATAATGCATTGAATTGTACCGTACAATATGGCAGTAGAAATGATCATGCATGTAATTGGTGAAGCTAAGCTGTAGTGTGATCGAATTCTGACCCTGGCAGTAACCAGTACAGCAGGCTTATGTCTCTCAGCATTAATTATCTGCTGGGTTACAGAAAAATAAATGTATGTACATGCATAACATCACCCCTTCCCCTGAGGAGGATGGCCTTGTGAGCTCTATCGAAGATAAGAGTACAACTCCTTACCAGAGAGACATAGGAACGTATTAAGAAATGAACTGACTACTGTATCGGAACAGTCCAGGGTCCTTGAAACAGCTACAATTACAGAAGGACACTGTAATTGACCAGGTGCCTTCCAAGGCTGTGTTATTCTCATGGGAAAACATTTTAAAAGCACGACCTCAGCACCCACGTATGTATAGACTATTGCGGACCATAGTGATGGAAATGCCCTGTGACCGACCACGTCAGTAAGGTGGGCAAAAGCTGATTGTAAACACTATATAAAGAAAGTGCTTACTGTATAGAGTCAGACAAAACTCTCATACTTGGACTGTATATTATTTTGCCTGCCTGTGTACACTACTAAAACATTGTGAACCCGAGCTTCCTGTGTTATTGACTGTCACGTAGAAAAGCCTACTGATCACTACAGTCTGGTTTTAACAACTTATTTGACATTGTGGTCCTTCTTAGCCGGAATTCCCTTGGTAAGCTACAGGTCAGAGTGCATGGGTGGTTAGACATCTGCGCAGGAGAATTTGCCTAAATGGTTCTTCTTGAATGAAAAGACCTCCGACTGAATTGTTGTGTGTAAAGAGGCTGTCCACTGTCTGATCTGTGGCTGAAAAGTGGAAAACTGGATCCCAAGAAGAAAACGTGCACTCATAAACAGGAGGCTCAGGTAAGGAGGGTTTGCCTCTTTGTCTCTATTGTAGATCAGGGACCAGACTACATTGTATTTCTGTTAACAGTTGTGATAGCAGGTCGAAGACCAATCCAAATAGTTTTAAATCTGGACATAGATCAGGGGAACACAGAGTAGAGTAAATAGTCATTGTAGACACTACAGTGGATACAGGGAAGGAGATACCACGTAGTACGAGAGAAGGGTTACGTAACAGTCGTGTAGAGGATATGGGAGATTAGTGCACAAACAGATCATGTGATCCGCGTTTGACGGGTGACGTGAAGTATATGCAATCGCAGAGAGCACATAATGTGAGATATTCTGCAAAATGGGGTAATAAATATGACATTGATGGTATATTAGACAAAATATTGTTACTGAAACATTGGAATCTCTGAAAATGTGATGCAGATGTTCTAGGGTAACCACCTGTCCCACTTTGTGAGGGACAGTCCCTCTTTGGCCAGTTGTGTCCTGCAAACAAACCAAACAAATGGCAAATGTCCTGATATCTTAGGACAAAGATTTCTCAGATATCTTTTTAAATGGTAGCATAAAACAGTAATTTTGTATCTGGAACACCAAAATATCATAATAAACAGAATAAGCAACTGAAATGCTACAAGAATTGGTTGCTCCCCTGGCAAAAAGTGAATTGCTGTCCTATGTACTGGCCGTGGGTATGTTTTGCCCTGGCAAATTACACGTTCCTAACACTAATGTCCCACATTGTGCATTTGAAAATGTGGCAGCCCTAAGATGTGCAGGCGACAAAACAGCGACAATTGGGTATCCGTCAAGCACATAGGTGGATTGAGGTAGTGAACCGAAGAGAACAGAACACTAGAAATGCGAAAGCATCATACGTACACAAAGAAGATCATAATACAGTAGTAGCGACAGCACCCCCACCCCCCTACCACCTCCGATACCACATCCAGGATATGAAGCGGGAGGGCAGGCTAGTCCCCTACACGTTATCCTGTGGCAACAGAGGTATCACAATGACCAAATGTAAGAGAAGCTATTGAAACCACATCCCGAACTTGTAACATACCTAGGGACACTCAAGTAAGAAGACAGTCAGTAGAACAGAGTGAGGATATCTGTCAATTAATTGAAGTACCGAACCCTCATGCACGACAGGAAGGCCAGGACCCAACTCCCTTAGTGTATAGACCGTGGACACCAGAAGATATCTGTAAAGTCACAGAGGGAATTCCCCATCTACAAAGTAATCGCTATTCACCATGCAATACCCCTGTATCTTCTGATCGAAAAGCAAAGGGGGAATGGCGGATGGTACAGGATTTACAAGCTGTAAATCATGTAATAATACCTAGGGTACCGATGGTGCCAGACCCACACACTATATTGAATGCTATGAACCCGCCACAGAAGTATCTTACCGTGGTACATATAAGCTATGCTTCCTTTGCAATACCTATACATCCAGATAGTCCGTATTGTTTTGCATTTACATTCAGGGTAACAGATACAGCCATACCGGCTATCGAGGATACTGTGAAAGTACAACGATATTCGCACAGGAGATGGTGTTTACTCCACCCGGGGCCAGTCAAGTTCTACTTTATGTGGATGATATTCTGCTTGCGGCCCCTACCCAGCAGCAATGTATGGAAGATACAATAGCATTATTGAGATATTCAGCAGAACAGGGACATAAATTAAGCAAGCATAAATTGCAACTACAGAGAATACAGGTCAAGTACCTGGGATATGTGGTATCCAAGGAGGGTAGAACATTACATGACGATAGGAAGGCAGCAATTTCACAAGCACCCAAGCCAACTACCAAGAAGGGAATGATGTCCTTTCTGGCCCGACTAACATTTGTCAAAGCTGGTTACCAAACAATGCTTTGGAATTTGCTCTATTGTCTGCCTTAATCTTTAATACACCTATGGCAGCACAACATATACTACACTGGATTCCAGTAGCAGAAACAGCTTTCTGCAGACTAAAATGATTGATAGCTTCAACATCTGTATTAGGTCTCCCGAATAATCATAACACATGTTGTCAGACTGTAGATTGTAAGCGGAGATATATGACGTCAGTCTTGATGCAACAGCATGGAAGTAAGCAACGCCCCATAGCTTACTACTCATTGCAGTCGGACACTGTGGCATGGTCAGTGCCACATTGTGTACAGGCAGTTGTTGTAGCACCCATGGCAGTACAGGCCCCGGCCTTAATGTTATTATTCCACCCTCTCACTGTGAGAATGTCTCATGCAGTTGCGATCATTCTGCTGCAAGAGAAGATAGCATTCCTGACCCGTGCTAGACATCTTTCTTGTTTGACCATACCCCTGAGTCAACCTCATATGGTGATTGAACGTTGTACAACATTAAACCTATCAACGTCACGTCCAACACCTGTGTGTGGCACACCACACAGTTGCCTATATGAAATGGATGAAATAACTCCACACAGACAAGATATCACTGATATACTCTTAGATGATGCAGAGGTGACAGTTTATGTGTACGGATCATGTAGACAGAGTCCTACAGGAACGAATCAAGTAGGTTATGCAGTAGTTATTGATAATGAGATTGTAGACGCCCAACCCCTGCAGCATAACGTGTCTGCTCAAGCAGCAGAATAGATAGCTTTAACACGTGCTTGTACTCTAGCGAAAAACTGATGTGTGGACATTTATACCAATAGTCAGTATGTTGTCTGTACAGTGCATGTTTATGAGCAGCAGTGGAAGAATAGGGGAATGATAACATCCACCGGTAAACCGATTAATCATGCGCAATTGATCTTGAATGCATTAGATTCCATTCAGTTACCTACTAAAGTAGCTAATTGTAAATGTGCAGCTCATACAAAGCAACAGGATAACAGTAGGAAAGGTAAGGCACGAGCTGATGCAGCTGCAAAACAAGCAGCCTCACAGTTGGAAAGTGTCTTTTTGAATGAGGAATGACAATCCTCAGACATTCTAGATGTAGAAATGTTACAAACAATGCAAACATCAACTACGAAAGCAGAAAAGCAGATGTGGGTATGACGAGGAGCAATCATTGAAGACGGACTGTACATATCCACAGTGAGAAAGCCAATATTAACGTCTAATGTATTCAGATATGCGGCTTTGTTGAGCCATGGGTAGAGCCATGTCTCAACAGGGGGGATGGTACAGTTGGTTAACAGAATACCCGTAACATACGGAATTAGGAACCTCATACAAACATCATGAGCAGCGTGTCACATTTGCAGTAGACATCATGCACAGGGAGCATTTAAACCGAAGGGAGTGAGTTTACCTACACCACCATAACCGTTCCATACTATTTGTATGGAGTTCATACATCTGAATAAATGTGAAGGGAAGAAATACTGTTTAGTGATTACATATATATAATCAAAATGGGTAGAAGCATTCCCAACCATGAATCCGGATGCAGCAGCAGTGGCAAAGGTGCCAGTAAAATAAAGTATCCGTAGATCTGGCATACTGTAAAGAAGCTGCAGTGACAATAGAACACATTTAGTGAACCAGACAATCACGCAACCTGGGGGATTATTTTGTATTTTCATGAATATAAATTGCATGTACAACCCACAGTCAGCATGACTGGTGGCGCGGTACAATGGGATCCCGAGAAATAAGTAGAGGAGGTTTGTGGGTGACACCCAAATGAGTTTCATTTTCTGTCTACCTCTAGCATTGCTCAGCATGACAACAGTTCCTAATGTATAGTGTTTCACCCCCTTCGAAGTAGTATGTGGAATGGCATATCATGTGCCAGAGTGGAAAGCTGTCATGCCTGCAGAGCCGGAGGTCGATGGCTCATTAGCAGGTGACATGAGAGGATTGTAAACCAATAACACTGTTTTGCAGTTAAAGTCTTTTACAGATAAAGAGCAAGCGAAGCCGGACGCATAGCTGACACCAGTATCCTGTGTGTATGTCACTGTTATCCAAAGAAGCTAATTGCCAAGTGGAATGTGTGAAGGTCTGTACCAGGTACCGTTGGCAACGCCTACTGCAGTAAAGTTTGCGGAGAGGTCGTCCTGGGTTCACCTCACAGTTTTCAAACCGGTAAAGGATATCAAGTCTGATTTACATCTTGTAGCTGATATACCATACAGACTGAATCACCCGGGCCAGACTCTATAACAATACAAAGCAACCCCAAAGACATTTGGTTTACTGTCTTACTGATCATACACCTATTAACCATGTTTGTGTTTACTTTACATTTGCTGGGACCTTACCTGCATATAACTACATGGATACAAATAGTGATACGTGATGAACTGGCCACAGAGTGGCTTCCAAACTTCAACACATACCTAGGCATGACGCGTGTGCATGTACAGACTATGAACATTTTAAATTGCTGTGTTTGTACTGCCATACCTACATCATATGGAGGACTTCCGATGTATGTTGTCCCCTTGGGGATAGATTGAGACTTGTGAATATTTACACTTTGATACAGGTTCTGTGAGATCACAGGACAAAGTGGCACTGTACTTACCTGTTACACAAAAAGTAATTGTTTGTTGTCATAAACATGATACAGTTCAAGTTGGTGGGAGTATTTGTAACATAACTGTGTCTTACAAATGTCATATAACAGCCAAAGATCACAGTACTACTTGTAGCACCATTCATGATCTGTATTGAAGCTTCATGAGAACAACGTGGAAGGATGTGCAGAAACATCCTGAATTGTATAAACAGTCCTTTGTTATAGACAGGAAAATGTTACATGCAGAGGTAACCCGCATCAGTAGTAAAGTAGAATATTGTTATTTTGTTTGTGGGAAAAAAGCATATCAATGGTTACCTGAGAATTGGTCCGGCAGTTGTTATTTGGGTTATCTGGCTCCAGTCACATGACATACTGCACAATTGCCTCTAGATGCGAAACGAACTATAACACATATAGCTCGAAGAACTGGGAACACAGTCGAGAAACCTACTAATCCAGTGGGTGAAATGGAAGCTGTTCTGAAAATCCAGTCTTCTGCAAGAGATAAAGGAATATCGATTCATATGGACTTGAGTGACAGCGTCATAACCTGGGCTGGAACATTCCCAGCTTGTGGAGTAGTGAAATCAATCAGGGAACAGAGGAAGTTGTCAAAACCTGTCGTAGGAATGATCAATGTGACTTTTCACTCTTGAACTTGTGACTGATGAACTGGATGCAATGAGAACTGTTGTGTCACAAAATGTAATAGCGCACGACTGCACCCTGGCGGCGAGAATTGGTACGTGCGCGCTTATCAAAGAAGACTGCTGTGTCCAAGTACCACATAATAAGACCTAAATCAACGCCCACCTAGAGGTAATACAGCAGGTGTCATCCATGGCGGAACCAGGCCCAAACCCACTGACGAACCATTTCCACAAACCATTTGGTGGATGGGGTTCAGTCATACTGAATATCTTGATTGCCATTTGTGTTGTTCTGCTCATATTGGGAGCATGTGTCTGTTGCGGGATACTTTGCATGTAAGTATTAGTCAGGGACTCTGTCGACGTATCTGTAACCGAGACTATGTATCAAGACCTGTAGTGGTATTTGTCAATACAAAATGAAATCCCTTCTGAAATGTACAACAAATTACTTGCCTAGTTAAATGTTCCAGAGAAGAAGAGGCTAGGGAATGAAATAATGTTGTATATGTTTCTGGATAGAATAGAAGCAATCAAAGGAGGGAGAATGTTAGCAAAATATATATTTAAACATATATATGACGTGCTAGTTTAGAAGCAAATAGTGTATAATGCATATTATTCTATTTTACAATATAGCAGTAGAGCTTATCATGCATGTAATTGCCTGTAATGTAGCTGCAGTGTGATTGAACCCTGACCCTGGCAGTAACCAGTGCAGCAGGTGTATGTCATTCAGCATTAGTCATCTGCTGGGTTAGAGAATAATAAATGTATGTACAGGTATATCTGTCATCCTTCCACTGAGGAGGATGGCCTTGTGAGCTCTATCTAACACAGAGTACAGCTGCTCACCAGAGAGACAAAGGAACCTAGTAGGAAATGAAGTGACGACGGATCTGAACAGTGTTGGAACCGTGACAGAGCAGAATTTGCAGTACATTCTAATTGACTATGTGGCTCGCAAGGCTGTGCTATCCTCATGGGAAAACATTTAATAAGCATTACCTTAGCACTGTTGTAGGAATACAATATTGTGGACTATAGTGATGTAAATGCCCTGTGACTGACCACATCATTAATGTGTGCAAAAGATGATTGTAAACACAATACTCATACAGCTGTTACATGTATAGAGTAAAACAAAACTCTAAAGTTGTACTGCATAGTTATTTGCCTCCTGCTGCACAGTAGTAAAACGTTGTTAATCTCAGCTTCCTGTGTTATTGACTGTCATTTTGAAAAGACGAATGAGTGTTACAGTTTGATTTAAACAATGTAATTGACAGATGTGTATGTTCTAGCATGGGAATAGGTCAAGCCAACCATCACAATCACCATGTGTACCACATACAAACAGCCAGTAACACGCAGTAGTAGTGCATGAAGGCATACACAACTGTGGGAATAGTACAGGACATATGGCACGTGCCAAGTGCAGATGCATGACACAAACCCCAGGATGGGTGTCCCTGCAAAGAGGAACATGTGCCAACCACACCTCCCACAGATGTACCGGCAATAAAAACACATGCCAAACATACAGAAACACTACCGTCCAACACACGACTGCAACGGAGCCTGGTCAAACACCAACATGAAGCATGCACAAACAGGGACTTGTGTAATTGTTGCCTTAACACCCCCCCCATAGGCCAAAGAAGAATAGAATGGACATATGCATGTAATGTTGTGAAGGATGTGTGGTAGTCCTCAGTATCACAGTGTTAGGGACACAGATACACTGTCATCAACTGTGACGTATGTGCACTGTAGACAGCATACCTGCAAGTAATACAGAGGACAATCATGTGCCACAGAAATATACACTTGAGAAAGAGGATAGGGGATAGACAAGTGTAAATGTGACAAACTATGAATATAGGTTCATACGTCCATAGATACAGGGTAGGCCATCGTCCCAGGTTCAGCCATAACCCTACACCATAGTTAGGATGACTTTGCCAACCTTCTGTGCTTGAGATAAAATACTTATGATATTGCTGTACCTCTGTCAAGCAGTGATAATGATGTAATCCCTGGCCTATACCTGCAATTCCCCATCCAATGGACAACATACCCACGAACAAGGCTAGGAAGGATCTCTGTCTCACATGTACTGTGATGTAGATCCACAGCATTGTGAGTGTCTGGGTGATATATGTGTCACTCAAACACATCCCATTAATGACCGTGACAAGGTTCATGTCACCTGCCCTTGTGTTTCTGAGGGATGCAGATACAGTAGGTGAAGCATACACATGACATATGGGTTGACATGGCCTCATATGTCAGGCACAGGTCAAAACTAAACAACAGGTATGTGACTGAATGGGGCAGGGGTCCTACAAGTGGGGCAGCATTACACAAAATGATGTCATCCTGCATCTGTACGACAATTAACCTATGAGGCCTTCCCAGCTGCTGTAGGTGTATGGTCAGATACACTCCGAATGGGGCAATGTAGTAAATCATAGGTGTAACATGTAATGGGTACAAGGAGACAATGACCTACCCTGATGTAGATGTGAATCCCTGCACAAACAGGTGGGCAATGTAGAAGTCCCACGGAACCACGATAGCAACGTGTGTGTTGAACGAATGGTGACCGACAAACTCTGTCCCCTGATCCCTGGTAATCACCCCTGTGCTCAGTGGACAGCCACCTATATGCTGGACAGGGGTTACCTAGTACTCCTCGACAGGTATGATGTTGCATTACTTAGCATTTAGCTGTGGGACATGTCCCTGACAGCAGATATGCATATCTGGGAGGCCCCTTTGAAGGATATCTGTGTCAGATGTCCGTTCCACTATGGCACCTGTTTTGCAGTCATCAACAAACAATGTTGCCCATAACACCCCTGTGTGTGCCTGTACTGTGGAAATGTAGATGTATGAGAGGAGTGGACCCAGGGAAGGGCCCCATGGGACACCGCTTGCGACAGGCAGTAGGTCTGACATGCTGCCAGCAACTATGACCGCGTGGGTTGTGTCACATAGACAGTTTACAACACATTCTGTGATGTACGTGTTCACATCCCAGCCAATGGGTTTATCAACGATACCTGAGGGGGGTAATGTGATGAAGGCCTTTGCCAGGTCGAGGTAGGCTGTATGGACTGCAAGACCCCCATCAATGGCCTCGGTGACTGTCCCAAAAATGTCAACCATGCTTTAAAGGCATGAACCGCCCCTGAACAAGACAAACCGTGTTGGATGCAAAGTATGCATGTCCCCTATGCGTTCATGTACGAGCCGCAGTATGATCCCTCCCCATGTCTTTGCAGATAGGTCTCCTCATGGTAATGGGACAGTAATAACCAGGGTCAGTGGAGGCATTGGCCCTGTGACGTGGGACTACAGTTGCCATGCGACACAACCTGGAATGCGTTACCTGAGGTGAGGCTACAAAGAAATAGCTGTCCTAACTGTGGGTCTAATTCCTCAATGAGATAGTGGAGTACACAGTCGGGTCACCAGCTGGTCTCATGGATGCTATGTCCACTACCCTGGAGAGAGCATGTCCCATGTGTGACAGAACATTTGGTGACCACAAACCGCTGGTACAGACATCTCCTCATGTGTGGGGGAGGGTGTGGAGATGTCCTCACCAAACTTGTCAGCCCGTATTTTGGCAATGTGTGTATGTTGAGTAAACTCCACCTCTTTGTGAACCCAGTCAGAGCATATGTGGGAGTGACCTCCCAGGTGTCGAGCATAGAAAATGAAGGTGGTATGATTGTCAGCCAGGTCCATGTAGGTATATCTGTGGAATGTGCCCTGGACCATGGCATGACAGTGTGTAACTCTACACATATGATGACCAAGGGTGTCATACCTCACAAGGTGTCTGCTCCACCTTGTAGAAGCCACCTCCTCTTGTTGTACAGCCTGTGTATGGCTGGGGTACACCACACTGGATGCTTGGCATTGGTACAATGAACCACAGTTGGGTAAGGGAATGCCTGGTTCATGCAGTCCTGTAGTTACTGGTAGACGGCATATGTGATTGATGCAGTGGCTGCAGTACTGTCGACCACTGGCTCAGGGTCCTTAAAGGAGACCACAGTAGTGTGCAGAATTGTGAAGTCTGCCTCTGAGCAAGCAATGTGTATGGTAACTGGCAACACTCACAGCAACGGATGCCAATAGCAGAAGCCATTGTCCAAATAACATAGATTAACTTCGGCATGACAATATGTATTATCATACATGTATTGACACGTGTCTGCTAATTACAATTGCAAATGGCTGGTAAGACCGGTCTAAAGTTCCCGTGATGTACCTAGTCTGGAGGTGTTGTTCTGACAATAAAGTGGCGATACCTCCCAACCGTGACCTCTGGGGATTAATTAAAGTAGTTGTTAACCTGCAACATTGGATGTACACCATTGGGTTCTGGTGTCGGAAAACATGGTTCCTGTAGCACTACACAGTATGGGTAGTCAAGCAGACATCCGCGATTGTTGAACACACAGCATCAGTGAAACCCACTGGCCACAAGGACACAGTCCGACAAGCTCTACACTTTACATATGCACAGTGGTGTCCATTGTAGGACCCAAAAATTTATTAAAGGACAGCGTGCCCGCTTATTTCGTCACCTACGTGAACTCATTGTCGTCACCACGCCACAGCTACACATATGCCCCGCAAGCGTGTTTAATGTTGATGATAGCTGCCCATGAAATGCAGCACATATGCACAGAAATACCCAGGGTACCGGTCCATAGAACTGCGTCCACATCACAGTCCCACATCAAGGATGTGTAATGGGTACTGTCGACTGTTGCAGTCAAGGGATTCTGGGTATGTAGAATCTGGGCTCGGTGTTGTTTCGCAGGCAATCCTTTGTCCCGCCCCGTGGGAGGGATGTGTGAAGCACCTGCCTTACTCTCCGCTAATAATGCAAACCATCCACCGGAGAATGCTAAATGCAGGTGTGAAATGTGTACAGCCCTATACTAGTGTCCAGTAGGCAATTCTCATGGATGGACAACCGTACGGCCAAGATGGCACCCACAACTGCAAACCCAGTGAAATTACACAGCCGCGGTAAGGCATAACACAGGAAATACACATAGGGACTACAGTTGACATTCCACATACAAAGTTGGACCGCCGTGCCAACACCGGCGTACACAGCACTCAATCTGTCAGCAACAGAATGAGGAGCACCCGCTACCATACAGCAGAACAGATGTGCGACCTGTGGAACACATACTAATGGCACATCCACAACGTCAAGTAGGATATGTAAACTATGGCGTTCCCACCTATGAAGACAACATGGTTAAATGAATACATAGGTGATCAACATGTTCCGGTGGTGTTATGTTGAAAATACAGTGACGGATATGTCCTATTGGGATGTCTGAGGTTTATATGAAGCAGTTGCTAACCAGCATCTTTGGATGTATGACATTTGTTCACAGTACTAAATCACCTGGTTACGTAGCACCATGTAGAATGGGTAGTCAAACAGACATCCACGATTGGGGAACATACAGCAGCAGTGAAAAGCACTGGCCAGTTGGACACAGTCCAGCAACATCTAACTTGACATATGCACATCGGTGTCCATTGAAGGACCCAAAAATACATTGTCACAGAACCCACTCCAGGCGTGTCCGAACAACACACGATGATATAGCCGTGACTACGGCACAGTTAGACATATGCACCACCAGCGTGTTAAGGTTGCTGACAAGAGTCCATGAAATGCAGGACATATGAACATAAATACCCAGATCGACGTGGCCATACATGTGAGTCCACATCCCAATCCCGCACCCATGAAGGATGTGTAATGGGTACTGTCGAGGGTTGCAGCCATGGGATTTTGGGTATGCATAAATGGGGCTCTGTGTTGTGTGGCAGATAATCCATTGTCCCGCCCCGTGGGAGGGATGTGGGCGTAGTACCTGCCTTACTCCCTACGAATAATGCAAAGCATCCACCTGAGAATGCTAAATGCAGGCGTGAAAAGTGTACAGCCCTATACCAGTGTCCAGTAGGCAATTCACATGGATGGACAAGCGTATGAACAAGAATGCTCCCGTAACTGCAAACCCGGTGGAATTACACAGCCGCAGTAAGGCATTACACAGGTAATACACATAGGGACTACACTTGACAATCCCCATACAAATAACACAGAGACCCAGATGAGAAGGTCCAAAGCAAAACTGAGGTACTGTAGAAACGGCCGGTGACCACTCAGAGCCCACCAGGAATTAAATGCAGTCACCATAGTTTATTGCAGCGCTTTTCGTCTGCTTCATAAGCAGACTTCTTCAGAATACATACAATGCAGTTAAATGTACTACATTTAAAACCCTTAATTGGGCAGTAAATAAGATGTGCTAAGTATTCATTAAATGCCTTAAAGTAGAACAAGCTAAAAGTCTATTCGGGTCACAGATTGCACAGTGAGTAAATCAGACATTGCTTCAACATGTACATTATTCGTGAAAATAATACTATATGTATTAATATGAAAGAAGACCCAACATAATGTTTTCCAAGTATCTGAGTGTATACGTTACATATATATGTTCTAGGGATTGTGCCAATACATTAATAGAAGTAGAGACACCTAGTAATCTAAATGAACCCTAATATATAGAGATAAACACTATGATTATGACTAATGTAAAATATATCAATGGAATGTAAAGATTACAAACGTGGTAAAGTAAATATTCATTTACAAGGTTAGTTGAATAAAGCAATTCAGACATCCTTGTCAAAATACTAAAACAAGGCCAGCCAGGTGCTCTGTCTCACATGTACTGGGATGTTGTTCCACAGCATAGTGAGTGTCTGGGTGATGAATGTGTCCCACCAGCACATTCTATTAATGACAGTGCCAAGGTGTACGTCACCTGCCCTTGTGATTCTGAGGGATCTAGATTCTTTAGGTGAAGCATAGTCATCAAATCCGGGTTCGACCTGGCCTTGGATGCCAGGCACAGGTCACCTCTGGGCAAGTGGTATGTGACGGAATAGGGATGGAACACTTTCAGTTGGTCAGCATAACACATATTCCTGAGACCCTGCATCCGTTTGTGGATGAACTGTCGGGGCCTTTCCAGCTGCTGCAGGTGTTGGGTAACAGACATTCTGAACGGGGCATTGTACTCAATCATAGGTGTAACACGTAATGAGTACAAGGAGACAATGACCTACCCTGATCTACATGTGAATCCCTGCACAAACAGGTGGGCAATGTAGAAGTCCCAACGAACCATGATAGCAACGTGTGTGTTGAACGAATGGTGACCGACAACCCCTGTCCCCTGATCCCTGGTAATCACCCCTGCGCTCAGTGGACTGCCACCCATATGCTGGACAGGGGTGACCGGTGACAGGCAGTAGGTCCGACATGCTGCCAGCAACTATGACCGCGTGGGCCGTGTCACATAGCCAGTTTACAACCCATCCTGCGATGTACGTGTTCACATCCAAGCCGATGGGTTTATCAATGATACCTGAGGGGGGTGATGTGTTGAAGGCCTTTGCTAGGTCGAGGTAGGCTGTATGGACTGCAAGACCCCCATCAATGGCCTTGGTGACTGTCGCAAAAACGTCAACCATGCTTTAAACGCATGAACCGCCCCTGACCAAGCCAAAGCGTGTTGGATGCAAAGTATGCAGGTCCCCTATGCCTTCATCTGAGCCGCAGTATGATCCTTCCATGTCTTTGCAGATAGGTCTCCTCATGGTAATGGGACAGTAATAACCAGGGTCCAGTGGAGGCATTGGCCCTGTGGCGTGGAACCACAGTGGCCGTGATTCCGGTTAGGCTAATCCAATGGGGATCCAAAGGATC
>NC_056751.1:763325492-763375947 GCF_019279795.1 Protopterus annectens
TAAGGACCCTGAGCCTGTGGTCCATAGTACTGCAGCCACTACATCAATCACATTTGCCATCTACCAGTACCTACAGGACTGCATGAACCAGGCATTCACTTACCCAACTGTGGTTCATTGTACCAATGCCAAGCATCCAGTGTGGTGTACCCTAGCCATACACAGGATGTACAACACGAGGAGGTGGCTACTACAAGGTGGAGCAGACACCTTGTGAGGTATGACACCCTTGGTCATCATATGTGTAGAGTTACACACTGTCATGCCATGGTCCAGGGCACATTCCACAGATATACCTACATGGACCTGGCTGACAATCATACCACCTTCAGTTGCTATGCTCAACACCTGGGAGGTCACTCCCACATATGCTCTGACTGGGTTCACAAAGAGGTGGAGTTTACTCAACATACACACATTGCCAACATACAGGCTGACAAGTCCAGTGAGGACATCTCCACACCCTCCCCCACACATGAGGAGATGTCTGTACCAGAGGTTTGTGGTCACCAAATGTTCTATGACACACAGGTGGGACATGCTCTCTCCAGGGTAGTGGACATAGCATCCATGAGACCAGCTGGTGACCCCACTGTGTACTCCACTATCTCACTGAGGAATTAGACCCACAGTTAGGACAGCTATTTCTTTGTAGCCTCACCTCAGGTACGGTACCCAGGTTGTGTCGCATGGCAACAGTAGTCCCACGTCACAGGGCCAATGCCTCCACTGAGCCTGGTTATTACTGTCCCATTACCATGAGGAGACCTATCTGCAAAGACATGGGGAGGGATCATACTGTGGCTCGTACATGAATGCATAGGGGACATACATACTTTGCATCCAACACGGTTTGTCTTGTTCAGGGCGGTTCATGCCTTTAAAGCATGGTTGACATTTTCGGGACAGTCACCGAGGCGATTGATGGGGGTGTTGCAGTCCATACAGCCTACCTCGACCTGGCAAAGGCCTTCACCACATTACCCCCCTCAGGTATCGTTGATAAACCCATTGGCTGGTATGTGAACACGTACATCACAGAATGTGTTGTAAACTGTCTATGTGACACAACCCACATGGTCATACTTGCTGGCAGCATGTCAGACCTACTGCCTGTCGCATGTGGTGTCCCATGGGGCCCTTCCGTGGGTCCACTCCTGTCATACATCTACATTTCCACGGTACAGGCACACACAGGGGTGTTATGGGCAACATTGTTTGTAGATGACTGCAAAACAGGTGCCATAGTGTGACGGACATCTGACACAGATATCCTTCGAAGGGGCCTCCCAGATATGCATATCTGCTGTCAGGGACATGGCCCACAGCTAACTGCTAAGTAATGCAACATCATACCTGTCGAGAAGTACTAGGTCACCCCTGTCCAGCATATAGGTGGCTGTCCACTCAGCACAGGGGTAATTACCAGGGATCAGGGGACAGAGTTTGTCGGTCACCATTCATTCAACACACACATTGCTATCGTGGTTCTGTGGGACTTCTACATTGCCCACCTGTTTGTGCAGGGATTCACATCTACATCAGGCTAGGTCATTGCCTCCTTGTACCCATTACGTGTTACACCTATGATTTACTACATTGCCCCATTCAGACTGTATCTGACCATACACCTACAGCAGCTGGGAAGCCCTCATAGGTTAATTGTCATACAGATGCAGGATGACATTATTTTGTGTAATGCTGCCCCACTTGTAGGACCCCTGCCCCATTAAGTCACATACCTGCTGTTTAGTATTGACCTGTGCCTGACATATGAGGCCATGTCAACCCATATGTCATGTGTATGCTTCACCTACTGTATCTGCATCCCTCAGAACCACTAGGGCAGGTGACATGAACCTTGTCACGGTCATTAATGGGATGTGTTTGAGTGACACATATATCACCCAAACACTCACAATGCTGTGGATCTACATCACAGTACATGTGAGACAGAGATCCTTCATAGCCTTGTTCGCGGGTATGTTGTCCATTGGATGGAGAATTGCAGGTATAGGCCAGGGATTACATCATTATCACTGCTTGATGGAGGTACAGCAATATCATGAGTATTTTATCTGAAGCACAGAAGGTTGCCAAAGTCATCCTAACTATGGTGTAGTGTTATGGCTGAACCTGGGACGATGGCCTACCCTGTACCTATGGACCTATGAACCTATATTCATAGTTTGTCACATTTACACTTGTCTATCTTCTATCCTCTTTATCCAGTGTATATTTCTGGGGCACATGATTGTCCTCTGTATTACATGCGGGTATGCTGTGTACAGTGCACATATGTCACAGTTGATGACAGTGTATCTGTGTCCCTAACACTGTGATACTGAGGACTACCACACATCCTTCACAACATTACATGCATATGTTCTTTCTATTCTTCTTTGGCCTATGGGGGGGTGTTAAGGCAAACATTACACAAGTCCCTGTATGTTCATAGGTTCATAGGTTCATAGGTTCATACTAGGCTATCTGCCCGAGGGCATTTACAAGCCTAGCCCATAGTTTTGACGCCACCCCTTTAGTATGGGGAACTATACCCATTATTTTGCTGTGCCTCTGTCGAGCAGTGACACTGAGGTAATCCCTGGGGTATATCTGCGATCTCCCATCCATTGGTCAAGATTTCTCTTGAACAAGGCCAGCGAGGTGCTCTGCCTCACATATACCGGGATTTTATTCCACAGCATAGGGAGTCTTTGGGTGATGAATCTATCCCTCCAGCATGTCCTATTAATAGCCGTGTCGAGGTTTAAGTCTCCGCCCTTGTGGCTCTGACGGATCTAGATTTTTGAGGTGAAGCATATTCATCAAATCTGGGTTTGACATGGCCTTGTATGTTAGGCAAAGGTCACCTCTGAGCAAGCAGTAAGCGACTGAATAGAGCTGGAGTTCTTTCAGTCGGGCAGCATAGGACAGATGTTTGAGACCCTTTATCCTTTTGGTGAGGAACTTTTGTGGCCTCTCCAGCTGCTGCAAGTGTCGGGTCAGATACATTCCGAATGGGGCATTGTACTCAATCATTGCTCTGATGAGTGATGAGTATAGGGAGACTATGACCTCCCTTGATCTAGATGAGAATCCCTTCATGATAAGGTGGGCAATGTAGAAGGTCTTCCTAACTACTTTAGCTACATGGGTGTCGAATGACAGACTACTATCAACCTGGGTCCCCAGGTCCCTGATAACGTCTTCTCTGCTCAGTGGATTGCCACCTATTTGGTAGCTAGGGGTAACCTTGTTTTTCCCGAAGGGTATGACTATGCATTTTTTGGCATTTAACTTTAGGCCATGGCTCTGGCACCAGTTATCCGTTTCTGTGAGACCCTTCTGACGGATATCTGTGTCAGATGTGTTTTCTACTATGGCGCCCAGTTTGCAGTCATCTGCAAACTTTGTCAGCCATAACCCTCCTGTGTTTGCTTGTACTGGAAAAGTAGATGCCAAACAAGAGTGGGCCCAGGACTGAGCCCTGTGGTACACCACTTGAGCCAGGCTATGAGTCTGACATGGCAGCAGCAACTCTGACCCTGTGGGTTCTGTCACTCAGCCAGTTTGCAACCCATCTTGTGATGTATGGGTTAACATTTAAGCTGATGAGTTTTTCAATGATACCCGAGTGGGGTATTGTATCGAAGGCCTTCACCAGATCGAGGTAGGCTGTATGGACTGCCTTTCCCTCATCAATGGCTTTGGTGACTGTTTTGAAAAAGTCAACCAAGTTTAGAAGGCATGATCTGCCTTTGACAAAGCCAAACTGGGATGGATCCAAAGTCTGCAAATTCCCTATGTCTTTATTTATGAGGTCCATTATGATCCTCTCCATGGCTTTGCAGATAAGGCTTGTCAAGCTAATGGGCCGGTAATTTCCAGGGTCGGTGGAGGCACCGCCTTTGTGAAGTGGGACCACAGTTGCAGTGCACCACTCCCTGGGTACGTATCCAGAGGTAAGACTATGATTAAACAGCTGTCCTAGCTGTGGGTTTAATTCCTCGTTGAGTTCGTGGAGCACACAGCCAGGGACACCATCAGGTCCCATGGATGCTGTGTTTTTTGCTTTGGAGAGCAGTTCTCACTTGGGCGTTGGAGATGTTTGGGGGGCTGCAATCACTTGGTATAGATATCTCTCCTTTTGGGAGGGGGGGGGAGAAGTTTGCACTGAACCTGTCAGCCAGTATGTTGGCAATGTCTGTAGGATCAGTAATCTTCACATCATTTAGAACTAGTTCTGAGCATATCTGGGAGTTTCCTCCCAGGTTTCTAACATAGCTAAAGAAGGCCTTATGATTGTCTTTTGAGTCTTTAGCTATTTTTCTCTCAGAATTTGCTTTGGATGATTTTATGAGAGCTCTTAGTTTTTTACTTATAGTGAGCAAGGGTGTCTTACCTTTTAAGGGTTTTGCTCTATCTTGTAGTAGCTTCCTCCTTTTGTTGTAGAGTTTGTTTATGGCTGGGGTCCACCAGACTGGACGCTTGCCTTTGGTACAAAGAGTCTTTGTTTTGCTTGGGATTGCCTTATCCATGCAGTCCTGCAGGTGCTGGTAGAAGGCATTTGTAAGTGATTCAGCGGCTTGAGTACTGTTTTCCGCCGGCTCGGGGCCTTAAAGGAGACCACACTAGTCTTTAGAAGTGTGAAGTCTGCTTTCTTGAAGTTCTTTACTGTGGTCTTTTTTATTTCAGGTGGGGGTGGGATGAGGACCTCCAGCGAGATTAGTTTGTGATCTGATCTCACCAGTGAGGGGTATACTTCCGGTGTTGAACATTGTGCTCCCATGTTCGTGATGATGAGATCAAGTATGTTTTCTCCTCTTGTGGGGATGGTGACTAGTTGTTCCATGGCATTTGAGTTTATGAATTCCAGGAACTTTTGGGCTAGGGTGTTTGGCCTTGAGTAGTGTTCCCAATCTATATTAGGGTAATTGAAGTCACCTAGTATGATGGTGTTTGGTGATACATTTATCCCCTCTAGTGTTTTCAGGAAGGCCATGTGAGGTTCCTGAGTTTGTGAGGGTGGCCTGTAACATGCTACAATTTGCAGAGCAGTCTTGCCTATGGTTAATTGCACCTGGATGGTCTCCGATGCATCGTGCGTTGCCACCAGTCTTGAGGTGTGGGTGTCCTTGATGAATATGGATACCCCCCCTCCTTTCTTGGTATTGTCCGGATTTTGGGGCCAGAACGCATGATAAGAGGTAAAACCTGATAGTGCTGGGGTGCTCTCAGGAGCCTTGAACCAGGTTTCTGTCACTGCACAGACATCGATGTTCTCCATACTGAGAATGGCCTCGAGTGAGTGCATTTTGAGATTTAGACTTCTGGCATTGAGCAGCATTACCCTTAGTTTTTGTCCTTTTTTGTGTTCTAGGGTGGTAGGTTTAGAATCTGAGCCTTGCCTAAAAAAGGCACTATGGGGTGGCAAGAGCCTTTGCCAATATCCGGAATCCCAGGGTGACAGGTGCAAGCCATCCCTTGCGAAGCAGCGTGGCTTGTCCAGCATGTCATCCCAGGCAGACAGACATTGGATCCCCTTTGAATGACACCAGAGTTTAAGCCAATTGTTAAAGCTGATCATCTTATCTCTGTATTGTGGCATCATTCTTGGTGAAGGTAGGATACTGCTCAAGGTCAGGGTCATACCTGCCTGGGCTACATAATCAGAGAGCTCCTCAATGTCTCTTTTCATGTAGTCCAAGGAGGTGCGTCTCAGGTCGTTTACACCAGCGTGGACAATGACTGAGTCGTATTTGTACCTGCTGTTGAGAGACCTGAGTGCTTGCGTTATGTGGCGGATTCTAGCACCCGACAGGCAGCTTACTGTGACCTTCTCCTTACTCAGTCTGGTGAGCGGGACGTCAGTGTGTCTGACTATGGAGTCACCAATGACTAGTGTGTCTGGCATTGTGTTTGGCCTTAAGGGCTGTGACTGTTTGACACTCTGACTGTGAGGTATATGTGTTGCAGGTGTTGTGTTCTGAGGTGGTGGTTGTTTGGGTGTCTGCTTTGGTGGCCTCTGCTGTTTTGGTAGATTTTTGATCAGAGCCGCAGAGTATGTCTTTGTGTGTTTATGTGTATGATTTGAGGTTGTGATGGTACTATGTGAGACAGGGTCTATAGTGTGTGTGGTAACCTTCTCCTCCTGACTGGTCTTGCCAGTCCTATGTTGAGAGAGCTCAGCCTCCAGTTTGGCCGTATAGTTGCATCTCTCACATGTATTTGTGTTTTGTGGGAGGAGGAGAGGGTTGTCTGTGTACATGAGGCAATTGTAACATTGCCTCAATATTCCCAGGTTCACCAGCTGAGCAGGAGAGGACACTAGCAACTGATCCCTCGACATGCTAGAAGGACTAGACAAACAACTTTAAAAGAGATTCCGGGGGACGTGGGTTACCGAGAAATGGGGGTTTGCCTTTTTGGGATGCTATCTATAAGAGTGCCGTATCAAGGTAATAAGTACTGTAGGAGCAAGTGCTAGGTTTAACAGATAGAGAAAAGTCTACGTGGAGTCAAGTAGAGATGATCTTTTTGTGCATGCTTCATGTTGGTGTCTGACCAGGCTCCGTTGCAGTCGTGTGTTGGACGGTAGTGTTTCTGTGTGTTTGCCATGTGTTTTTATTGCCGGTACATCTGTGGGAGGTGTGGTTGGCACATGTTCCTCTTTGCAGGGACACCCATCCTGGGGTTTGTGTCATGCATCTGCAATTGGCATGTGCCATATGTCCTGTACTATTCCCACAGTCATGTATGCCTTCATGCACTACTACTGCGTGTTACTGGCTGTTTGTATGTGGTACACATGGACATTGTGATGGTTGGCTTGACCTATTCCCATGCTAGAACATACACATCTGTCAATTACGTTGTTTAAATCAAATTGTAACACTCATTCGTCTTTTCAAAATGACAGTCAATAACACAGGAAGCTGAGATTAATAACGTTTTACTACTGTGCAGCAGGAGGCAAAGAACTATGCAGTACAAGTTTAGACATTTGTTTTACTCTATACATGTTACAGCTGTATGAGCATTGTGTATACTATCATCTTTTGCACACATTAATGATGTGGTCAGTCACAGGGCATTTAAATCACTATAGTCCACAATGTTGTATTCCTACAACAGTGCTAAGGTAATGCTTATTAAATGTTTTCCCATGAGGATAGCAAAACCTTGCGAGCCACATAGTCAATTAGAATGTACTTTGGTAAATTCTGCTCTGTCACGGTTCCAACACTGTTCAGATCCGGTCGTCACTCCATTTCCTACTAGGTTCCTTTGTCTCTCTGGTGAGCAGCTGTACTCTGTGTTACATAGAGCTCACAAGCCTATCCTCCTCAGTGGAAGGATGACAGATATACCTGTACATACATTTATTATTCTCTAACCGAGCAGATGACTAATGCTGAATGACATACACCTGCTGCACTGGTTACTGCCAGGGTCAGGGTTCAATCACACTGCAGCTACACTACAGGCAATTACATGCATGATAAGCTCTACTGCCATATTGTAAGATAGAATAATATGCATTATACACTTATTGCTTCTAAAGTTGCACGTCATATATATGTTTAAATATGTATTTTGCTAACATTCTCCCTCCTTTGATTGCTTCTATTCTATCCAGAAACATATACCACATTATTTCATTCCCTAGCCTCTTCCTCTCTGGAACGTTTAACTAGGCAAGCAATTTGTTGTACATTTCAAGAAGGATTGCATTTTGTATTGACAAATACCACTAGAGGTCTTGATACATAGTCTCGGGTACAGATACGTCGACAGAGTCCCTGACTAATACTTACATGCAAAGTATCCATAATAGACACATGCTCCCAATATGAGCAGAACAACACAAATGGCAATCATGATATTCAGTATGACTGAACCCCATCCACCAAATGGTTTGTGGAAATGGTTCGTCAGTGGGTTTGGGCCTGGTTCCGCCATGGATGACACCTGCTGTATTACCTCTAGGTGGGCGTTGATTCTGGTCTTTTTATGTGGTACTTGGACACAGCGATCTTCTTTAATGAGCGCGCACGTACCAATTCTCGCCGGCAGGGTGCAGTCGTGTGCTATTACATTTTGTGACACAACAGTTCTCATTGCATCCAGTTCATCAGTCACAAGTTCAAGAGCGGAAAGTCACATTCATCATTCCTCCGACAGGTTTTGACAACTTCCTCTGTTCCCTGATTGATTTCACTACTCCACAAGCTGGGAATGTTCCAGCCCAGGTTATGACGCTGTCACTCACGTCCATATGAATCGATATTCCTTTATCTCTTGCAGAAAACTGGAATGTCAGAACAGCTTCCATTTCACCCACTGGATTAGTAGGTTTCTCGACTGTGTTCCCAGTTCTTCGAGCTATGTGTGTTATAGTTCGTTTGCACCCAGAGGCAATTGTGCAGTATGTCATGTGACTGGAGCCAGATAACCCAAATAACAACTGCCGGACCAATTCTCAGGTAACCATTGATATGCTTCTTTCCCACAAACAAAATAACAATATTCTACTTTACTACTGATGCGGGTTACCTCTGCATGTAACATCTGCCTGTCTATAACAGAGGACTGTTTATACAATTCAGGATGTTTCTGCACATCCTTCCACGTTGTTCTCATGAAGCTTCAATACAGATAATGAATGGTGCTACAAGTAGTACTGTGATCTTTGGCTGTTATATGACATTTGTAAGACACAGTTATGTTACAAATACTCCCATCAACTTGAACTGTATCATGTTTATAACAACATACAATTACTTTTTGTGTAACAGGTAAGTACAGTGCCACTTTGTCCTGTGATCTCACAGAACCTGTATCAAAGTGTAAATATTCACAAGTCTCAATCTATCCCCAAGGGGACACCATACATCGGAAGTCCTCCATATGATGTAGGTATGGCAGTACAAACACAGCAATTTAAAATGTTCATAGTGTGTACATGCACACGTGTCATGCCTAGGTATTTGTTGAAGTGTGGAAGACACTCTGTGGCCAATTCATCACGTATCACTATTTGTATCCGTGTAGTTATATGCAGGTAAGGTCCCAGCAAATGTAAAGTAAACACAAACATGGTTAATAGGTGTATAATCATTATGACAGTAAACCAAATGTCTTTGGGGTTGCTTTGTATTGTTATACAGTCTGGCCCGGGTGATTCAGGCTCTATGGTATATCAGCTACAAGATGTTGATCAGACTTGATATCCTTTACCGGTTTGAAAACTGTGAGGTGAACCCAGGATGACCTCTCAGCATACTTTACTGCAGTAGGCGTTGCCAACAGTACCTGGTACAGACCTTCACACTTTCCACTTGCCAATTATCTTGTTTGGATAACAGTGACATACACACAGGATACTGGTGTCAGCTATGCGTCCGGCTTCACTTGCTCTTTATCTGTAAAAGACTTTAACTGCAAAACAGTGTTATTGGTTAACAATCCTCTCATGTCACCTGCTAATGAGCCATCGACCTCCGGCTCTGCAGGCATGACAGCTTTCCACTCTGGCACATGATATGCCATTCCACATACTACTTCGAAGTGGGTGCAACACTTTACATTTGGAACTGTTGCCATGCTCAGCAATGCTAGAGGTAGACAGCAAATGTAACTCATCTGGGTGTCACCCACCAACCTCCTGTACTTATTTCTCGGGATCCCATTGTACCGCGCCAGCAATCATGCTGACTGTGGGTTGTACATGCAATTTACATTCATGGAAATACAAAATAATCCCCCAGGTTGCGTGATTGTCTGGTTCACTAAATGTGTTCTATTGTCACTGTAGCTTCTTTACAGTATGCCCGATCTCGGGATACTTAATTTACTGGCACCTTTGCCACTGCTGCTGCATCCGGATTCATGGTTGGGAATGCTTCTACCCATTTTGATTTTATATATGTGTAATCACTAAACAGTATTTCTTCCCTTCACATTTATTCAGATGTATGAACTACATACAAATAGTACGGAACGGTTATGGTGGTGTAGGTAAACACACTTCCTTCGGTTTAAATGCTCCCTGTGCATGATATCTACTGCAAATGTGACACGCTGCTCATGATGTTTGTATGTGGTTCCTAATTCCGTATGTTAGGGGTATTCTGTTAACCAAATGTACCATCCCCCCTGTTGAGACATGTCTCTACCCATGGCTCCACAAAGCCGCATATCTGACTACATTAGACGTTAATATTGGCTTTCTCACTGTGGATATGTGCAGTCCGTCTTCAAGGATTGCTCCTCGTCATACCCACGTCGGCTTTTCTGCGGTCGTAGTTGATGTTTGCATTGTTTGTAACATTTCTACATGTAAAATGTCTGAGGATTGTCATTCCTCATTCAAACAAACACTTTCCAACTGTGAAGCTGCTTGTTTTGCAGCTGCATGAGCTCATGCCTTACCTTTCCTACTGTTATCCTGTTGCTTTCTATGACCTGCACATTTACAATTAGCTACTTTAGTGGGTAACTGAATGGAATGGAATGCATTCAGGATCAATTGCATGATTAATCGGTTTACGGTGGATGTTATCATTCCCCTATTCTTCCACTGCTGCTCATAAACATGCACTGTACAGACAACATACTGACTATCGGGACATATGTCCACACATCAGGTTTTCGCCACAGTACAAGCACGTGTTAAAGCTATCTATTCTGCTGCTTGAGCAGACACGTTATGCTGCAGGGGTTGGGCGTCTACAATCTCATTATCAATAACTACTGCATAACCTACTTGATTCGTTCCTGTAGGACTCTGTCTACATGATCCGTACACATTAACTGTCACCTCTGCATCATCTAAGGGTATATCAGTGATATATCATGTCTGTGTGTAGTTATTTCATCCATTTCGTATAGGCAACTGTGTGGTGTGCCATACACAGGTGTCGGACGTGACGTTGATAGGTTTAATGTTGTACAACGTTCAATCACCATATGAGGTTGACTCAGTGGTATGGTCAAACAAGACAAATGTCTAGCACGGGTCAGGAATGCTATCTTCTCTTGCAGCAGACTGATCGCAACTGCAGGAGACATTCTCACAGTGAGAGGGTGGTATGATAACATTGAGGCCGGGGCCTGTACTGCCATGGGTGCTACAACAACTGCCTGTACACAATGTGGCACTGACCATGCCACAGTGTCCAACTGCAATGAGTAGTAAGCTATGTAGCGTTGCTTACTTCCATGCTGTTGCATCAAGACTGACGTCATATATCTCCGCTTACAATCTACAGTCTGACAACATGTGTTATGATTATTCGGGAGACCTAATACAGATGTTGAAGCTATCAATCGTTTTAGTCTGCAGAAAGTTGTTTCTGCTACTGTAATCCAGTGTAGTATGTGTTGTGCTGCCATAGGTGTATTAAAGATTAAGGCAGACGATACAGCGGATTCAGAAGCATTGTTTGGTAACCAGCTTTGACAAATGTTAGTCGGCACAGACAGGACTTCATTCCCTTCTTGGTAGTTGGCTTGGGTGCTTGTGAAATTGCTACCTTCCTATCGTCATGTAATGTTCTACCCTACTTGGATACCACATATCCCAGGTACTTGACCTGTATTCTCTGTAGTTGCAATTTATGCTTGCTTACTTTATGTTCCTGTTCTGCTGAATATCTCAATGATTCTATTGTATCTTCCATACATTGCTGCTGGATAGGGGCCGCAAGCAGAATATCATCCACATAAAGTAGAACCTGACTGGCCCCGGGTGTAGTAAACACCGGAATGTAGCTAGCCATCTCCTGTGGGAATATCGTTGTACTTTCACAGTATCCCTGCGATAGCCGGGTATGGCTGTATCTGTTACCCTGAATGTAAATGCAAAGCAATACGGACTATCTGGATGTATAGGTATTGCAAAGGAAGCATAGCTTATATGTACCACGGTAAGATACTTCTGTGGCGTGTTCATAGCATTCAATATTGTGTGTGGGTCTGGCACCATCAGTACCCTAGGTATTATTACATGATTTACAGCTTGTAAATCCTGTACCATCCGCCATTCCCCCTTTGTTTTCCGATCAGAAGATACAGGGGTATTGCATGGTGAATAGCGATTACTTTGTAGATGGGAAATTCACTCTGTGACTTTACAGATATCATCTGGTGTCCACGGTCTATACACTACGGGGTTGGGTCCTGGCCTTCCTGTCCTGCATGAGGGTTCGGTACTTCAATTAATTGACAGATATCCTCACTCTGTTCTAGTGACTGTCTTCTTACTCGAGTGTCCCTAGGTATGTTACGAGTTCGGGATGTGGTTTCAATAGCTTCTCTTACATTTGGTCGTTGTGATACCTCTGTTGCCACAGGATAACGTGGGGGGGACTAGCCTGCCCTCCCACTTCATATCCTGGATGTGGTATCGGAGGTGGTAGAGGGGGGGGGGCTGTCGCTACTACTGCATTATTATCTTCTTTGTGTACGTATGATGCTTTCGCATTTGTAGTGTTCTGTTCCCTTCGGTTCACTACCTCAATCCACCTATGTGCTTGACGGATACCCAATTGTCACTGTTTTGTCGCCTGCACATCTTAGGGCTGCCACCTTTTCAAATGCACAATGTGGGACATTAGTGTTCGGAACGTGTACTTTGCCTGGAAAAAGCATACCCACGGCCAGTACATAGGACAGGACTTCACTTTTTGCCAGGAGAGCTACCAATTCTTGTAGCATTTCAGTTGCTTATTCTGTTTATTATGATATTTTGTTGTTCCAGATACAATATTAGTGTTTTATGCTACCATTTGAAAAGATATCTGGGAAATCTTTGTCCTGAGATATCAAGACATTTGCCATTTGTTCGGTTTGTTTGCAGGACACAACTGGCCAAAGAGGGACTGTCCCTCACAGGGTGGGACAGGTGGTTACCCTAGAACATGTGCATCACATTTTCAGAGATTACAATGTTTCAGTAACGATATTATGTCTAATATACCATCAATGTCATATTTATTACCCCATTTTGCTGAATATCTCACATTATGTGCTCTCTGCGATTGCATATACTTCACGTCACCCGTCAAACGCGGATCACATGATCTGTTTGTTCACTAATCTCCCATATCCTCTACACGACTGTTACGTACCCTTCTCTCATACCACGTGGTATCTCCTTCCCTGTATCCACTGTAGTGTCTACAATGACTATTTACTCTGCTCTGTGTTCCCCTGACCTATGTTCAGATTTAACACTATTTGGATTGGTCTTCGACCCGCTATCACAACTGTTAACAGAAACACAATGTAGTCTGGTCCCTGATCTACAATAGAGACAAAGAGGCAAACACTCCTTACCTGAGCCTCCTGTTTAAGGCTGCACGTTTTCTTCTTGGGATCCAGTTTTCCGCTTTTCAGCCACAGATCAGACAGTGGACAGCCTCTTTACACACAACAATTCAGTCGGAGGTCTTTTCATTCAAGAAGAACCATTTAGGCAAATTCTCCTGCAGATGTCTAACCACCCATGCACTCTGACCTGTAGCTTACCAAGGGAATTCCGGATTACAAGGATCACAATGTCACATAAGTTGTTAAAACCAGACTGTAGTTATCAGTAGGCTTTTCTAAGTGACAGTCAATAACACAGGAGGCTCGGGTTCACAAGGTTTTAGTAGTGTACACAGGCAAGCAAAATAATATACAGTCCAAGTATGAGAGTTTTGTCTGACTCTATACAGTAAGCAATTTCTTTATATAGTGTTTACAATCAGCTTTTGCCCACCTCACTGACGTGGACGGTCACATGGCATTTCCATCACTATGGTCCGCAATAGTCTATACATACGTGGGTGCTGGGGTCGTGTTTTTAAAATGTTTTCCCATGAGAATAACACAGCCTTGCAAGGCACCTGGTCAATTACAGTGTCCTTCTGTGATTGTAGCTGTTTCAAGGACCCTGGACTGTTCCGATACAGTAGTCAGTTAATTTCTTAATACGTTGCTTTGTCTCTCTGGTAAGGAGTTGTACTCTTATCTTCGATAGAGCTCACAAGGCCATCCTCCTCAGGGAAGGGGTGATGTTATGCATGTACATACATTTATTGTTCTGTAACCCAGCAGATAATTAATGCTGAGAGACATAAGCCTGCTGTACTGGTTACTGCCAGGGTCAGAATTCCATCACACTACAGCTTAGCTTCACCAATTACATGCAGGATCAGTTCTACTGCCATATTCTACGGTACAATTCAATGCATTATATAGTATTTCGAGTCTAAACTGGCACTTCATATGTGTTTCTATATATATTTTTCGAACAACATCCATCCGGCCATATGCATGTTGTTCCATCCTTTACCTTGACCATGTGTATTTGGCCGTCCGGCAACGCTACTCTCCACATGTGATGTCCCACATTCCCCTTCTTTGCCTGTAGCACCCTGTTAGGACATCCTGTTTGGTAGGCACGTGTTCCGCTATATGTCTTCGACTTCTCTGCATAGCTAATCATCGATGCGGTGGTTCAACAACCCGACTTGTCCACATGTGTACAGTTATGTGCACCGTGTCGTATGCAAACCTATATGGTTTCGACGGGTACATACCACATGCGGGATGTACACATTCTGCAGACACATTCACATGCAGCCATTTCCATATCTGTACCTGAGGTGGGTTGGTGACATGTGGGTGCGATTTGCCCGCGTGGCACTGCCTAACACAAACATCTTACCACATTTCAGGTATGCACATTGTGTGTAGGTGTATAGCTGCACACGGATGCTAGCAGGTTTGGGTGCACAGGTGTACATGGGTGGGACTTACATGCTACAATGAGGCTATTGTGTATTACATCTGAATGCATGGGTTCTGCTTCTGGATATTACACTTCAACATACGCCATCCAGTGTATGCGACATAGACGTTGCTGGGTGTGGGATATGCTGCTAGGCACATGTTTGCCTGTGTTGAAGGTATCTTGGTTCCTTCCTGTTGTTATGTCAACACAGCTACCCGGCTATGTACTGTCACTACTGCTTGTGACCATTACGGTTGGCACCTTTTCCAATGACCATAGTGAGACATGTTTTGTGGGAACATCGGATTTTGCAGGACAACACATACCCACAGTAAGTGGAGTTGACAGGACTTTACTTGTTTGCCATAATATACGCTTATTCTGTTAGCATTTGGGTTCCTTATTCAGTTTCTTATGCCATGTATGTGTTTCATATACAAATTATATGTTTTATGCTACTATTACATGTATATTGCGGAATATTTTGGCAGGAATCTCAGGTCATTTTCCATTTTTCGATTTTGCAGGGACACAACTGTCCAATGAGGGACTGTCCACGGCACATTGGGACAGCTGGTAACCCTGGTGACCATGCCCATGTCGCTACTGGGGTTGCCACCTTTTCCAGTTGCCAAGGTGGGATATTTCCGGGACTCACATCTGAGTTTACAGACCGACACATACACACGGTCACTATATAGCATAGAACTTCACTTGTTTGCCTAAATAAAAGCTTATTGTTGTGGCAGTTTGGTTGCTTATTCTGTTTCTTGTGTCATTTAGGTATTTCAATTACAGAAATAACCAATTCATGCTACCATTACATTAAATACGGGATATCATTATGTCCTACACTCTTAGCACATTTGCCATTTTTAATATTTTTTTTCGGGACACAACTGGCCATAGAGGGACTGCCCCTCGCAAAGTGGGACAGGTGGTGACCTTAGTCGCTACTTCTATGTCGGTGCGGCGCGCTGACATGCTGCTGTACACCTTCTCTGAGTATAACCAGTGACGGTGCATTGCGGGACAAACGCGGTCTCATGCGTATCCTTTGCTCCTTGGACGGGTACACTTAAGCCTTCGTGGGTTGTATTTGCTTCTCCGTTTAGTTGGGACGGGTACTATGTTGCATACTCTACG
Organism: Protopterus annectens; assembly: GCF_019279795.1. Lineage (NCBI taxonomy): Eukaryota > Metazoa > Chordata > Ceratodontiformes > Protopteridae > Protopterus > Protopterus annectens. The sequence continues at coordinate 763,341,427 of NC_056751.1, forward strand.
TGCGTTTCATTCTGCACGGGCCCTGGCTGCTGCCATTACTATTATGGGCGGACCGCGGCAGTCAGCACATTAGGTTGCTCACCGCATGCCGGCTTAGCCACGCCTCCGGACGCATCCTACTTGGGCTCGCTCACGTACACTACGCACGTGTCTGTGGTTGCGGTGCACTCTCATTAATATGCATATGGCGCTACTACGCCGGCTATTCACTGCACCGCCGGCGCAGCCCTTATGCCGGCCTTGCGCCGAGCTTCATGAATCCCAGGGCATGTTTAGTGTTTTGGTGATAGTAGAAGTGGCCACCAGGCTGTAAGTAGTAACTATTTATCCCTAAGTAGCTATTGACATCAGCAACTATAGCGTTAACCAAAGCTAGTACAAAAGATAACTGCCAAATATGTATTTCGCTAAACTAGATACTGCTGCAGATATTTTATTTCATCAGATTAATAAGACCATTGTAAGAAAAACAAGCAGCTATTACAAATTATAATTCTAGAGGCAAATTGCAGCGTAGTACTGTCTCTAAAAATTATGTTTCTAAAATTACTTCTAAATCAGCAATTGCGTATGCACAGCAATGAATGTCTATTGCCAAGCCCACGAACAACATCCATGCTGCTGTACCTATAAAAGTTGCTCATTCCTTCGACTGACAGTCAGACACACACTTTCCACCCTACCTTGACTAAAATGCCACCGCAGCAAAATCCGTTCCCTCTACACACCACTGCCAAGTGACAGCAACAGGAACAAGCCAAACAGACACTGAAGTTCTTAATTTTAAGATAAATGGCTTACTTGCTGATTTGGTTCCATTGCAACAATTACTATGTCTCATGCAAGCCCATCTTTATAACTATGAAGCCCGTGCTTCAAACCCAGCAGTAAACATTTCCCTACAAACACCTCTCATGAACCCTTCACCAAGGATCAACCACATGCCACAATGCACTGTCATAGACTTATACAATTGGTAAAATAACCAGATTTGTGCTGGCATGCACTGCCTGTACAACATGAAGTCTGAAAAAACATCCACTCTCAAGCTCCCTTCTAATTTTACTTTAATGTTATTTAGATCACAAACACTTCTTTTTCTTTCATTTCCTTTTCCTTGAGGAACTGACCAAAATGGATGCTCCAAAAACTATTCAAGGCGGAGCCTCAAGGCCCTTATCTGATATCACAGAGCGAATGAACCAAAGCAATGCAACCCTAAAAGTTGCAGGAATGCCATGCCTAAAGCTTCACTGGACAGACCAATCAAAAACACCAGAACCCCAATGAAAATATGAGGCAAAATTCTGAAACTCTGTGAAAACCTGGATAGCTGTACGACATGATGAGAGGTTGCAGAGGTTCACAATTACCACAATCAGCCCACCCTCCATGCTCAGCTCCTTGAAGATTTCCCCTTCTCCATCCCATTAAGTACAACCCCCCACCAAATTCTGGACATTCTAAAAATTCCATACCTTTGCAACAGTACTTAATCCAACTGCACCAATGATTCAGCCGTTAAGTGACTGAGTCTATGCATGCACCACAAATAGCTGTTGCCTGCAGCGCTTCCCAGTCCAAACAACCATAGACACTGCAGCTTATTCAAGCCACACCACCAACGAAACCAATGAGGGACAAAACTCAGAGTAATGCTAAAAGAAAAGTCTGCTTTTTTTTGTGATATCAAACTTTTCATAACCATGTACTGTCCCATAATTTAAATAAAGGGTACCTTGTGGTAACAAGCTTCTCTGCAACATATTCACTCCCAAGGAATTGCAGCAGTGTTTAGTGAATGCAAAGGCCCCCTCACAAAACATAGCATCTGCCACAATGACCACCAACCCTACCGGCTATTATGGTCCCACACTGCCATTGTGCATGAATCTATTCCCTTTCCCCCACAACCTGGAGCAAACAACATCAACTCCACACAGCCCATGAAACACTAAACCACCAACAAAACCAACCGTAGAAGACACAATAAAATTCAAAGCCTCTCATAGCCCACGAAACACTAAATCACCAACAAAACCAACCAAAGAGGACACCCTAAAATTCAATGCTTCTCACAAAACTGCCCACCCCAGAGTATCAGGCATACCACACGGCACCTCAAGCAAGAGGCAAACAAAATAAACTGCCCAACAACAACTTCCCCCTAACTAAGCCCCACACACACACAAACTACCCTGGCAAAATTATAATAACATAATAACCTAGCAACCATGCCACCACATCCACCTCACAGATCCTTGATACTTACTAACTTTACCCCTTTTCTCAAAGTCCAAGGCCTACCTGCTCCACAGCGCTTCCTGGTCATCATGGACATAATACTTGCAGTAGCAAGTTCAAGTCAAAATGTGATATCCTATCCAGTTACACTCTTACAAAACTTATTAAGCCCCTCCCTACACTTACCTCACTTCTTCCCATTCATCCTACTTTCATATTTAATCCTTCCCCCCTCCCAACTAACTTCTTCCATTACCCCCTTGAAAGCCATTACTATTTAAATCTAAAATGCCATATAAAGATGTCCACAGACAAATTGGTCTGTTGCCAACCCTCATTTACTAGCAAGCAGCTAAATTAATGAAATGAGAAAACTGATATGTGAGAGGCAAATAAAAAGGAAAAATAAGAAATTAAGCAGACTGCATTCCAACAATAAAGGATATAAAAACAAATAATATGAGGATGCAGTGTAAGAGTAATGCATACCAAAAAAAAAAACACATGAGTTCCAGAGAGTATATATTATAAGACTGAAATTCAAGCCCTGTGTTAATAGATATGTCAATAAGAATGAGACCAAGCCCTGTCCTGCTTTTAATACTTTAAATTATGTAGAATCTATGCTAGATAGAACTATTTTGCAAGAATGTGTAAATGGGTAAGAAATACGTTCAAACAGTTACATGTTGAACAGGAACTGCTAGCTGGTATTACTTAAATAAAAATAGTTTCTACAGTAATGTCTGAAAAGGCATTTGAAACTGTGAGACAAGAATGGAAGTCAAGTTGAAAAGGCAAAATGTTGTATTTAAACTATATGGAGGTGCAGAGACTAATATTTCTCTGAATATAGTTTGACGTATTGGGATTCAAATGAACTGAGCATAGTGTCATGTGAACATTGTTAAACTATCTGTGGTACAAGTAATGCCAAAGACTTAAAAGCTAGTGGCATGAATATAAAATAAATGAATGAAAAGTCTTGTTTCAAATTATTGCCACATAAAGAAGTAAATTTTCATATCCTGACTCACCTGGCTTGTGAGTAAGAGGGAATGATAAACTGAACTGACAGCGTATTAACAAAAAGTAGATGTGTAAATCAACAGCCTCTCACTCAGATAGATATCTTGAGTACTGGGCAGAGACATGGTAATGATATTCTTCTTAGTTATACTTATTTATGCATAAATTATAAAAGTGTACCTACATGATATCGTATGCATAGATTTTAAAAGTGTACCTACATGATATTGTATACAAAAGGATGACAGATAAGTTGTCTAATGAGAACTTGTCAAACCCAAAAAGTTGCTGGGACAGATGATTGAAAATCAGCTGAGTGAACATGCCTGCTTTGCTCCTGTGGGAGATCACTGTACAGTAGGGATCAGGGAATTGTCCCTTTCTCCACTGTAATGCAACCTCAGAGTTGGTGTATATAATTAGCAGGGGGTGTAGGGGCTACTGTTGGGCTTGGATCCTGAACAAGAAAATTGTGTTGCTTTTTGTTCTTTCCAATAGGGTGCATTTTGAACAGTTGAGCTTGATAAGTTGCCCTTTGATATATTGCTTTTTTGATAAAGCAACAGACAAACATACAAATAAGTTATGATGCTATGCTAATGATGCATGCTCCTAAGGAAGGGACTAGTCATGCTCAGAAGTAGAATAAAACAAAACCAACATACTGTAAAGCCTAGATGTCATGATGAGGCAGTTGCAGCCACCAGAATGGGTGAGTAGTAGTATAGTTACTGTTTTGATGGAAAAGAAGGACTGCATTTGTACTGATCTCCAAGATATGAATAAAGTGATTAAAAGAGAACATTATCCATTGCTTACAGCTGAAGATATGGCCTTAAAAATAAAAAAAAATATGTTAGGTTTAGTTATTTATAAACCTTAGCAGAATATCAATCTACGTGCATCTTTTTCAGCCTCACCCTGGGGCACTACCTGGTTAAGTAACTTCCTCAAAATCACAAAGTAGGCAAGTAAAAGCTGAAGGAACCAGACTCTGAAAAACAGGAAGCATCTGACTAAAAGCTTAGAACTTTAATCCTCATGCTGTTCTTTTTAGTATTTGACAAAAAAACAGATTTTCTGGCAGATAAATCTTTATGAAGAAAACGCTAAACTATTTATATTTAGTACACCATTGCAAAGGTGTTTCATCATAACAGAGGTATTTTAAATTTGTATAACCCAAGCAAACATCAAAGAAGTTGCCACTGGTATATAGCAAATGTTTGAAGTTTGATGGGGATGAAAGAGATAACTGGGAACGTGTCTTTGTGAGTGCAATGAGTTGGTAGATTTAAAAAATATTCCCTACAGAGTACATTGTCTAAAATATTGTGGGAGCAAATGGCTGTAACTAAGGAAATTATTCTTTTGAGCTGGATCACCATATCTGAATTGTCTAAACGTAGTAAACTCTCAATGAGTTTAAATTCAACTGGCTGCCAAAAAAGCAATTACTAGAAAATGGAAATCAATGGGCCAGATTCAATAAAGCCTAAACTAAGTATACACTAAGTGTAAACAATATGATTTCAAGAACATCCCTACTAAATTTTTGTGCTTTCTAGTCACTCAGAAAGATCACACTAAGTGTAAATGTAGTCTGTCCTTTGTGGTAACCTTTATGAACCCCTATCAACATTTAAAGCTGCAGGAAAATCAGAAGGAAAAATAGAATTATGAGGAAGAAGTTGTGAGTGATGACTGTGTTGTCCGTTCACTCAGAATGATGTACACTTAGTGTACACTTAGTGTAGGCAATATTGAATCCCAGGGAATATCTAAACCAACCATATTTGAAATAATGAATATTGCAAAAGAGATAAAATAATGGGAAGTAAGATCTTTAGAAAAGGGAGGAGCAAATTACACAGAAAAAATGGAATTTGTAGAAACATACAGAATAATGTTCATTGGAGGAGGGAGGTTTACAGAAAGACAGGACTAGAACAATTTATATGATGTTGAATTGAATGACAGTTATAAAGGAAGAAAGCATGTACGTAATGTATAATGTATGTAAACAAAAATGTTGATATGGTTTGTTTTCCGTTCTTTTAATGTATGTGTGTCTATGTCTTGAGTGATAATTTAAGAAAGGCATTTAAAAACACAGGTGTTTCAAAGTGCTGTCACAAAGGTAATTCAAGTCTTTGAAGTTATATAATTTAGTGATGTGTTAGGGAGACAGAAAAGATAAGAATATCATGAGAGTAGACTAATTCGCTAAATAATTCAAGGGAGCATCATTTTATGCTGAATAAAAGGGAATGCAAAATATGTGAAAAGCTTGAAATACATGGATTATATTCTCATGTCAAATAAACTGAAAAATGATTCGTGATGTAGAAGCAGTTAAAGAAATTTTGCAAATGCCAGTCTGAATCCCAGACAGAGACAAAATTAGAGAAATTTTGCAAATGCCAGTCCCAGACAGGCATTGCCAAAGTTTATGACTAACACAGTATCATGCAATGTTTATCTGAATATGTTTGAGATTACTGTGAATATGAGAAACCTGTAAGACCAATAGAGCTTTAAACAGGAAAAGAATATTGAAATACTCAAGACACCCCACCTAGGCAATTCCTGCAGTGCCACACCCTCAACCTGAGTCCGAGGACCAAAAAAAAAAAAAAAACTCCTTCAGTAACTGTAGAAAGCAGCTTATTTTAACTCCTTGCTACAGTTACAAATGTGTTAGCACACTCAAAATGACTAAATACATTAAGTCATAATGATATCAGCCAAAGGTGCAATGCTGCTACTGCATTCAAGCTCAATCAGTAACAAATCATGCACTCTAAAGATTTCACCTGAAGTGGCCTCGTTTTACCCCTGTCTAGCTATAGTACCATACATAGTGTAAGTGAAGAAATAAGAAATATATCTACAAAAGTGATTAAATATATTTTCCTTTCACGTAATCCAGAATATATATCAATGCTGAATAATAGGTTACTGTATAGTTAGACATATGTTATGAGTATACAGAAGGGAGGGAGTTTGTCTGAGTTAAATGGCATCAAAGTCATAATTAATTTCCATTAAATGAACTTTCTTTAGTGAAAGACAGCGGGGGAGATTTACTGGTAAACTATGCAACAAATTAGTGACTTTGTTAATAGCTTATTATAACTACGTTGAATAGTATGCAAGTTGGTCAGATTACTAAATGCATACAGAAGGCTTCACTGTAGGTACGTTCAAAATGAGGTTATCCATGCATTGTCTTCAAGAAGGGATTTTGCTGTATGACAGAAATTCTAGAGTTTGATTTTTTTATCATTTTACTGATATGATGTTCAAATTGTAGAGAGTGGTTAGTTGCAGTCCATAACAGGTATTTAACAACCTCATCAATGCTGTCATTTGAAGAGTTCTGGACTGATCATAGTAAGAGTTGAGTGGAGTAAAGTAGGGCTTCAAATTCAATGGCTGACTTGACAAAGCAGAACAGAGCCGGGTTGGTCTAGAGTAGACCGACATGCTCCAAGTATAGATCCATAAAGGATGCCTGTGTGTATAGCTTTAGGAGAAGATAGGAATTTCAGTCCACCAATCACAATGTTGTACCTGTTGATCAGCCCATTGCAAGAGGACTCATCGATAGAAGGACCACCCATGAGACAATGTCAGCAGTTATTAATCAAGTTACCTAGTCTGGAGCTGAACTTATTATGGGAGACACAGCTGATGGACGGATGGCCCAAGAGATGACATCAGCACTGCGAGCATCTATTCCTTCAAATACACCTGTGGTAATGACTGCAGGTGATTCTATGGCATCAACCAGTTCTTCGGCATATGTAGCAAGGACTGTTGGTTTAGGATCATTAGTAGCATCCATGAGTACAGCTATTGCTACCCCTTTTAAGGGACACAACCTTTTTCCATTTTCAGAGCCTCTACCAGTAAAACAGGGACAATGGAATGGATGGGCGCAGAGCAGAGGGAGGAGAGGGCGCATTCACCAACCACAACAAACAGAGAGTTGGGTGATATACAGAAACACTTGGAGCACAGTAAGAATGACTTAGTGATTAATCTCTCTTGTTTACAACTGACTGAAGCACCATACTCTTTTAAATAAGGGACTCTCATTCATACCATCTAGGAAGTCTGATATGTTAGATGTGCTTTTGAACTTAAAAATGTTTGCTAGAGATTTAACTTTGTTGACTTTTCAAAAGTAGATACATCTTGTAGTTATACTCCTTTTAAGAAACAAAGTACTTATGTACCTAAGGTTCATCCAACTGTTGAGGCTTTTTGTAATGTATGTTAAGACGATATTAGGAAATGTTTTAAGAGAGAGTACAAGTGAGCATATTTTAATTTAAGTAAAACTGAGCATGAAGCACTTGTTGAATTGATGAATATTAGAACTGTTGAATTCCATCCAGCGGATAAAGGGGTCAGGATTGTACTGCTTGATAGGGATATGTATCTTAGGAACATGACTAATTTACTTAGTGATCAAACTACTTTTGTCATTATTAATAGAAGCGTGGTCAAAGCATTACTAGAGAAAGTATTATTCTTGTTATTTGATTTGCTAATTACTTGGACTATAACAGAGGATCTGTTTAATTATTTTAGTGTTGACACTCCTACTATTCCTATGATTTATGGGTTACAGAAAGGCCACAAGAATTTGTTTGTCCCATCTATGCATCCCATTGTCTCTGGCAAAGGGTGGGTCACTGAACTCCTGTCAATCTTCGATGAGAAGATGTTATGTCCTATAGTAGACAAAGAACCCACTATTTCGAGACACACAAAAAATTTCTTGGAAGATCTATACAGGGTTGACTGTAGATTTAGACCCTGCAAAGGAGGTGTTTCTAGTAACACTAGATATAGGGTCATTGTTCACAGTAATCCACAATGATTGGGGGATAGAAAATGTTAGAGAATTTTTGTTGAAAGGAAAGCATTATTCTAGTGATAAAATAAATTTGATACGTGGATTGATTGAGATTATTTTAGAAAACAATGTTTTTATATTTGGCAAAAAGTACTATTTACAGAAGGTTGGTGTGGCTATGGGCACAGCTTGCACCAATAGCTACACCAACCTTGTGCTAGCTAAATAGGATATGGAGATGGTTTCAACAAATACCTCATCCATTATTTGGTATAGGCGGTTTGTGGATGATGTCTTCCTGTTATGGGAGGGAGATGAAGGAAGTTTACTTTCTTTCATTTAGTATTTGCATACCACTACCACTTTTTTGAAGTTTTCATATGCCTATTCTGTACGAGAGATTTGTTTTTTGGATGTTAAAGTTCAGAGATCTGCTTTGGGTGTTTTTAAGATGGGTCATTATAGAAAGGAAGGATTGTTTTCTCACAACGTTATTGCATAGAGAGTGTATGCATCCTCATCATATCCCCAGGAATGTCCTAACTGGGCAGTTCCTTAGGATGATGAAGCTACATAATGATGACAGAGAACTATTTGATGCATTTAGGAAACTTAAAGTAAATTTCTTGACTAGAGGTTATAAGGAAAAAGAAACTGATGAATGTATAGAGTCTATCCTTAATGAGAGGCGGTACAAGAGGTAGACCATTTTGTTCTGAAGTCTTGACTCCAGTGCAGACCCCTCGGGTGCATGGGAATGGGATGAGAGTTAGGTTTCCACTGACCTTTTCTAGTGATGTTAACATATTTTGCAACATCATTAAGAGAAATTGGAATATCTTATATGCTAACAATGAGCTTAGAGGTATAGTAATAAATAAACCAAGTTTTTCTTTTAAAAATAATATGTCAATCAAAAGACAACTATGTTATAAAAAGGATCAGGAACTATCTATAGATTCGCAGAGAGTAGTGACTTTTCCATGCAGGTACTGTGGGGATTGCAAATTTATTTTTACTGGGTCCAGTTTTTTGCATCCTACACATTGCTGTTATATAGATTTCCCCTTCTATGCTGATTGTAGCACTAGGAATATAATTTATTATACCTTTTGTGTTCTATGTGGTGCATACTATGTGGGGAAAATGAATCTCTCACTTAGGGAACGTGTGCTTGAACACATAAGGGACATTAGGAATAACAATAGTACTAGTGCTTTGTCAAAACATGATGAGTTTAGTAATGAACAGCATCAGTTTAAGTTATTTGTCTTAGAAATAGTAGCAGAAGACTTTAGCGGGGGAGACATTAGGAATAAAATGGAAGCATGTTAGCAAAAATAGATTTCGTTTTTTAAAGCTGATACATTTCCTGGTATAAATGATATGATAGCTTTTAAGTCATTTTTGCATCAGAGACCACTGAAGCATTGGTTTTAAATGTATGTTTTACTTTAAATTTTTGTCCAAATTAAATGTTAGTAATTGAGAGAAGTTTTTTATTGGTTAATCTACTGTATAAGAGGTTTTGAATGTTGTCACTGTGTTGTCTGATGAAGCAGTTGTAAACTGTGAAAGTGCTCACCTATTATTAAACAGTATTTGTTTTTATCTGAAGTCTAGTTTTTGCCTTATAGGGACTCTACTTTGTTATTTTATTTTGTTCAGTTGCAGTCTCTAACAGGTATTTAACAACCTCATCAGTGCTGTCATTTGAAGAGTTGTGGACTGATCATAGTAAGAGATGACCAGAGTGAAGTAGGGTTTCAAATTCAATGGCTGAGTTGACAAAGCAGAGCAGAGCCGGGATGGTCTAGAGTAGGCCGACATGCTCCAAGTACAGATCCATGAAGGATGCCTGTGTGTATAGCTTTAGGAGAAGATAGGAATTTCTCCTAACCAATAGTTTGTTTACAGTCTGAAAAATAACTGATTGGGTCAATTCAAGGTCATAGATTTTCAAGTAAAAATTAAATGGGAATAGAAGCTGTTGCAAAGGCATTGGAGATCTTCAAGCAACTTAAAGAAAACACGTCTTTATTATTTTTTCTGTCATGTATTCATTAAAATTATGTAACATGGCATCTGTTCCAAGACATTGACAAAAGTTGTTCTGGGTGGTGAAGAGAAGGTTGCTTGTAGCTAGATGGGCCAAGAGCTGTTTCTAAGTACAGTTTTTAAGATCTTTTCCAAGTTTTAAGTGAAGGGATATCAATCTATACTTAGATACCTCTGATGAAGGGATATTGATTGATACTTAGATACATTTGATGTCGACCCACCATTCTGAAGCAAACAACAACAGAAGGTTTCCAAACATCAGGGACAGAGTATTTAGCAGCTGAGCAGCTGATGAGACTGGATACATGGTAGGCAATTACTCTGGCTGAGTTGAAGGTTTTCTATGTAAAGATTATCCATAGCTGGTGATGAAGGTTTCAGAGGCAAAACTAATTTCTGCATTACAAGATGCAGGTACAAAATTTGTAGTTGAAAGCATCTGTTCAAGGCTGGGACAAAGCTGATGCTAAAGACCTCCAGGGATTACAGCTCAAGCACCAACTTTTGTACCTGACCCAGAATTACAGGTTTTATTTAGGTTGATATAAACTGAGTGAGTTCTTGACATACAGAAAAAAAAATACCAAGCTCAAATTTCTTTGTTTATCACATCATAAATGCAGCTTAGTTGCTCCATTTCAGCTTAATACACAACAAACTCTAAATGCTTCCAGTTGGCATCAGTGATAACAAAACAAAACAAAAATATTCTACTCTTAGTACTATCTGCCAGTCCAGAAGTACAGTGCACAGTCTGAGCAAACAATAAAGTCGCTGGTTTGTCTATAACAATTGTGGCCATAAACAGGCTTTTAAATATTCCCTGAAATCATTTTCAGTCACTTATACAGGAAGCATACATGAAGTACAATAAAAATGTTTAAAATGAAGCAGTTTCTCCCAAAGGCAGCATCAATACTGCTCTTTTTAAAGAAAAATCCAATTCTACTTTTCGGTAAGTAGTTATAAACACTGTGATATGCTGAGGCTTTAAATGGTATATACAGTTAATATTTATGGGAGATGATGGAAATACTGAACCAGCTGAAGTGCATTACTGCATATCAGAGACAGCTTCATTAAGAAGAAATGGCTTTCACTGATGTACTTTATGAAAAAATGTTTTGCAAATGACTAATTTACTGAACTATAAATGTGGGCCAATGAAAGTCCAAACCAGAGAGTATTCACCTTTGAAAAGGGAAACTGAGAGACCAAAGCAGTGGCTTTGTGGGAAGACCATATATGAACAAAGGAGACCAGTACAATGCAGGTTAGAATTGCTCTACTTAGGACTCCAGGAAAGAACCTTCGACTATGGGCTTTTCTAGCAAAACCTATTCTCTGTTAAGGTGCTATATTATTTTGTATGAAAGATCACAAGATTTTGCAAAGACTTGTGTTTAAGCTTCACCCCTTTCTGCTACTGGTGCTGCATGCAGTAGCACTTTAGGCAAAAAAGAAAAATTTAGACCCAAAAATTCTAAAATACAATTTGCCTGAGTGCATTTTACCTACACACACACACACACACACACACACACACACACACACACACACACTTGCCTTGCAAGACGCACGCACACACACACACACACACACACACACACATATTTGTGTGTGTGTGTGTGTGTGTGTGTGTGTGTGTGTGTGCACGCATGCGAGACAGAGAGAGGGGGATAACTTGTGGTGTTGTAGTGCTGAGAAGTATTGCTTCATTTTTGAAAAGTGCAAAGAAGTTTGGCTTCATTTGGAAAAGGGCAACTTTGTGTTTCTGATACTAGAAATTCAACAACCAACTGAACTGTTTGCTGCTATTACTGTATACCTCTAACAGGACATTAGGCCATTGGACGGTTGTATTCCACTCTGAACTGTCAAGCATATTTTCTTTTGTAATGTACAACCTATAGCACAAAAAGACTGAGAACTGATGATGTGTTAAAGAAGGATGTCAAACAGAAAGGATTATGATGTGGTCTCTAATCATAACCACCTTATTACGTATTCAAAGCATGGATGCAAAAAATCTCACCACAGGAGCAGTCCACATCAATTTTTGGGTTGTTAAGTCTAAACTTACCAAACAAAAAGAAAATCATCCTTGGTCAAGACAACAATGGTTGCATAATCAAATACATCAAGTAGCTGTTGTTGTTTCTGTAAAAAGGTCTTATATACAGTTTTACCTGGTTCTGCCATATATTCATAGTACAACTCATCTCAGACAGCAAAACAAAATATCCACTTATAATATCTAAAGTAATCATATATTGATGGATGACAAGTACCCCCTGCATCCCCATGTGAGGGCTTTGGAATGCTGTTGTAAGGTTGCAGGTAAAATGCTCATAACACATTATGGACACAGCTAAAAAATTTGTAGACCACTTTTTTACAGAAGCAAAAAAAAAAAGAAACTCTTTCCATACTAAAGTGCTTTGCTTCTGCACTTCTTTTCAGTGCAATACACACTGCATCTCACTATATCAGCACAGATGACATCTTGCATAGTGGGAAGGGGGTTCTGACTGTTTCTGTTAAGGCTCACAGTGCATCATATATGCAAAGGCAAGCAAGCATAAATAAATAAATACAATTGTATAATGGCGAAATGCTCTGTGTATATACAGATTCTTTTTTGTTTAAGTAGAGTAGGAAGCCAGACCTTTCAGCTTCTTGTCCATGGCTGTCTGTAGCTGTGGCTTCTGTGTGTTGTGGGCATCTTACTCATGACCTTACCACAGCATTCCAATGGCTTTACTGTCCACCCAATCTCATATAGTCTAGTTTCAAGAATTTTTGATTTTGGAGTAAAGAGTAATCACAAAAAAAAATTTTCATGAAAAGCTAAGCATCAAATTTTTGAGTTCGTTCCACTAACCAGAGTTTTTACGGCCAAGTTCATGTTCCACTAACCAGAGTTTTTACGGCCAAAAACATCTGCATTTTTGCCAGGTTTTGATTCCCCACAACTGACCATCAATTGCTTCCTGGGCCTATCTTTGCCTACTGAATCTACTGAGCATGACATACCTAACCCTGGACTAACTATGATCTTTGTTTGAGGCTGGTGAGGAGATAGATGTTTCCTGGAGTCACATCAAAATTCTGCTAAGGATTGTTTTCTCACAATGAATCACCCCCTGTGTGTGCCTGTCTCATCCCAGGGAAAGGCATGCATAGACTATACTGGCATATCATTCATGACTCCATAATCATTGCTCAACCATGGCCCTGCTCCATGAAAGCTACCCACCATATGTCCCTGACCTCCACCAAGGATCAACCATAAAGGTGCATCCAAGCATGTACACTCTCACCCTAGGATGGACATTTGCTCTCCTCCTTGCTTACCCTGGATGATCATTCCTATCTTCTTGGCTGCACCATCAGGCACCCCAGCTACTATTTGAACTTGGGTTGCTTGGGCCATGATCAAGTCTTCATTTCTCTACAGCACCAGTACATGCTTTGTACTGCCTAAAATATGCAGTGCAACCCTGAAATTTCCCCATACCGTACACAATAATTGCATGTATTCCACTAATTCTTGGAAAAGTGCTGTCATTTTACATCCTGGTACAGGAGAATTCCATACTTCTTCCTTAATTATTTATTTGATTTCCCCAGATAGTGTGCCATACTCATCACTTCTTTAAGTCATATAATCTTCCCATCCCATACCAGTCTCCTGCAGAAAAACAGCCTAGAATTTGTGTTTTCCGCAGTACAGCAGAAATTCACTTTTCTTCAAAGTCGTGTCTCTACCTATTAGAGCATATGAGTGATCACTGATAGTCTGCAATTTATCTAATTGTTAAGATGATGATGCCCCTGGGGAATGAGGGGACAGTACTGACTGGCTCTGGCCAGTGCAGTTAGTCAAGTGTTTGGTGAATGACAGCAGGAGAGCTGATGAGTATAATAAAAAGTAATACATTTAAAAAACAAAGCACAGCACTGCATAAGACGTTGGGCCAATTAATCTTAATTCTTCCTAAAGTCTTATACAGGTCAGATGCATTGTCATTTTTCTTTAAGTAGTGGAGCTACTCCATTATATCCTTGTCCTCTTCTGGGATCCATGACCTCCTTTATTTTCCTTCGTTTGTACTTGATTGCAAGTCAGTGATTTGTGCTTTTATTCTGAACTTTTAAAGACAGAAATACAGTTCGGCTGGAGTTCTTTGAGAAAGGTTTATTCATTCACTCCTTGACTAGGACTTTCAGTAGGGCCAGATTTGCGGATGTCAAGAGTGGTTCTTTCACTGGTTTGCCAAAAGCACATGCCACTATCTACACATGTACCTTCAAACTGTGGAAATATGGCCTCTGCAAGTCTGAAGGATTCCACTGCATCTGAACTCTGTCAGAAATCTTTTATTTCTGTGTCTCTTCACAAGTAAGTAATGTTATATATTTCTATGGTGAAAAAAAATCTGTGAGACAGTTATTTCAAATAGGCAAACAGGTTAAATGAATGCCTTATGGTTGCCACCTCTGAAGAGTAGTTCTTACAGACATTGATTCTATGTACTTTCCATTTGAACTCATCCCTTCTCTGACAGACTTTAGTATCTTCTCCATGCAAGTATGTCTGAAAAAGGTTACTTTTAGATTTCTGAGACAGGCATTTTCTTCAGATTATCCTCAAATTCTGTCAGCCTCTCTCTGTTCATTGATACCTGCCATCTGTTATTGAACAGCTCCATCAGAATACATTTTGAAACAATAAACCACAATGAAAACCAAACCAAAAATAAAAATAAGGTATGCCAAACTGCCTAAGACTTGTCAACTACAAACCAACAAAGTCTATTGTGATAAGCTTTTTATTCTGCAATGTGTAAAACTTCATCAGATAAGCATACAACTCAATCATTGAGTTGTATGGTTATCTGATGATGTCTTACAAATTGTAAAAAGAAAGTACTTATCACAATAAACTTTGTTGGTTGGAACTTTGTGAAACAACTCAGCAGTCAAATCCTTGGCCAACTATAAAATGTTCTGTCTTCTGCATTCTTAATCCACCCTAACAACCAGATTTAATGTTAATGAGCTAGTTGCAGTAATTAGCATGTCATGTAGTATGCCCTTACTTCTCTTGAAATCAGTTGGAATATAGATCTCATGGACGTCAGATTCCATCACCCCTGTGTGTGTGTATTAGCTATATCTCCTCACATGACATTGTGTTAGAGAGTGGATGAAATATCTGCAATTAACTGAATACATCTAAGAAGTGAAAGACATATACTTGCTTTAAAGATTTCTGTACCTGAAACTATAAGAAGAAAATGCTTACTGAAATTTGGCTTTGAACCATCATGGAATTCTTGTGTTTCAAGCAAATTTAGTTGAAGACTGGAAGCTTTGGATACCAAAATTTAGTTTATTTATCATCGCATATGGAGTAGCTGAAAAATCTGAAGAGGTAGAATCCTGCATTTCTGTATGCCATGGGGTAGTAGATTTAAAAGTGTTTAACTCCAAATTTTCTTGATGAGGAGGCAGACAAAAATAGCAATCTTAGAAATGTGGAGATTACTCTCAGTCCAGAATGATATGTTAGACATTTGCTCTTTACAAGGAAAACAAGGTTCTGCTGAGACTGTAGATGAATACAATATTGACTTGAAGAAGAGAGATGTGGCAATATACTGTAACAAAGATGGAATTCATAAAAAGCAGTTCATGCAACTGAAATTTAAGCTCATAGAATATGAGTTTATGAATATGAAAGGAGACATTATTCAGGTGTTAATCAAGTCTGTAGAATCAGTGCTAGAAAAACACATTGTTCTATAATGTATAATAAAAACAGCTACATTCAGAAGAATTTGAATGCTGTTGAGCAGAAGTATGAAGATGAACTGTAAGTGGGTACTGTGGAATTAGGAAAACCAGTGCTGTAAAATGTGAAAATACATCCAAAGCAGTGAAACAGGAAAGTACAACAGACTACTAGAAAGAATAAATGTAAAGAATACAAAAATTAACTAGACATGTGGAGAGTTTTGTATATCTTGTCACACTACTTTTAAAGCTTTGAAGGTATATGTCTCCGAATTTAGAAGCTTGTACATATTGTTAACCTATTTTGGCCAATGTGAGTCACCATTATGTCCAAAACTGCTAACATGAGTACAAAATTAAAAAAACATTTGGCATCTGTTTTCAAATAGTTATATTTTAAGAAGGTTATTCCTTTAATATCCTTGGTGATATGGCTTGTGAAAAGCTAGGAATGATACAAACAATTTGCAGTGTGAAAGTAACTACATGTGCACAGACTCAAAGAGTCATAGAGACCAGTGACATCTGTGCAGGGCCATAACAATTATGTTTTACATAACTGTATAATTTATTCAGAGGGTTAGGAAGGTTGCAAGGACAATATCACATACAAATAAAACCAATTGCTCTTCTAGTGTTTAGTGTTCCCCAAAATGTGCAATAATGCTAACAAGTAATATAAAGGAGGAACTGACTAGATTAGAGAGCTTTGGCATCATTAAATAATTGATGGATGAGTGGTATGGCCATTGTTATAAAGAATGACAAGATTTGCACCTGAATTGATTTTCATGTTCTGAATAAAGTGATTAAAAGTGATAATGTCCATTGATAACCAATACATATTGCATTTTTTTTTCCTGGCAGTGTGGTATGAGTGGTATGGCCATTATTATAAAGAATGACAAGATTTGCACCTGAATTGATTCTCATGTTCTGAATAAAGTGATTAAAAGTGATAATGTCCATTGATAGCCAATACATATTGCATTTTTTTTCCTGGCAGGGCCAACCAGATACTACATATTTCATTTTTTCTTGGCAGGGTCAACCAGATATTTTATGTATTTTTTTTTTCCTGGCAGGGTCTACCAGATAATTTATATATTTAATTATTTATTATTTTTGGCAGGATCCACCAGATACTGTTTAAAATAAAAAGTTGGACTGGTTATATATTTGTTCTTTGTTTCTAACATCCTGGACCTGGAGTTTGGCAGGGTCAACCAGATCATAGTAGAAGATGAAATCTGCAGTGGGCTAGCTGTTTTGGAGGCAGTTTGTGATGTTCTAATACTCCTTGCATGGTCAACCAGATACTAGTAGTAGGTAAGGTTAGGTTGTATGTGTGTTTTGGGGGCTGTTGATGACTTTTTTTTTTAATAAACTATCCTGGCAGGGTTGCCCAGATACTAAGGATGCGATGCGTTTTGGGGACTGCTGTTTTTTTTTTTGTAATACACTGGCATGGTCAACCACATACTAGTAGTCTCTGTATTTTGGGGGCTGTTGATGACTTTCTTTTTTTTATACTATGTTGGCAAGGTTGACCAGATACTGGCGATGCAGTTTTTTGGGGGACTGTTTTTTTTTTTTTTATACTGTAATACACTGTCTGGCATGGTCAACCAGATACTAGTGGTCTGTATGTTTTGGGGCTGTTGATGACTTTCTTTACTATAAGTTTTGCCTAGGACACAAAATAACCTTGCACCGACACTGCATGTGCATTCTCATAAATATGGTGAATCAGTTGTAGTGACAGTACATGGTGCAAGTACAGTTGGTAACATTGTTCTCATGGCTTGAGTTAACAGCAAAGCAGTTGGTTTCAAATGTACAGGCAGGTTCCCTTCATAAATGCAAGAAGCATACGGCTACATTAAATTATTCATTGTATTGATTTGTAGGAGACAGATTTTAAAATTACATGGTTGTTTTGGATACGTTTCACCACTTAGAAGCAGTCAAAAAACTTAGCTATGGTTTACAAATGGTTTTGGTACCCACGATGATCTTTGTTTCAGTGGAGCTACTCAAGTCATTGGCAAGCTATACTGAGCTTTACTGCTTAAATGGAATGCAGTGTACTTCAGTGGGAAGAAACACCCTGTCCATAATGTATAGTATTAAATAGACAGGTCCGAATGAAACTTAAGTGCTTTTATAAACAGGGTCATGCAAGGTAAAGATTTTCAGCCAGAAGCTAACAAGTAGATGAAATAAAAAAAAAAACTTGAACAATTCCTAATGTTTCTTGTTTGTTTATGCACATAAATTGATGTAATATTGTAGGTTTTATTCTTAAGTGCCTAGACCTCATTAACTGTTCTTACAACAGTAACGTGCTGGAGTCAGTCTGGATGAGTATGGATGAGTCTGTACCATTTACTGTCATGGTAGCAACTGATGAACATGGAAAGACCATGCGCCATATACACCTTAGCCTTATGAGTAGCTACTAATTAAAGTGGTACTATCCTAATTGTATAACTTACATCCATCTCCTTAAGCTTTAGTTTTACATGAAAACAGTATAAGTTAAGATTAAATAAACTACATATTTTTAAGATAATTAGAAGGGATACTCATACTTGAAAATGTCAATATTTTATATGAAATCACTACACATTGTAACATTTACTATACGCACATATACAGATGTTTGAAAACATCAATCTTTGCTATCATAACTAGTGATGTAATCATGCCATCTTATAAATATCTTAGAACATCTTTCATATCTGGTTGTTCATAGGTAGGTACTAGGCTATTAGCCCTAGGGCCTATATAAGTCTAGCCAAAAAGGTACCCTGGCTTTCGCCACCCAAGAAAAGTATTTTCCTGTGCCTCTGTTGAACAGAGCCACAGAAGTGATCCCTGGGGTGAATTTCCTATTTCCCATCCAATCATCAAGATTTTTCTTGGAGAGTGCTAATGAGGAGTTCTGTTTGACATAGATAGGTAGTCTGTTCCAGAGTATGGGAAGTCTCTGGGACAGGAATCTATCCATCCAGCATGTTCTGTTTATTGTGGTGGCAAGGTTTAGGTCCCTAGAGCATGTGGCTCAGTGGGATTGGGATTTCTTTAAGTGGAGCATGTCCAACAGCTCTGGGTTTGAAATAGCTTTGCATGTTAGGCAGAGATCGCCTCTGACTAGGCGATATGCGATGGAGTAAAGCTGGAGTTTTTTGAGATGGTCTGCGTAGGGCATCTGTTTGATGCCAGTAATCCTCTTTGTGAGGCATTTCTGTGGCCTTTCCAGTTGATGTAGATGTCTTGTGAGGTACATACCAAAAGGGGCGTTGTACTCTATAATGGGTCTAATGAGTGATGAGTAGTGGGGAACAATGACCTCTTTTTTTCTGGATGAGAAACCTTTTGTGATGAGGTGAGCCACATAGAAGGATTTCCTGACCACTGTGACAATGTGATTATCAAAGGAGAGATTACTGTCCACCTGTGTCCTAAGGTCTCTTATCACACTTTTGGCATTAAATAGACTACCACTTATGTGGTAGTTCATAGGTACAGAGTTTTTACCAAAGGGGATGACAATACACTTTTTGGCATTGAGCTTCAAGCCATGGCTTTGACATCAGGCATCTGTCTCAGTGAGGCCCTTTTGTAGTTTGTCCACATCGTTAGGAGTTTTGATTATGGCTCCTAGTTTGCAGTTATCTGCAAACTTTGTTAGCCAAAGACCTTTTGTGTTAGCCTGTACTTTAGAGAAGTAGATACCATACAGGAGATGACCCAGGACTGAGCCCTGTGGTACCCCTCTTGTCACTGGTCTGAAGTCGGATTTGAAGTCTGTTTGAAAGTCATGTTTGGATGACGTAGCTACAGTCAGATGATTTGTCATTCCAGGTAATGTAACACTACAGTGCAAAGAGTTAGAGGAGTCAAAGGCAGGTATTATGTCAGAAAGACCTTGCAAATCAGGAAGAGTCACACTTTCAAGAATTGCTTGGTCTCATTTAATAGTGTTACTGACATCACAGTTTTGAAATAAATTCAGTTCTGCTTTATACAAATGATTTCTATTATATCTCAATGACTGTATTTTTTTGGCTTCAGCAGTGTAAATTCTAGGAACATCAGTTGAATTTACAAGACTAGCTTTGAAGTACTCTGAACGGCTGTCATTTGGGTTTTGTACTACCATTACCACCCTGGATGAAGTGAAGATGACAATCTGGCTGTTTCATAATAATACATCTTTTTAGCAGGATTTGCTTTTGTAATCTACAATTACACAGGAGTGGCACATAGAAACTCACAAACCAGAAACATATTTAATGCACAAAAGCCCCTCTACCCATTGGAATGTTTTCATACACTGTTGTAGATGTGTAAGTCCTGGAGTACAGGGTAAGTAAGAAACTGTAGACACACACCATCTTCTGCAGTTCAGAGACATCAAACTTGTAGTGCAAAGGGTGTAGGAGAAGCAGATGTTTACATGGTTAGCACTTCATAGGGTCATATGTAAATACTGGGTATCAGTCAGCAGATGATTACAAGTCTAACCAAAGACAAGCCAGTATATCTGGCACTGAGAAGGTTGTCAACGCAATCACAACACCTCAGACGCCACCCACAACACACACCGACATATGCAGAGGTTCTCAACAAAAACAAACCCAAAAAAAGGAGACCTCAGTGGCAAAAACACATGTGAACTCCACAAACCTCCACAGCACATACCACGCATAGTCCACACACCTGTTTCTCACAACCACTAAGGCCTAACCTTAAACCCAACATATTAGTCATAGGAGACTCCATTTCAAGACACACAGATGTGCCTCTCACCAGGCTGGATAAGGAGAAAGTCATGGCTAGTTGTTTGTCAGGTGTCAGAATCCACCATATCACACACGCACTCAAGTCTCTCAACAACAGGCACTGCTATGACTCTGTCATAGTCCATGTTGGTGTGAATGACTTGAGACATACCTCCCTGGACTATATGAAGAGAAACATGATCAAGCTCACTGAATATGTGTCCCAGGCAGGTATGTCCCTAGCCTTAAGCAGTATTCTACTGTCACCCAGAATGATGCCTCAATTCAAACAGAAAATGATTGACTTTAGCAATTGGCTTAGTTTCTGGTGTCATTCCAGGGGGATCCAGTATCTGACAGCCTGGGAAGATATGATCGACAGACCACGATGCTTTGCTAGAGATGGCCTGCATCTGTCTCACTTGGGCTTCAGGCTTCTGGCAAAGGCCTTTGCCTCCCCATAGTGCCTTTTTTAGGAAAAGTCATGAGGTCGATACTACCAACATAAAAATTTCAACAAAACGCAAATTAAAGGTCATGCTGATAAAAGCTAGGAGTCTAAACATGAAACTGCACTCATTGCAAGCTTTCTTAACCCTGGAACATGCTAACATTTGTGCAGTCACAGAAACCTGGTTCAAAGCTGCAGAGAGCACCCCAGCCTTACCTGGTTTCTCATCCTTTCATATATTCAGACCCCAAACTGTGGGCAGCAAAGCCAAAGGAGGTGGAGTTTCAATATATATATATATTAAAGACACACAAACACCTCCAGGCTGGTCAAACAGTATGATGTACAGGAGACAATCCAGGTGCAGTTAACCATTGACAAGACCCCTATTCAAATCATAGAAAGCTACAGGCCCCCAAATTTGACTCAAAATGCCCACTCCACCTATCTAGACCTTTTTGAATCTATCAAGATTCAGCCCTTTACCCTGATCCTGGGCAACTTTAACTACCCAACCATAGACTGGAAAAACTACTCATGCCAAAACACAAATGCCCAGAGTGTCCTCAATTTTATCAAGGCAAACACCTTGGAACACTAGTCCATACCCCCACAAACGATGATAATATCTTGGACTTGGTATAACCAACATGAGTAACCACTGCAGCATCCCTACAGTATCATCCTCCCTGGTAAGACTGACCATAAGCTGTCACTTTCAAAGTCACCATCTCCTGTGAACACCCTCTAGCTAAGGTCAAACAAAAAAACTTCTCCAAAGCTGATTAAAACCTCCTGAGGGATGGTATAAACAGCTTCACAGCCCCCTCCCCTTCTGTAGGAACTAGCATCAATGTCCAGATCTACACCAAAGTACTATATGAGCATTTATATAGATGCATGGAATCAGGAATACCTGACAGGACAAAATCATCATCCGCAAGGAAGAGTAAACCTGTGGACATCTGCAATAAATAAACTATATAACAAAAGAAAAAAATTGCTGTCCAGGGCCAAGGAGGAGCAGGTGCCCAATTGGAAGCAATCTCTCCTTAGCCTGAACAAGCAAATAAGAGAACTAATGAAATCCTCTAAAGCCACCGTCGAGTCCAAATTGGCCACATCTACTAGAGACAATCATAAGACCTTCTTCACATATGTCTGCAGTCTCAAAGGAAGCACCCAAATCTGTTCAGAACTGTTGGTCAAGGACACCACATACACAAATGCTGTGAAAACTTCACCTCTCTGTCCCCAATCAGTAAATCAGGACATCCCCAGTACCTGCCTCCCTCCCCTTATCTCCTGGGAACAAGTCATCACTGTCCTCCCAAAGGCAAAAAATACAGCCTCCATGGGACCTGACAACATCCCAGGCTGCATCCTACCTGAACTCAGGCATGCACTTGCAGCACCATTAGACACCCTGTTCAACCAAAGCCTGAGTACCGGGTTTGTCCCAGCCAAGTGGAGGAGAGCCACTATCATATCTTTACACAAAGTGGAATGTCCACCAATCCAGGAAAGTATAGATCCATCAGCCTAAGTAGCCTGATCTGCAAGGCCATGGAGTGGATTATAATGGACCTCATTAACAGGTACATTGGCAAACTCCAAACACTCAACCCTCACATAGTTTGGCTTTGTCAAGGGGAGGTCATGTCTGTTAAATCTGGTTGACTTCTTTGAGACTGTCATCAAAGCCATGGACGAATGTAAGATGGTGCACACCACCTACCTTGACTTGGCCAAAGCCTTTGACACTATTCTCCAGCATAACAGATAAACTCTCTCAACTTGGCATCAATCCATATGTTACCAAATGAGTAGCAAACTGGCTGATAGAGCTTACCTAATCAAAATAGGGGAAGCCACCTCAAGCAGTAGACCTGTAACGAGTGGCGTACCCCAGGAATCTGTCTTGGGGCCTCTGTTATTTGGGATATACTTCTTTGAGGAGCAGGCAAAAACTAGTGGTCTACAGCTGACCAAGTTTGCAGATGACTGCAAGCTGAGCATGATCATCAATTCCCCAAGTGATGAGGACGTCCTATAAGAGGGTTGCACCAGAGCAAATGACTAATGCCAGAAACATGGCCTCAAGCTGAATGCCAAAAAATGCATCATCCCCTTTGGGGAGAATGACGTCCCCATATAGTATCACATTAATAATGTCTGCACACAATCAGCCATGAGGGATTTGGGCACCCAGGTTGATAGCAACCTGACTTTTGACCACCATGTTGCTTCCATTGTATGGAAAGCTTTCTACATGGCCCAACTTATAAATAAGGGTATCTCATCTAGGGACAAGGAGGTCATGACATCCCTGTGTTCTTCTCTTATAAGGCCAATTATTGTGTACAATGCCCCCTTCGGAATGAAGCTCACAAGGCAGATGCAGCAGCTGGAAAGACCACAGAGGTTCCTAACCAGGAGAATCCAGGGCCTCAAACATCTACCCCGCCACAGATAGGCTAAAAGCCCTGTCCCTCTACTCAGTTTCATACAGACTCCTCAGAGGTGACCTCTGTCTGACATACAAAATAATCTCAGACCCCACCTTGATGGGACTGCTGCATATCTGCGAGTCAAGCTCCACAAAAGTAACCCACACACGTGACCTCAACCTGGTCTGTGACATCAATAGGACTTGTTGGCGGGACATATTTGTGTCCCAGAGACTCCCCCATCTGTGGAATAGACTCCCTCTCCATGTCAAGCAGAGTACCTCATTATTCCTTTTTAAATGCAACCTGGATACCTGGATGTGAAACAAAAAATACACCCCTGGGATTCCACCTGTGTCCCTACTGGATAAGGGCTTTGGGTGCTGGCTTGTCTAAACTTGAGCTAAACTCTTGGCTAGGCTTATAAGGGCTTCAGAGCCAATAGGCTAGTAACTTCCTATGATCCTATGAGCCTATGACCAGAAGCAAACTCTCAACTTTGTGTCTGTGAGGTAAAGCCCTTAACCATTATGTCAACTGCACCACCTAGAGGCCGAGCATTCCTATTACACAATCCATGTACTTATGTCACTGTGAAGGTGATATGCTGCATAACATAGCTGTGCAGCAACACAACTCATGAAGGAAAAACAACTTGACACTGAATTTTAAATTAAAGGATGCACAGACACATCACATAGTTGTGTACCATGCACACAAGCTCAGTGTCACAAACACGCTCCACTTCCCAGTACAGTGCTGTGACCTGAAATAACATCACATGGGACAAGTACTTATGCACCACCATACATCACTGCATAACATTAGTAATTAGCAAATATAGCACTATGTGCACTATGGACTGTTATTATGATTACTCTGTACTATATGTTCAAAACTAACAGTGCACCTAAAGTGAAATTTAATGTTATATTGCACAGCAGTGCTAGTATCTGCATACACATGTGCCAGTATACCTCAAATACAAAGGCATACATCGGTATGTATAACCACACTTGTAGGTGCACATGCACACACAGATAAATCACTTGTAACACTGATTTTTTGTGTGCGTGTATGTGTGTCTGTGTGTGTGTCCAATGTCAAGCTGCTTTTCCATCAGAAAACAAGACAATAACACCTTTTGAGACCCTGTGTCATAATGCTTATATTTAGCAGTTGTAGAACTGTCAAACACAGACTGTATTCTATGAACAGTAGGTGTATTCTCCAGATGGGAAATAAAAGTGACATGTTGAAGAGAATGCTTGCAACAAAACATAATGCCCTAACCATGCCTATGACACTTGTGGTTTGCATCCATGTGCATTTGATATAACTCTATGGCAATTAGTTTTATCAGTTGTAGTATTGCTAGCCAGTGTGCAAGCCACCATACCTCTCAACAGTTCTTGATTTTGCAGAATATCTCTGGTTTTGTCTCATATTTTTGCCTTTTTCCCTCATAACATTTTTGACTTTCTAGTAAATTACAGAGGATTATAATCAGTCAATCAATAATACCAGACTTTAGAGTTTCATATTTCTTACCAGAAAATGCATGTTGATGTAAAACCTATTGTTTTATTAATTTAAGTGAATTAGACTAATATTTAAAAACTGTTACCCTATTTTTTATGCATTTGTCCCCTCATTATTTTTGCCTTTGTCCAGAATTTTTGAACAAAGAAGTTGAACGATATATGCAAGTCACACAGTACAAACTCCATTTATGGTACTGAGCACAATCTTTGCAACCTATCTGATTTTTTTTTATATATTTTATTGTTTACAATTTTTTCAGTTTTCATTTCAATATTTACATAATAGATTAATATTCAGTATCACATGGTAATTTCCATATACAAGACTCATAATTTATATCCAAAACATTACACATATTGCATTTCTAAAACATTTATTTTGTATCATTTAATAATAAGACAATCTTTTGCATTACCCCTCCTTTTAACTTTTCTTGCACACTTTTCAAATCCCCTAACCTTATATTGCAACATTCCAGCTTATTTTTAGACTCCTTTTCCCAACTACTGATATTCATTTTATTGTATTTTCTTTTATTTTATTTATCTACATATTATCCTTCATCTATTCTATTAGTTTAGATCTTGTACCGTCTATCCACCCACTCTCTATTCTGTAGTTCTGCTTTATTCATACATGCTTTTGCCCACTCTTTTGTAATTTATACTATTTGCCTTTCTTCCCATGCTGTCATTGTTGTCATTCTAACTTCCTTGATTTACTAGCTGTCATTTCAGAATTTCTTCTATTGACCATTTCCTACTTGTGGTTTTAACCTCAAACAGACAGAATCTAAAATCTCCTTCTGAAATAGCTCCTTCCAGATTGAATCTAGAATCTCCCTCTGAAATAGCTCCTTCCAGATTTAATCTAGTAACTCCCTCTGAAATAGCTCCTTCCAGATTGAATCTAGAATCTCCCTCTGAAATAGCTCCTTCCAGATTGAATCTAGAATCTCCCTCTGAAATAGCTCCTTCCAGATTCTCCTAGCCTTTTCTCATAGCTGTTTGATTTCCTTACATGCACACCATATATGTAATTGGCCTGCACATTCCATAGCACCTCACCAGCAGCATGATATCTGAATGCATTCTTTCTTTCAGTACCCTTACTAAAGTTCTATGCCACCTATGTTATAATCTAGCCTAAACATCTTCTGTTAGGCTTGCCCTATTCAGGGTTCTCATCATGTCCACCATTTCTTCCCAGAGATAGATCTATCTAAGGAATGAACTAAAGGTTTAGCTAGAGTCTGTCTATCACTAGCAATATTAAAGAATGGTTTGCATCTAGTGGATCTATGTGTCCATGCTTCTTCAATTGTTTTGTCTATATTCAATTTCTAAGTATCCTCTCTCCAAAAATTCAGATTTCAATTCTATGAGAGCTTGGTTGAACCTTTAGTTCATTCCTTAGATAGAGTTAGAGTGGCTTTACAATATTCTAGTGATATTGAAAGTTATTGCAACATTATTAAGAAACACTGGAATATTTTAAGTGGCATTCCTAATTCTATAAACATATTTGGCTATACTCCATTTTTTTTTAGAAATAACAAATCACTTAAACAGCATCTTTGTCACAAACCCATACATTTTACAGGACCTAGTTCTAAGAGGATAGGCACTTTCTCATGTAGATTGTTCTGCTTGTAAATATATTTACAGTCATGCCTTTTATACACATCCTACCTGCCATTTTAAAATTTCTTTACACCATTACGCTGACTGTAAAACTGAAAATGTTATTTATTTTGCTTTTTGCCAAGCATGTCATGCATATTATGTGGGGAAAACCAACAGGTCATTTAAAGATATATTTTTTTAAATCATAACAGAGATATTAGAAATAAGAAAGCCACTAATGCATTAACTACTCATGTCATGCATACAGATTCCTCGCATGTTTTCAAGTTTTTAGTCTTACAAGTTATTGATAATAGTATTAGAGATGATGATCTAGAAAATCGGACAGAAGCTGCCGAACAAAAATGGATTCTCCTACTTAATGCAGAGAAACCTCCTGGTTTAAATAACATGTCTTCTCTAAAACCTTTTTTTTTTAAAGGCACTACCTCTTAAACATAAATATTAAATATGTATTATGTTTGCAAAATATTTTAGATATCTTATATGTTTTTAATATATATTTATTTGCTTATTTATTATACATGGACTCCAGTAGTCAATGCTTCACAAGGTTTTACCTTTAGTTTGCTCTTTTAATTGCTTTTGATGTGTATTTATTCCTTTAAATGTTTAATTACATCACCTGACTTATGCATGGTACTATATAAGTAAATGTTTTTAGTCTTAATATTGTCTGATGAAGCGTCCTGTGAGTTGTGAAAGCGCTTACCCTTTTTTGATTTTGTTATATATTAGTTTCTGCTTTGTAGGTTTGTGTGCAGTTTTTGTTTTATTTTATTTTACGTACATTTTACTGCACCTAACTGCACTCTATACTCATGTTTTTGCTCTTATTATACTCCATATTTTTGCTGAATTTCTTAAAAAAGAAATCCAACCTTTTACCTGCCTCTCCTTTCTAGTCCTTAACTACACTTCATCCACACAGCTAGCTTTTCTTTCTATTTCTCCTGGTGTCCTCTCCCATAAGGTGCCTAATCATATTTCCATCCATAGACCTTTTATAGGTTTTATTCTGAAAAAACTCAGTATTGTCATATGTCTGCTTTGTTCAGTTTTATTGCATAAACCTATATTTCTCTTTAAATGCTTCTCCCATATGCATTTTCCTCCTTCCAGTTCTCACCCTCTTAATTTCTGAGGTATATTGATAGCTGTTGTATATCTTTTGAAATCCTGTGCTCTGCTTCCTTCTATTTTTCTATCTGTTTGTGATCTCTGTTTTGCTATTTACCCTCTCTTTCCTCTCTATTTACACCTGTCACATCCTTACTGAATATCCTTTATCCATTTCTCTTGGGGGTTGACATGAATACCTGCTTTTTGCTGAGACAACAACCTTGGATATTTTGTACAGGGTTCAAAGTAAGACTGAATAAATAAAACATTTTGAGGACATATGATGATTGTGCCATAAAGAGATGAGTTTTGCGGTCACTCCCAGTTATGCATCTTTTGTAAACAAGTTAAAAGTTTGGAAGTTAAGTACAGTAAATACTACTGTTTGGTGATTTGTATCATTATTAATGCCTAACTTTGGGAAGAAAGCAAAAAAGCCAAAAAAGTAGAAAAAAAGTTGTTAGACATGCATGCGGATAACATGGTGACTGGGGCTAAGATGACAATATCTTCTTTTATAAGGAACTTAATTGTGGTCTCTGATACAGCAATAAAGTAATAGTTAAACTCAATAGCAGCATAGCTGAGGCTGCAGAGGCGGAAGCAGAGGAAGTACATCCACAGATTTGTCTGGTGGTGTCACTGAGCAACTGCAAAAGGAAAATCCAGACTTAAATCGATTTGTTGGCCGAGTTAAAGCTGCCTATGGGAAAAGGTGGACTATTTAGACACAGCACGACAGAAGAATATTCATATTATTGGTAACAAGACGAGACTATATAGCTTATGTACAAGATACATTGGCTATTTGGACAGGGGTACATGTGAGCTGATAGAGACAGCCCACGGACATTGTATTCCTGGATTAGCTATAACTGACAGGTAACCAAATTGCATATCAGTGTAGCTTGACATTTTTAAGGTTCAAGACACAATGTTGTAACTTTGCTCAAAGTTTAAAGTCAACACGGCTGGAGATGGATATGATTTCTAACAGTGATTTTACTGCACAGAAAGCACAATTTCTCACTTCTGTGCGATAGTGTAGATGAGGTACAACACATTTTGAATGTTTTAGCAAGATGCTTTGAGGGTATACTTGCCATGTGAATTTTAACATTTTGTTATAATTAGGAAGCAATAATGGACATTCATGAGTGTGATTCAGCATGCAAAAAGAAGAATACAATTATTGTAAAACTGCCTAATATAGATGTTAATTTAATGGATAGTATAAAAAATACAGAAAGGTCTCTTCTAAGTAAGCTAAAGACATTTTGAAGATGAGTGAGTCAAGAAAAGTATCCTGCCCTTAAACCATGCATGATTAGGCAACAAAAGCCACAGTATGACTAAAGTGACCAGATGATATACCGAACCCTATGTTAATGGAAAATAATCATTTTTGTAAATCGTACTTTCATCATTATGCATGAAAAATGCATTTTTTTGCAACATAACCACAAACATAAAATGTATTATGGCACTTGCTGGACTAATACAGTGAGAAGACCCTTGAAACTGTTATCCTTAGACGTTCCCCGGGATTCATGTACCTTGCGCCAGGCGCCCGCATAGCATCGGCGTTATAAAGCCAAATATGGCCACCGAGCGATTCAGGTATGAACCAATCCCACGTGCACTACCGGCGTGCGCGGGACCTGCGCCGCCCCCGGCGTAGGTATGCTAAACACACTGTGTGCAGTATTGCACCATGCAAATGAAGGCAAATAGCGATCCACGAAGTTGGGCAGGCGTAGCGTAAGGGCACGGCAATGTAAACCAAAAAAAAACGGTTTACATTTACCCAAACATGACCAAGGAGTAATGGAAGGCTGTCAACGTCAGGTATCGCACAGGTGCAATATGCCAATGGCGAAAGGCACCGAGAATGTCCAAAGAAAACATGCACAAACTGTAAATAATGACATAAATGTTATGTACGCAGAAACCACAGCAGAACCCCCAGATATGTGCACAGAAGGTGCAAAACAATGAAATAATATGAGAATGTCCTAAAAGAGCAGTATAATACACATCAGATGCACAGCCACCACACACCATAGTATGTATGGAAAGCCTCAACCCCAGCGCAAGGGTTGCCAAGGAGTGGCGGCAGTGTTCGGCGCCGTAACCATGTATTAGCAGTCAATGCCATGCAAATGAGGCAGATAATAGTGAATCGCAAAACCGGCGCCGTGTAAG
Source organism: Protopterus annectens (assembly GCF_019279795.1). Classification (NCBI taxonomy): domain Eukaryota; kingdom Metazoa; phylum Chordata; order Ceratodontiformes; family Protopteridae; genus Protopterus; species Protopterus annectens. The sequence continues at coordinate 763,371,642 of NC_056751.1, forward strand.
GATGGAGCAACGGCGAGCGGTAGTATACCGAGGAGTGGCCTACACGGAATACATGTCAATCGCAGAGGGTGTGCCACTGTAGGAGGAAGCACATTGAGGCCAGCAAACATGGGCTGTACAATGCACATCACAGCAGGACCGGCGTGTGAGGAAATAGATGCGCTGAGAGTACATAATGCGTGCACAGATGCATGTGCACGAGGATGACTACGTTCCCCAACCCAGTCATGTGACGGCCTCCCCGTCAACAACCACGGCTATAGGAAGGTAATGCGGAGAATATGAGGAAATGCGGAAGCAGTGTAATTGGAGCCGTAATGAGCAATCAACACCAATCAATCCAGGAAGGGCAGACGGCGGCAGCTGACAACTCTGCATGCAGACTCCCGCAAAACGGGAAAGGGGAGGCATAGGAATGCAAAGATAGTAGGGGATGTAGTAGAAATGCAAAGAGCAAAGAACCGAAATAGCACAGCCAAGTACAGAGGTAGCATAACGGAGGCGGCAGACAAAATGCATCATATGCTATGTGCCTGCAGGATGCACTGCAGGCAATAGTAGGTGCAACGTGCAGAAACAGTAATGTAAGATGCAAAGCTAAGCCAATGCAGGCAACTGTAATGTAACACTAAAGGCAATACCGTTGCAGTTGCAACGGTAAAACAATCAAGATAATCCACAGATATGGCTGCACAGACACACCCAATGACATCACCGGGTATACAGCACAACAGTATAAAGTGTGAATGCACACAACACACAGCGCGATTTCCCAAACGCCGCACCGTAGGGTGTAAACACACGGGAACTTTAATATGTATATGTTGGGTGCCGCGGGCCGTGATGCATAGGTATGTGTCAGAGACAGACGGAGTTGCGGAGGAGGGTACCGACAACCACCGTAGGCCTCATAGGAGAAGGAGAGTGTTCAGACCAAGGGTGACCTACCAGGGCTGCAAGACCTGGAGATAGTAGAGCTACAGGGTGGACAGGGACACGTTACAGCAAATAGTGGATCTGTGCCGCCACGCCTGAGAACAAGAGACAACAGAGGGGAGCCCATCCCAGTGGACACAAAGGTATGTGTGAGCTTGAATACTGGCTACAGGTACCTTTCAAAGGCCAACCGGGGATATAATGGGTATCTCACAGGCATCAGCATCCAGGGTACTACACCAGTTCCTGGATGCCATGTTACGACATGCCCATGAGTATATAAACTTCCCCAGATCTCAGGAGGAGTTGGCTAGCAATATGCGCCACTTCCACCGTGTGGCACAATACCGGAGGTACTGGGTGCGATAGACTGTACGCACATAGAAATCAAGTCACCGCCCGGGAGCAGGGTAGACGCTACATAAACCGCAAGGGATACCCTCCATCAATTGCCAGGTCGTGGTGCAATGCGCAGGGCGTTATCATGGATGTGTGTGCTGGCAGCCCTGGAAGCTACCACGACTCCCATATCTGGCATGCCTCACAGCTGTATCAGGTATTCCCAGGGGGGACATCACACAAGGTCACCTTGTGGGGGATGCTGGCTATGCACTGGAGCCGTGGATGATGACACCCATCAGAAATGCACACACACACATGCAAGAACACCATAATGAGGCACACGCACAAACCAGAATAATCATAGAGCGTGTGTTTGGGATGTTGAAATCACGGTTCCGGTGCTTGGATACATCCGGTGGAGCCTTGCAGTACTCTCCAGGCACATGTGCCCACATATTCATAGTATGTTGTATGCTACACAATATGATTCTGCGGAAACAGCTGCTGCAGGGACATAATGGTGTAGGGCCACCAAGCCCGCCACAACTGCCAAGGCAAGCACAGGCACAGGGCGTTCAGCACCATGAACACACTGTGCCAGCCCCAGTAGGTAGACGGAGGCGCACAATATGCCTACGCCCTGGCAAAGAGGGAACGCATAGCACATACTTTGACAGCGTAGGCCCCATGGACTGACACCTCCTTACCTGCACACACAGTGAAATGGACGCCACACAAACATGTCCGCCCTATGTGCGGACCTATGTGTGACTCCAACAAAGGCACCACCCAAACACTGCACACCCAATAGCCAGCAGAGCATGGAACGCCAACACCTCAACCGCATGCCGGTTCTACAGCAGACGGCGTAGCCGTATGCTGCCACTTTCGCCGCAAGTCGACTACATATGTACTTATGTGCATACACAGATACGGAAATAGATATCATTACACACGAGAAATATATGTACACATACACAGATATAAAGTACAACAGGTTAATATGGAACCCAGGGATGCAAGTTTACAGATAAGTAAGACGAAATCCCCACATAGTAAACATAGTGAACGACAACCCGATCATCAGGGAGGGTGGGCAGAGCAGGGAACGCCAGCCATGGAAATGTCAACCAGCATCAATACATATCCGCGGGTCGGGATGATCGCCAGGCCACGTACAGTAACGGATATGTGGGTGTCATATCCATAGGATATGAGTGCGGAGGTACACCGCCGCCGGCGATGCGGCCAACGTAGGTACTGTGTGCAACCGTCGGTGCGAAAGCGGCAATCATACCTGTCAAGTGTACGTCATTATGAGGAACGTACCTCATTTGGGGTCTAAAACAGTTCATGTTCCTAAGTTCCTCAAAGTTCCACATTGAAATAGTCTGTCACACATTCATTGTTAGGAATGTATTTAAATGAAATCCTGGTAAATAGAAATTAATCATAGTAATTCATTAAAGGTTCTTCTTTGTAAGTAAATCAGCATATTTTAACCATCCTATGACCTTCTTAGCTGAAGTTGTTAGTAAGCCATTAGTATGTGTTCCACATTTTGCCCATTTGTTCCACATTATGAATGTGTGTGTTCCTCGTTTTGGAAATGGAAGGTTGAGAGCTATGGCGGCAATATGTGTATGTGTGAGGTGAGGTTGTGTGTTCCGCTGTGTGTGTGTAATGTGTGCCACTGTAAAATGTGTATGTAGGTGACATGTCACAGGCGGAGTGTAATAACATGCGTAGGCATACAGTACAGGAACCATAGCCGTATGTACAGCAGTACCCACAAAGTAGTACTGACATCTCCTCAGTGGCTAGGCGCGTGGCGACGTAAAATGATGCAAAGCGGAAATGTCCCAGAATGTACCACAGGACCATAGCCAACAGGAGATGCAAAGGACGCATGTACAAACCATGACCGTATGTATGGCGGCCATATGGTAGACTCAACACGATACGTCGGCAACGTTACACAGCATCAGGCATGTACGGCAAAAATACGCATGTGCTAGCCCAGCACCGATCGTGGCCACCTACGGTCCCGTAAATACCGCTGTGTGTTCCACGACCGTTAAGTAAGCAAGCCCCACATGAATAGGAGGCAACCAGTAGCATACAGGCCGTCCCAAGTACAGGACCACAATCACCGTAACTATCAGTGACAAAATGCCAATGGATAGTAGGCACGGACGAACATCCGCAGATATATAACCGATGTGAAGGAGGAATACGTGCAGGAAGCAAACATGCAGGCGATACTGACACCACACGACATCAACAAAACAAACATTCCCAGAACAACAGACAGGTAACCTGCAGCTCCCCAAGCACGGATGGAGCACACACACAAGCATATCTTGTATGTATAAATGCAACACCCACACCCCGTACCCGTCACCCACATCCGCAGATATACCCCATCGCACATATCAAAGGGATAACAGCCAAAACCATAGCAAAAACATACAGGCAGTCAATGACAGCGGCATACCCGCAACAAGCCGCGTGGGAAACACTAGCAGCAGCTGATGCATCCTTGCATCCGTTGTGTACAGGAATATAACAGCTATGTTACACATCTGAATGCACAACGCCATTGACAGACACCGCCAGGACATGGAGACCCACATGTCGAACAGAATATCATACCCAACACACACAATCCACGGCTAACACCACAGCGAAATGTACCTGACACCACACATAGCGGATGCAGTCACACAAACATGATACAATACATACCATCCCCACGAAGGTATTGCAAATAACCAACGGCCACACGAGGAATGAACCATGGCCTAGTGCCGACGCATAACGTACGAATGGAGGGGGATCACCGGTGATATGCGCATAAGTACACACCAAGGAACAGCTATTGGCGTGATGAACCCACATGCCTCAGGTGACGACGTATATAAGGAAGACTCCCTGGATATTCAAACCGTATGTTCATACCGAACAAATACCGAATACAAAAGAAGGAGTAGCAAGCAAGTACTGACGACTACAGAACCAAAAGAAG
>NC_056751.1:763376447-763396124 GCF_019279795.1 Protopterus annectens
TGGGTGGTGAGTGCATGCTTTGACATCTGAGCCAGCGTCACCTATAGCAGTACAGAGTGCGTCTAGGAGACAGGATTTGTCGGCTTGGTTTGAAGCTTGCGGACTTTGAAGCTACAACGGAGGTCTTTGGAGCAACGTGGAATCGTGATATGGACAAAAGCAGTCATCTTCCTTCTCTTAAAGAGCAGATATCCCAGTATGTAAAACTAAGTAGAAAATATAGGGCGATGCAATTAGACAACTTGTTCCTGATTAAATCGAGGGGGCTTAACCAAGTCCCTAAGGGTTTACGTTTATGGAAGTTGCCGATGGGGGTAGAAATGGATTCTGACATTTTTCAAAACCTGGTTGAACTGTTTCAAAAAGCAGGTATGGAGCTTCTTGATTTAATCATTCGGAACAATAACAATAGACTCAATGTTTTTCGCATTGAAGAGATAGTAAGCTTCACTTTAGTATTACATCTGACTTATTGTTTTACAATATAAAGTGAATTTTGAAAAAGTTTTTAAAACATTGAGGCTTTTGTGGAAAAACAGGGCCATTAAACACAAAAATTGGCCAGGGATGCTGCAGATTACAAAAATAAAGCAAGCATTACCCACGGAGTAGAAAAGTGTTTAATTTCAATGGTACTAATCATGAAAAAGATATTGGTGGTGATGATATGGATGTGACACAGGAATTGTATGTGGAAGAAGGGGATGATTTTTTAGAGCTGCAGGTTTTCCTCAGATTGAGGAGGCTCTTGAACAAACAGCCACAAACGGCCAAATCTCCACGTCAGCATCCAAGAAGAAGGAGGGTGAACTATTAAATCCTAGTAGATGTAAAGCCAGCGATGTTGTTACCAATACATTAGACTTTAATGTATGTTTTGATTTTGTGTTGGAGTTTCCCACGAACTGTGAATTTTTGAGTGAAAAACAAAGTGACATGCAGAATGTAAGTGATCAAAATTTACACCACACAAATGAGTATATTTTGGACAATGTAAAGCAAGTGCAGTACAGAAGTTTTGATGTAATGGGAAATTGTAGTAAGACACAGGATAGCAATGTAAATATGTATGTGCCTGTAAATCACAATGAACCCAACAACATTTGTTTAAGTCAAGAATTTGCTTCAGCTAACACTGATGTGTTGGATGTATGTACTTCTTCATTATCATGTGACATTGTTAGAAGCAAAGGCTTCACAATATATTATTACACTGAAATGGATATTAGTGATGTGTATTTTGAACTGTTTAGCAAAGGTACAAACTTTGTGCCAAATTTCAAGCTAGATATTGCACAAGTTTTACTAAACTTAAAGTTATATATTAGGAAGCTTAATTTGCAATTATATTTTGCTGGTCAGGGTTCATGTGCTATGATGTCTACAGACAAGAGCGATCTTTAGGGATCAAAAGAAAAAGTTGCTTCATGCCTCCCATAAACTCAGAGATCACTGGATTTGAACAGATGGTAGAATATGAGTTTAGGAAAATCTGTAGGCAAAAATCTGAGGTCCAAGGATAATTTATCAGAGAATGAAAAGAAAGGTTATACAAGAACTATGGTCAACACAGAAGGTTAGATGTATGAAACCAGACAAAGGGAGGAATGGTCATCATGAATAAAATAGACTACAGTAGTTGTATATTCAGGTTGCTTGGGGATGAAAACACATACACTAGAGCATCAATTAATGAAACTAATAGAGCATATAGAGGAATAGACATGTTTTTGTTTGGCAGCTTTACATCAAGGAGTTATTAATGAGGTTGAGTATGAGTTTCTTTGTGAAGTTCCACTATGCCCAAGCTTTTGGAATCCCAAAAGGTCCACAAAGGGACAGAAAATGTGCAGTTTAGACCAATTGTTTCTGCAAAGGGTTCCAAGACAGAACCAATGGCTGCATTTGTGGACCATTTTGTAAAAAGCATTAATGGATGCTGACCACATACTAAAGGATTAGTGGCATTGTTTGGAAAGGGTAGGAAGTGTTAGGGCATTGGGAATGAGATGTTTGGTTTTTGACTGTCAATGTCATTAACTTATTTTCAGTGATACCACATCAAACTGGGCTGGAACTGTTTTATGACAGTCTTTTGACTAGTCCCAGTTTTGATAAAGAAAGACTGGAGATATGTCATGACTTGATGGAAATCATACTACATAATAACTTTATACAATTTGATGGAGAGATCTATCAACAAAAGACAGGGGTAGCGATGGGTGCCCGTTGTGCCCCTGTCTATGCTAATTTAGTGCTATGGGCATGGGAAAAGCAATTTGTGTTAAACTCAAAGTACAAGGGCAACACTCTTTTGTACTGTAGGTTTTTAGATGACCTCCTTATATTTTGGAAAGGGGATGAGGAAAGTGTTAAGGAATTTTGCTCTTACATTAATGAAACCACAGATTTCCTTAGATTTACACACCTGGAACAAAGAGAGAGTAAATTACCTGGACATTACCTTATTTAAGACCAAAGAAGGACTGATGAGTACAATTTACAGGAAACCTAGTTATTCAAACTCGATGCTGCACTACACAAGTTGTCACCCTCTGCACCAAAGGAGAGGTGTAGTTAAGACCAGAAGGTCGGCTATGTAGATTAATCAGTAATGATGATTTATTTAAGAAGGAAATTTATTCATTGATTGGAATGTTTGTTGACAGGGGTACCGCTATCAATGTTAACTAACATCAAAAAGAAGTATATAGAAGAAGAAGAAACAAATATAGTCCTATTCTAAGGGCAAGGGAGGAGGGTGCAAACATAGGTAGTAGTGTCAGCACATTGAATAAAACAAATAAAAGCAAAATTTGTTTTAACATACAATGAAAGAGCTAATGAACTAGGTTCTAGTCTCAGAAATTTGTGGAAATATTTTCTGAGTAAAGATATTAAAATGATCCTAGGTGATACCCGGTGATTGTCTATGGAAAAGGAAAGAACTTGAAGAGTATACTTGAAAGAGAGGGTAGAAGCAACACTAGATCTGCCATGAGCAAATGTGGTTCCTATAGAGGATGTAGATACATAGCAGTTGGGATGTGCGTAAGTGTAGTGGGGTATCAGCGTCGATATCTTGTCAGGTGCTTGTAATTGTAGCACCAAGAATTGTGTATATCTTGCTTACGTGTATGTCATGCGATGCATTTTATGTGGGCATGACTACGAGCTTGAAAAACTAAGAATAGGGGAACATGTCAGTTCAATCAGGAGAAAGGATAGGCACAATGCACTTTATTTGCATAGTGCAGTATGTGGGAATTTTAACAAATTTTTATTTTTTATTATAGATCGGGTTAAGTCTAACATTCAGTGTGATGCACAGTACAGGGTAGCAAGGTTAGAAATGGAATGGCAGCTTAGGCTCAATGCTACCAGGCGCCCTGGGCTAAATGAATGTGTCACCATAAAGCCTCAGTTAAAATACTTAAGTAGTGTTATTTAGAGGAACTGCAATTTTATATTACATTTTTATATGTATACATATGTAGTGTATGACTATTATAAGCTTATAAAATGTTATGAATTGTTTTTTTTTTTTTTTAAACTAATACTTGGTTGTAAATGTATTCTTAAGAAATTGTCTGTTTGATTGATTTATTGATTAATTGGATGGGTGGGGAGAATGTATTCATGCTTTAAATTTGGAGTGTTTTTTATATGGAGTGTTTTACTGTCAGACTCTGAAGAAGCCAGGTTGCTGGTGAAAGCATATGCTTAGTCTGTTGTTGGTTGAATAAATCTTCGTGTTTCAGATCTTGAGTATTCATTCAGTGCACACTGTGGTTCGAATTTCATTTTATTTTCTTGTGTTATGTTATGTGTGACTGCAGCCGCTATGTGTGGCGTCAGGTACATTTTGCAGTGGTGTTAGCCATGGATTGTGTGTGTTGGGTATGGTATTATGTTCGACATGTGGGTGTCCCTGTCCTGGCGGCGTCTGTCGATGGCGTTTTGCATTCGGATGTGTAACATAGCTCTTGTATTCCTTTACACAACGGATGCAGGTATGCATCCGCTGCTGATAGTGTTTCCCGCGTGAGATGTTGCGGTTATGCCGCTGTCATTGACTGCCTGTATGTTTTTGCTGCTATTGCAGCTTGTATCTCTTTGATATGTGCGATGGGGTATATCGGCGGTTGTGGGTGACGGGTACGGGTTGTGGGCCTTGCATTTCTACATACACGGTATGCTTGTGTGCGTGCTCCATCCCTGCCTGGGGAGCTGCAAGTTACCTGTCTGTTGTTCTGGGAGTGTAGGTTTTGTTGATGTCGTCTGGTGTCGGTATCGCCTGCATGTGTGCTTCCTGCATGTATTCCTCCGTCACATCGGTAGTATATCTGCAGTTGTTAAATGCGTGCCGACTATCCCTTGGCATTTTGTCCCGGATATTTACGGTCATTGTGGTCCTGTACTTGGGACGGCCTGTATGCTACCGGTTGCCACCTATTCAGGTGGCGATTGCTTGTTTGACACTCGTAGAACACACAGCGGTGTTTACGGGCTGATCGTAACGATCGGTGCCGGGGTAGCACATGCATATTTCCGCGGTACATGACTATTGCTGTGTAACGTTGCCAACGTATCATTTTGCAATTAACATATCGGTGCCATACATATGGTCATGGTTTGTACATACGTCCTTTGCATTTCATGTTGGCTATAGTCCTGTGGTACATTCTGGGACATTTTAAACTTTGCATCGTTTCGTCACCACGCCTAGCCAGGAGGGCTCTCAGTACTACTTTGGGGGTACTGCTGTACATACGCCTGTGGTTCCTATACTGTATGCCTACACATGTTATTCCACTCCGCCTGTCACATGTCACCTACATACACATTTTACAGTGGCACACACATTACACTTTCGCGGAACAGCGAACACGACACCCTCACCGCACACATACACATACTGCCACTGTCACAGGGACGGTTGCACACAGTACCTGCATTGCCCGCATCACCGGTGCCCTCATATCCTAATAATATTTCCCGCACATGTCCTGTTACTGTACCGTGGCCTGGCGATCATCCCGACTCGCGATTATGCATTTAGGTAGGTTGACCTTTCCATGAGTGGCGTTCCCTGTTCTGTCAACCCTCCCGGATACTCAGGTTGTCGTTCACTATGTTTACTATGTACAGATATCGCGTCTTACTTCTCTGTCACCTTGCATCCCTCTGATTCCCTGTCTTACCTGTTGTACTTTATATATGTGTATGTGTACATATATTTCTCGTGTAATGATATCTATCTCCATATCTGTGTATGGACATATGTACATATGTATACACCTTCGCGGCGACGTGGCAGCATACGGCAACGCCGTCTGCTGTAGGACCCTCACGGTTGAGGTGTTGGCGTTCCATGCTCCGCTGGCTGTTGGGTGTGCAGTGTTTGGGTGCTACCTATCTTGGAGTCACACATGAGACCACCCATATGGTAGACATTCTGGCCATGTTTGTGTGCCGTCCATTTCACTGTGTGTGCAGGTAGGGAGGTGTCAGTCCATGGGGCCTACGCTGTCAGAGTATGTGCTATCGTTCCCTCTTTGCCAAGGCATAGGCATATTGGGTGCGCCTCCGTGTGCCTACTGGGGCTGGCACAGTGTGTTCATGGTGCTGAACGCTCTGTGCCTGTGCTTGCCTTGGCAGTTGTGGCGGGCTTTGTGGCCTTTCACCATTATGTCCCTGCAGCAGCTGTTTCCGCAGGATCATATTATGTAGCATGGCACATACTATGAATATGTGGGCACATGTGCCTGGAGAGTACTGCAGGGCTCCACCGGATGTATCCAAGCACTGGAACTGTGATTTCCAGCATCCCAAACACCGCTCTATGATTATTCTGGTTTGTCGTGTGCCTCATTATGGCGTTCTTGCATGTGTGTGTGCATTTGGATGGGTGTCATCATCCACGGCTCCAGTGCATAGCCAGCATCCCCCACAAGGTGGCCTTCTGTGATGTCCCCCCTGGCGAATACCTGATACAGCTGTGAGGCATGCCAGATATGGGAGTCGTGGTAGCTTCCAGGGCTGTCAGCACACACATCCATGATAATGCCCTGCGCATTGCACATGACCTGGCAATTGATGGAGGGGAATCCCTTGCAGTTTATGTAGCGTCTACCCTGCTCCCCAGGTGGTGACTTGATTTGTATGTGCGTACAGTCTATCGCACCCAGTACCTCCGGGTATTGTGCCACACGGTGGAAGTGGCGCATATTGCTAGCCAACTCCTCCTGAGATCTGGGGAAGTATATATACTCATGGGCATGTGGTAACATGGCATCCAGAAACTGGTGTAGTACCCTGGATGCTGATGCCTGTGAGATGCCCATTATATCCCGGTTGGCCTTTGAAAGGTACCTGTAGCCAGTATTCGCAAGCTTACACATACCTTTGTGTCCACTGGGATGGGCTCCCCTCTGTTGTTTCTTGTTCTCAGGCGTGGCGGCACAGCTCTGCTATTTGCTGTAACGTGTCCCTGTCCACCCTGTAATGCTCTACTATCTCCAGGTCTTGAAGCCCCTGGTAGGTTACCCTTGGTCTGAACACTCTCCTTCTCCTCTGAGGCCTACGGTGGTTGTGCACCCTCCTCCACAACTCCGTCTGTCTCTGACACATGCTGATGTATCACGGCCACGGCGGCACCCAACATATACATTTTAAAAGTTCCCTGTGTGTTTACACCTAAAGTGCGGCGTTTGGGAATACGCGCTGTGTGTTGTGTGCATTCACACTTTATACTGTTGTGCTGTACACCCGGTGATGTCATTGGGTGTGTCTGTGCGGCCGTATCTGTGGATTATCTTCCGTGTTTTACCGTTGGCACTGCAACGCTGTTGCCTTTGGTGTTACATTACACTTGTCTGCATTGGTTTAGCTTTAGACCTTACCTTACTGTTTCTGCACGTTGCACCTACTATTTCCTGGATTGCATCCTGCAGAGCCCTGTCATGTGTTGTTTCTGGGACATGGCATATCATGCATTTTGTCTGCCGCCGCCGTTATGCTACCTCTCTACTTGGCTGTGCTGTATCGGTTCTTCACTCTTTGCAATTCTGCTACATCCCCTACTTTCTTTGCATTCATATGCCTCCCCTTTCCTGTTTTGCGGGTTTCTGCATGCAGAGTTGTCAGCTACCAATTGCCCTTCGTGGGTTGATTGGTGTTGATTGCTCATTCGACTCAATTACACTGCTTCCGCATTTCCTCATATTCTCCGCATCACCTTCCTGTATCCGTTGTTGTTGACGGGGCGGCCGTCACATGACTGGGTTGGGGGAACGTAGTCATCCTCGTGCACATGCATCTCTGTGTGCATTGTGTACTCTCAGCGCATCTATTTCCCCACACGCCGGTCCTGCTGCTGTGATGTGCATTGTACAGCCCATGTTTGCTGGGCTCCAATGTGCTTCCTCCTACAGTGGTACACCCCTCTGCGGTTGACATGTATTCCCTCTGGGCCACTCCTTGGTGTATTACCGCTGCGCCATTTGGTGCAGCCTTACGCCGGCGGGGGATTTACGATTCAGTATTATCTGCCTCATTTGCATGGCATTGACTACTAATACATAGTTACGGCGCCGAACACTGCCGCCACTCCTTGGCAACCCTTGCGCTGTGGTTGTGGCTTTCCATGCATACTATGGTGTATTGTGGCTGTCAAGCTGATGTGTATTATACTGCTCTTTTATGACATTGTCATATTATTTCATTGTTTCGCACCTTCATGGACATGTCCTGGGGTTCTGCTGTGGTTTCTGGGACATACCATTTATGTCATTATTTACATTTTGTGCATGTTTTCTTTTGACATTCGGTGTCTTTCGCCATTGGCATATTGCACCAGTATGATACCTGGCGTTGACAGCCTTCCGTTACTCCTATGTCATGTTTGGATATATGTAAACCGTTTTTGGTTTACATTGCCGTGCTACTTATGCTTACTTGCCGTGGATCACTATATGCCTTCATTTGCATGGTGCAACACCACACATGGGGTGTTTAACATACCTCGCCGGGTAGCATAACTCAGGCGCGCCCGGTAGTGCACGTGGAATTGGATCGTACCTGAATCGCTTGGCGGCCATATCTGGTGTTGTGGCGCCTACGCTATGCGTGCGCCTGGCGCAAGGTTCATGAATCCCGGGGAGTATCAGAGAACACTGAAAAAAAATAAAGAACAAAGGGCCACAGCTCCAAAGGCAAACCAAAACTTTAATATGGGAGTGTTTTCATTCACTCAAATCAAATGAACTTCTTCAGACAAATTCAAACAGTAAAACCCCTCCTTATATAACAATAAAATCACATGACCAATAAAATGCATTGCATCACAAGTTTAAAACTGGTTCTTAAAAGGCATATATATATATATATATATATATATATATATATATATATTTTTTTTTTTAAAGATATTTACATATACTTTAAAAGAATTTTTAAGCACAAAATGAAGCATTATTAATGTATAAAAACAATCAAAAAGGTGCATCCATACAAACCTACAAATACATAAAATATTGTCTTATAAGAACATTCTATACTGAATTTCATAAATTCATTGAGGTTAATACACTTTTAAGCTTGAGTAAACGCATAACAGAACACTGCTCATTAAGGGCTGGATAACTATACTCATTTAAAGTAAGTTGCCACCATAATTCTTGTCTTTTGAGTAAAAGGGATGTATGCCCACCTCTAGGGCTCTCCATCACTTGGTCGATCACTTGAAATTTAAAGTGGTGTCCAGGGATGTCTTTAATGTGGTTGGCCAAAGCATTATTTTCTCTGTTTCTATTCATACTATTAATGTGTTCATAGATCCTTTCTTTGAACCTACAATCGGTTTTGCCGATATAAAACACCAGACAGAGTTGATATCTTGCCAGATATACCACGCTTTTAGAGTTACAGTCATATCTAACACTGAGCAAAAAATGCATATTATCAGTTGTATAGTCCCTACCTATATCTAAGTACCAACAATAGGCACATGCTTCATATTTAACCATTCCTGGGTTCCTATTGTAGAATTTATACTCTTTCTCAAATATATATTTTTAAGTTAGCTCCTTTTCTGTACACAACTCTTGGTAGGACACTGAATTTAGATCTAAGATCTGTGTCTTCCATAAGGATACACCATTTTTTTAACAGGGTGCCCCTTATGGGCTCACCATAAGGTGTATATGTAGGAATTAAGCTGATAATATATCTATTCTTATTGTTATTGTTATTACTATGCACTGGCATATTTAAGTCAGCACTATTACCCTCAGAGGTGGCAGGGCTAAATGTATGAGCTAATAAGACTAGAAGTCCCAGAATGCCTGAGAAGTGCCCCTCCCTTCTTTTTATTTGGACCTCTTTTATGAGTCCTTGTAGTAACACTTCTGGATAGCCCCTTCTTTCAAACATTTCTTTTAAATTATTGCATTCCTGCTCAAATTCTATATCCATGGAGATCATCTGTGCTGCCCTAACCAGCTGAGCTTTGGCTATAGATTTTTTTATGGTATTGTGGATGGCGGCTTGTGTAATGTAAAAATGAGTTTGAGTAAATTTTCTTTCTATGAATTTTAGATAAGCAGCATCCACTTAAAATGTCCTTAGTTAATTCCACATCCAAATAAGCAATCTTCACCCTGTCAAAATTGGATGTGAACTCCAGGAAGGATGTGCTGGCATTCATCTCATCCACTATTTCCTTGGCCATAGTTTCATCTCTATTTATGATCATAAATATATCATCCAAAAATTGCGTATAATACATGATTTTATCTTTGATGTTGCTTCCGGTAAACACAAAATGGTGCTCCCAGAAGGCCGTTACTAGGTTGCCGAAACTACCGCCACATGGGGACCCAATATCTACTCCCCTTTTCTGTAGATAGTATGTATCATTAAATATAAAAAAAAATTATTCTGCAAAATGATGTATAGTAGATCAGCAACTAATCTAGTTTCATTTGCAGGGACACCTCTTTCTACTAACACATCCACCACCCATTCAAGGGCTGAATTGTGGGGGATGACTGTGTAAAGGTCTTTTACATCCACAGCTAAAAAGTTGAGGTCTTCTCTACATTCGTGATTATTCATGTCACTTATAAATGACCAGGAGTCTTTACAAATTTGGTGTTCCATTGCTACGTATTTTTTCAAAACACCATCAACCACCTTAGCACAAGCATATGTGGCTGAATTTCTCCCGTAAATTATGGGGCATAGAGGAGGGTTAGCAAGATTCTTATGTATCTTTGGAGTGCCAAAAATAAGAGGTGTGACAGGTGCTGATGGTGTTAAATAGTTAAACATATCCAAGCCTATTTGACCACAAATAAATAAATCATTAATGTAACCTCTTATTTTCCTGTATACTACATTAAGTTCATTTAAAGACACCATTTCATAACTGTACTATTTCAGCATTTCCTCCAACCTACAGTTATAATAATCCTTAGTCATAAATACTAGCCCCCCATCCTTGTCTGGCTTCATGACTCTGATGTTGCCAAGCCTCAAAGCATTTAGTTCCAGTACATTTTCATTAGTCATATTCTTTTGCAATCCCCCATGAGCATAAGAGCTCTTTAACGTATTTATAAAATCAATTTCACATATTTTTTCAAATAGTGCTAGTGTGGGATGCAAGGGTGGGTTAAAATTACTAGGAACCCTGGTGTCATTCACATTATTCATTTCACAACCATGAAATAAAAACTGTAAATTTAACTTACGAATGTAAAGTTTAAGGTCCATCAATACAGCGCCTATATTTGCTTCCTCTGTTGGTATAAATGTCAATCCCCTTGCTAAACGTTCAGTTAAATTAGGTTCTATAGTCACAGTAGTAAAGCTAAATATATTAAAGTCACCTTGCTGGTTAGTTTGAATAACTGGATCTCCAGCTGCATCACTGCGGTTGTTTTCCTCACCAAAAATAATAGTCCCATGCTCATTTTCTTCATAGGTTCATAGGTAGGTACTAGGCTATTGGCCCTGGGGCCTATACAAGCCTAGCCTAAAAGGTACCCTGGTTTTCACCACCCAAGAAAATTATTTTCCTATGCCCCTGTCGAGCAGAGTCACAGAGGTGATCCCCAGGGTGAATTTTCTATTTCCCATCCAATCAAGATTTTTCTTGAAGAGTGCTAATGAGGAGCTCTGTTTGACATAGATAGGTAGTTTGTTCCAGAGTATGGGAAGTCTCTGGGACAGGAATCTATCCCTCCAGCATGTTCTGTTTATTGTGGTGGCAAGGTTTAGGTCCCTAGAGCGTGTAGCATGGAGGGATTGGAATTTCTTTAAGTGAAGCATGTCTAACAGCTCTGGGTTTGACATAGCTTTGTAGGTTAGGCAGAGATCGCCTCTGAGTAGGCGATATGCGACGGCGTAAAGCTGGAATTGTTTTGAGACAGTCTGCATAGGGCATCTGTTTGAGGCTGGTAATCCTCATTGTGAGGTATTTCTGTGGCCTTTCCAGTTGTTGTACATGTCTTGTGAGGTACATACCAAAAGGGGCATTGTACTCTATAATGGGTCTAATGAGTGACAAATAGAGGGGAACAATAACCTCTTTTTTCCTGGATGGAAGCCTTTTGTGATGAGGTGTGCCACGTAGAAGAGTTATCTGACTACTGTGGTGATGTGATGTCCACCTGTGTCCCAAAGTCTCTTATCACACTTTCAGTGTTAAGTAGACAACCACATATGTGCTAACTCATGGGTACAAAGTTTTTATCAAAGGGGATGACAATGCACTTTTTTGCATTGAGCTTTGACACCAGGCATCTGTATCAGTGAGGCCCTTTTGTAGGATGTCCACATCGTTAGGAGTTTCAATTATGGCTCCTAGTTTTTAGTCATCTGTGAACTTTGTTAGCCAAAGACCTTCTGTGTTAGCCTGTAATTCAGAAAAGTAGATGCCAAACAGGAGAGGACCCAGGACTGAACCCTGTGGTACTCCACTTTTCACTGGTCTGAAGTCAGATTGGGAGTCTGCTGCTTTCATATTGTGGTTCTGTCAGTGAGCCAGTTGGTAACCCATCTTGTGAAATAAGGATGTATACCTAATTTAGTGAGTTTATCTATAATTCCAGAGTGGAGGGTGGTGTCAAAAGCCTTGCCGAGATCTAGATAGGCTGTGTGAACCACCTTACCCTCATCTACGTCTTTGGTGATTGCTTCAAAGAAGTCTATCAAGTTTAGGTGACATGATCTGCCTTTTAGAAACCCAAACTGGGTGGGGTCCAGAGTTTGGAGATTACCAATGTCCTTGTTTACAAGTTCCATGATGATACGTTCCATGGCCTTGCAGACCAGGCTTGTTAGGCTAATTGGGCAGTAGTTCCCGGGGTCTGTGGTGGCTCCCCCTTTGTGAAGTGGGATAACCATTGCTGTGTGCCATTCAGTGGGCACAAAGCCTGAGGTGAGGCTATGATTGAACATGGTGCTTAGGTTGGATGCCAGTTAATTCTGCAGTTCATGTAGAATGCAGCATGGGATTTTGTCAGGTCCCATGGATGCTGTGCTCTTAGCTTTGGAGAGCGTGGTTTTTACCTGTGCAGCCATGATTACAGGAACTTTGCATTCTTCCTGTAAAGAGATGGGCCCTTTAGGTGGTGGTGGAGGGATAAAGTTAACACTGAACTTTTTTGCCAGGATGTTGGCAATAGCAGTTGGTTCTGCATATTTAGTGCCATTGTGCTGTAACTCAGAGCAGATCTGAGTGTTGCCATTGAGATTCTTAACATAGCTATAGAATGTTTTGTGGTTGTTTTTAGAATCAGTGGTGATTTTGTTTCCGTAACTAGCTTTGGAGAATTTTATGAGGGATCTCAGCTTCTTACTGAGGCTGATCAGGGAGTTCCTCCAATAATGGGATTTTACTCTTTTTTGCAACAGTTTCTTTCTTCTGTTGTACAGTTTGTTTATGGCAGGGGACCACCAGATTGGCTTCCTTTTTTTAGAGGATAGCATCTTGGTTCTGTTAGGGATAGCACGAACCATGTACTCGTGTAATTGCCTATAAAGTGCATTTGTGTAGGATTCAGCAGTCGTACCTCTATTGTCTGTCTGCATGGGTGCCATGAAGTTTGCCACTTCTGTCTTAAGATGTGTGAAGTTGTTTTTGGAGACATTTTTTACAATTGTTTCCCTAATAGCGGGTGGGGGAGTGATGTGGATGTCTAGGGTGATTAGCTTGTGGTCGGATCTGACCAATGAGAAATTGACCCCTGGTGTGGAACACCAGTCGCCCATGTTGGTAATGACCAGGTCTAGAATAATGCTGTCCCTGTTGGGGATGTGGATAAGTTGATCCAAGGCATTGGAATTTATGAATTCCAGAAAATGTTGAGCAAAATATTTGGTACATGAGTAGTTTTCCCGGTTAATGGTGGGGTAGTTGAAATCGCCTATTATTATGATGTTAGGTTGTACCCTAATATTTTCCAGTGTATCAAGAAGTGAGCAGTGGGAATCCTGGGGAATGGTGGGGGAACTGGGGAACTGTAGCAAGCTACAATTTGGATTGTGGCCTTGCCCAGGGTTAGTTGTGCTTGGATAATCTTGGATGCATTATGCTAAGAAACTACTAGCCTGGAGGTGTGGATATCATTAATGAATATGGACACGCCTCCGTCTTTTGTGTTTCGGTCCAGGTTAGGTGGCCGAAAGGTGTGGTATGAATTATAGCCTGGTAATGCAGGGGTGCTCTCTGGAGTGCTTCCCAGTTTACTATAATCTCCTTTTGTTGTAGAGGTTGTTTTTCTGCAATTTCGCCTTTTTTTTTTAGTGCATCCTTGCGGCATTTAACCGTTGTTGTACTTAGGAACATGACAATTTTGTTTTCCTGAAACTCCATTGATGTTTCTCCCTTGCAAATTCTCACTTCTTCTTAGCTGGCTTGTCCCTTCCTATTCCTCTGGCTCAGTGACATCATCAGTGGCATCACTAATGGGCGGATCCACCTCAGCCTCCTCATGCATATTAATATTAACAAAGCATTGTGTTTGGTTTACAGGGGCTTTGCTATTTTTGATGGGCAGTCTTGGATGTGCTTACAAATTATTTTAAAGTATATGTAAATATCTTTATAAATATATATATATATATATATATATATATATATATATATATATATATATATATATATATATATGCCTTTTAAAAACCTGTTTTAAACGTGTGATGCAATGCATTTTATTGGTCATGTGATTTCATGGTGATATAAGGAGGGGTTTTACTGTTTGAATTTGTATGAAGAAGTTCATTTGATTTGAGTGAACGAAAGTGCTCACATATTAAAGTTTTGGTTTGCCTTTGGAGCTGTGGCCCTTTGTTCTTTATTTTATTAGTGCTTTATTTGTTTTTTTGCTGGTCAGTTCATTTGTTAGGGCATGGCTAATAAATGTGAACTTAATACCCCTAATTTGTTCTCACAAACACAAAATTAGAACAATGTTGCTGCATCTATAACAAACCTTACAAGGATTGTACATACTTTATCACAGAAGGTGGATGACTTGAATGGCAGGCTGTTGGCTAATGAGACTAATGGAAGAAGGAATGTGCAAACAATACCCAATGTGAGTTTATCAAATGTGGGTTCATCTTCTGTTACTGAACACCCTAGGCTGTACATGGGACAAACATCCACCATTGAATTACTCTATAGAGCTAATCATGACCAACAGCCAAATGAAAGACTGAGTTAAAATCTGCATATAGGTGAACTGCCACAGAGGCTCATTGGAGTTCCAGAGCTAAGTGAATGGTTGGAGCAAGATTTTTCCTTTGGCCTACAGCAGGATAGCTCTAATGCTACAGTGGAACAACAGGTCAGTGGCATTGATATCAGGACTGCATTGTAGCAGTTTGATACAAGTTTGCTTAAATATAGAAAGACTCAGTTGGAAATAGTGCACCTAGAAGAACGTCTGAAATGTGAACAGGTACCAAGAGGGTTAAGGTATTGTCCCTATCCAATAGGGGTTATACCAAACTCCCAATTTTACTTAGAATTGGTTTCATTTTTTAACCAACAGGGGCTTAGCTTAATGAAAATGATGGTGTTTAATTATAAATACCCAAGCCCTGAGCAGCATCCTACCATCACCCAGCATGATACCACAGTACAAGCAGAAAATGATTGATTTCAACAATTGGCTAGGTTTTTGGTGTCATTCTAAGGGGATCCAGTATCTGTCTGCCTGGGATGACATGATTGACAGACCTCAATTCTGGCCTGTATCTGTCTCCCCTGGGCTTCCAGATACTGCCCAAGGCTCTTGCCACTCATATAGTGCCTTTTTTAGTCAGTGTTCCAAAGAACAAATCCCCACCATAACAGCTAGAAACAAATGCAATCTGAGGGTCATGCTGCTCACCGCTAGAAGTCTAAATTTCAAAATGCACTCACTCAAAGCATTCCTGAAAATGGAGAACATCGACATTTGTGCTGTAACAGACACCTGGTTCAAGGCAACAGAAAGCACCCCTGCACTACCAAGATATAACTCATTCCACACCTTTTGGCCCCAGAACTTGGATCAAAGCTCTAAAGGCGGTGGTGTTTCCATATTCATAAAGGATGTGCACACCTCTAGACTGGTAGCCCAGCATAATGCATCAGAGATACTTCAGGTGCAGCTAACATTGGGTATGACAGCGATTCAGGTCGTAGCCTGCTATAGGTCCCCAACCATGTCCCAAGACTCACACTTCACGTTCCTAAGCACCCTGGAGAATATTAGGGTCCAACCTAACACTCTCTTACTAGGTGACTTCAACCTTCATTAACTGAGAAAAATACTCATGTACCAACACACTTGCTCAACGTTTCCTGGAGTTCATTAATTCCAATGCCCTGGACCAGCTTGCTCTTACCACCACTAGAGGTAGCAACATCCTTGACTTGGTCATTACTAACATGGGCAACCATTGCTCTACACCAGTAGTCAGCTCCTTCCTGGTTAGATCCAACCACAGATTAATCACCTTGGAAATCCACATCCTTCCCACCCCCTCACACCCCCCTCCCCCCACAAAGGTAACCACCATGAAAAACTTCTTCAAAGCTAACTTTGGGCTCCTAAAAACAGAGGTGGCTAACTTCACAGCAACCATGCAAATGGAGAATAGTTGCGTGACCGCTGAACCATACACCAATGCATTGTACGAACACATACACAAGTGCATGGATCTCGCCTTACCCAGTAGAACCAAGACACTCTCCTCCAAAAAAAGGAAGCCAATCCGGTGGTCCTCTGCCATAAACAAACTCTACAACAGAAGATGGAATCTGATGCGGCATAAGGTGAAGTCCCAAGACTGGAAAAACTCCCTTATCTGCCTCAACAAAAAGTTGAGATTGTTCATCAAATCCTCTAACGCTAGCTATGAAAACAGAATTGCATCAGACAGTAAAGACAACCATAATGCCTTCTATAGTTATGTAAAGAATCTCTATGGCAATACCCAAATTTGTCTGAACTACTGCACAATGGTACCTCCTATGCTGAGCCAACATATATTGCCAATATACTGGCCAACAGATTCAGTGCCAACATTACCCCTCTCCCCCCCAAAGGACCAGTCACAATACCAGTAGATTGCCAGGCACCCAGTATTACTGCTGCACAGGTTAAAACAGCACTGTCAAAGGCCAAGAATACAGCTTCTATGGGACATGACAATATCCCTGGCTGTGTTCTACACGAACTACAGAGTGAACTGGCACCTAACCTGTGTGCCATGTTCAATCACAGCTTCATCTCAGGTTTTGTCCCTACCAAATGACACACTGCTACAGTCATCCCTCTCCATAAAGGAGGAGCAACTACAGACCCTGGGAACTATCACCCCATTAGCCTGATGAGTCTGGTATGCAAAGCTATGGAACGCATCATCATGGACCTAATAAACAAGGATAAAGGGAATCTCCAAACTCTGGATCCCACACAGATTGGTTTTGTGAAGGGTAGATCATGCCTGCTCAACTTGTTCGACTTCTTTGAGTCAGTCACCAAAGCTGTGGTTGAAGGCAAGGTTGTTCATACAGCCTACCTTGATCTGGCCAAGGCTTTTGATACCATTCTCCACTCAGGAATCATAGAAAAAACTCACTAAGCTAGGCATCAACCCCTATATCACTAGGTGGTTTGCAAACTGGCTCACAGATAGAGCCCACAGTGTGAAAGTAGCTGACTCCAAGTCAGACTGCTGACTAGTAAAAAGAAGAGACCCACAGGGTTTGGTCCTGGGTCCCCTCCTGTTAGGCATCTACTTCTCTGAAGACCAGTCAAAAACGAAGGGACTCTGGCTGACAAAGCTCTCAGATGATTGCAAGTTGGGAGCTATTATTAACTCCCCAAGTGATGTTGACATCCTACAGAATGGCCTAACTGAGACCAATGACTGGAGTCAGAACCATGGCCTTAAGCTCACTGCCAAAAAATGTGTCGTCATCCCCTTTGGGAAAAACCCATTTCCCATGAATTACCACATTGATGGTAGTCCACTGAAAACAGAAGGTGTTATAAGAGATCTGGGAGCACAGGTTGACATCAACCTCTCTTTTGATCACCACATTGCCACTGTGGTCAAGTCCTTTTATGTGGCACATCTCATTACTAAGGGTTTTACATTCAGGAAGAAAGAGGTCATTGTCTCCCTCTACTCTTCCCTCATTAGGCTAATCATCAAGTACAATACCCCATATGGCATGTACCTCCCTAGACACCTGCAACAACTGGAGAAGCCACAAAAGTACCTCTCAAAGAGGATCCTAGGTCTTAAACACTTCTCCTACATGGACAGGCTGAAAAAACTCCAACTATTCTCTGTCACTTATTGCCTACTTAGAGGTGATCTCTGCTTGACTTACAAAGCTGTGTCTGACTCATCTCTGTTAGAAATGCTACATCTAAAGAAATCCCAATCTCTCCCCATGACACACTCCAGAGTCCTCACCGTCAATAACACAGTCAACAGAACATGCTGGAGGGATAGGTTCATAACCCAGAGACTGCCCATGCTATGGAATAGACTTCCAATATATATCAAGCAGAGCACCTCGCTGACCCTCTTCAAGAGAAATCTTGATGAGAGGATGGGAAACATAAAACTTATGGCTCTACATGACAGAGGCACTGGGAACTAAGGTCAGGTGGCACTATGTTAGGGTAATCCTATGGTAGGCTGTGCAATCCAAGGTGGTAAGTGTTTCATTAAATTCGCTTACTTCTTGGATCAGCGGTCTTGGTGGTATTTTATTATAATCCTAGGCTAGGCTGGTAAAGGCCCCAGGGCCATTAGCCTAGTACACAACTATAAACTTATGAAACTATGAAAAAAGAAAATGCTGAGCTGTTAAATGAACTGTTAATGCTGGAAGATAACATTAAAACCAACACTGACTTTGATAGATACAAATTTGAATATAATAGAACTTTTGAGTCCAAAGATGCCTTGATCTTAAAATATAAAGCTACAAAAATCAAGAAACTACAGAAAGACTACACTAATAGGTTTGCTTTCCTACACCCAAGACTGATCATCAAAAATAGCAAAGCCCTTGTAGACCAACCACAATGCTTTGTTACTATTAATATGCATGAGGAGGCTGAGGTGGATCCACCCATTAGTGATGTCACTGGTGATGTCACTGAACCAGAGGAACAGGAAGGGACAAGCCAGCTAAGAAGAAGTGAACGTTTGCAAGGGAGAAACATCAATGGAGTTTCAGGAGAACAAAATCGTGTTCCTACATACAACAACAGTCAAATGCAATGAGGAGGCACCAAAAGGAAGATGGAATCATGGAAGAACAACCTCTACAACAAACATAGATAACAGCAAACTGGGAAGTACAGTTTGAAGAAAATGAGCATAGGCCTGTTATTTTTGGTGAGGAAAACAACTGCAGTGAAGCAGCTGTTACTTTAGGTGAGGATACAACCACAGTGAAGCAGTTGGACATCTTGCTATTCAAACTAACCAGCAACATGACTTTAATATATTTAGCTTTAGTACTGTGACTATAGAACCTAATTTAACTGAACTTTTAGCAAGGGGATTGACATTTATGCCAATGCAGAAAGCAAATATAGGCACGGTATTGATGGACTTTAAACTTTACATTCGTAAGTTAAATTTACAGCTTTTATTTCATGGTTGTAAATGAATAATGTGAATGACACCAGGGTTCCAAGTACTTTTAACCCAACCTTGTATCCCACACTAGCACTATTTGAA
This sequence comes from Protopterus annectens, assembly GCF_019279795.1. Taxonomy (NCBI): domain Eukaryota; kingdom Metazoa; phylum Chordata; order Ceratodontiformes; family Protopteridae; genus Protopterus; species Protopterus annectens. Next base: position 763,395,726 of record NC_056751.1, read on the forward strand.
AGAATGTGTGAAATCAATTTGAGAAATAAATTAAATAGCTCTTATGCTCATGGGGGATTGCAAAAGAATATGACTAATGAAAATTTACCGGAACTAAATGCTTTGTGGCTTGCCGACATCAGAGTCATGAAGCCAGACAAGGGTGGGAGGCTAGTATTTATGACTAAGGATGACTATAACTGTAGGTTGGAGGAAATGCTGAAACAGGACAGTTATGAAATAGTGTGTTTAAATGAACTTAATGTAGTATATAGGAATATAAGAGGTTACATTGATGATTTATTTATTTGTGATCAAATAGACTTGGATATGTTTAACTATTTAATAACATCAACGCCTATTTACACCTGTTATCTTTGGCACTCCAAACATACATAAGAATCTTGCTAACCCTCCTCT
>NC_056751.1:763396624-763544124 GCF_019279795.1 Protopterus annectens
TTCACTGTGCATGGTATGACAAAAGCTATGCATGTCCTGTCTCACTGTGCAGGGTATGATAAAAGCTATGCATGTCCTGTCTCACTGTGCAGGGTATGATAAAAGCTATGCATGTCCTGTCTCACTGTGCAGGGTATGATAAAAGCTATGCATGTCCTGTCTCACTGTGCAGGGTATGACAAAAGCTATGCATGTCCTGTCTCACTGTGCAGGGTATGATAAAAGCTATGCATGTCCTGTCTCACTGTGCAGGGTATGATAAAAGCTATGCATGTCCTGTCTCACTGTGCATGATATGACAAAAGCTATGCATGTCCTGTCTCACTGTGCAGGGTATGATAAAAGCTATGCATGTCCTGTCTCACTGTGCAGGGTATGATAAAAGCTATGCATGTCCTGTCTCACTGTGCAGGGTATGATAAAAGCTATGCATGTCCTGTCTCACTGTGCAGGGTATGATAAAAGCTATGCATGTCCTGTCTCACTGTGCAGGGTATGATAAAAGCTATGCATGTCCTGTCTCACTGTGCAGGGTATGATAAAAGCTATGCATGTCCTGTCTCACTGTGCAGGGTATGATAAAAGCTATGCATGTCCTGTCTCACTGTGCAGGGTATGATAAAAGCTATGCATGTCCTGTCTCACTGTGCAGGGTATGATAAAAGCTATGCATGTCCTGTCTCACTGTGCAGGGTATGATAAAAGCTATGCATGTCCTGTCTCACTGTGCAGGGTATGATAAAAGCTATGCATGTCCTGTCTCACTGTGCAGGGTATGATAAAAGCTATGCATGTCCTGTCTCACTGTGCAGGGTATGATAAAAGCTATGCATGTCCTGTCTCACTGTGCAGGGTATGGTATGATAAAACTATGCATGTCCTGTCTCACTGTGCACGGTATGATAAAATCTGTGCATGTCCTGTCTCACTGTGCAGGGTATGATAAAAGCTATGCATGTCCTGTCTCACTGTGCAGGGTATGATAAAAGCTATGCATGTCCTGTCTCACTGTGCAGGGTATGATAAAAGCTATGCATGTCCTGTCTCACTGTGCAGGGTATGATAAAAGCTATGCATGTCCTGTCTCACTGTGCAGGGTATGATAAAAGCTATGCATGTCCTGTCTCACTGTGCAGGGTATGATAAAAGCTATGCATGTCCTGTCTCACTGTGCAGGGTATGATAAAAGCTATGCATGTCCTGTCTCACTGTGCAGGGTATGATAAAAGCTATGCATGTCCTGTCTCACTGTGCAGGGTATGACAACTAAAAGCATGTCTCACTGTGCAGGGTATGATAAAAGCTATGCATGTCCTGTCTCACTGTGCAGGGTATGATAAAAGCTATGCATGTCCTGTCTCACTGTGCAGGGTATGATAAAAGCTATGCATGTCCTGTCTCACTGTGCAGGGTATGACAAAAGCTATGCATGTCCTGTCTCACTGTGCAGGGTATGATAAAAGCTATGCATGTCCTGTCTCACTGTGCAGGGTATGATAAAAGCTATGCATGTCCTGTCTCACTGTGCAGGGTATGATAAAAGCTATGCATGTCCTGTCTCACTGTGCAGGGTATGATAAAAGCTATGCATGTCCTGTCTCACTGTGCAGGGTATGACAAAAGCTATGCATGTCCTGTCTCACTGTGCAGGGTATGATAAAAGCTATGCATGTCCTGTCTCACTGTGCAGGGTATGATAAAAGCTATGCATGTCCTGTCTCACTGTGCAGGGTATGATAAAAGCTATGCATGTCCTGTCTCACTGTGCAGGGTATGATAAAAGCTATGCATGTCCTGTCTCACTGTGCAGGGTATGATAAAAGCTATGCATGTCCTGTCTCACTGTGCAGGGTATGATAAAAGCTATGCATGTCCTGTCTCACTGTGCAGGGTATGATAAAAGCTATGCATGTCCTGTCTCACTGTGCAGGGTATGACAAAAGCTATGCATGTCCTGTCTCACTGTGCAGGGTATGATAAAAGCTATGCATGTCCTGTCTCACTGTGCAGGGTATGACAAAAGCTATGCATGTCCTGTCTCACTGTGCAGGGTATGATAAAAGCTATGCATGTCCTGTCTCACTGTGCAGGGTATGATAAAAGCTATGCATGTCCTGTCTCACTGTGCAGGGTATGATAAAAGCTATGCATGTCCTGTCTCACTGTGCAGGGTATGATAAAAGCTATGCATGTCCTGTCTCACTGTGCAGGGTATGATAAAAGCTATGCATGTCCTGTCTCACTGTGCAGGGTATGATAAAAGCTATGCATGTCCTGTCTCACTGTGCAGGGTATGATAAAAGCTATGCATGTCCTGTCTCACTGTGCAGGGTATGATAAAAGCTATGCATGTCCTGTCTCACTGTGCAGGGTATGATAAAAGCTATGCATGTCCTGTCTCACTGTGCAGGGTATGATAAAAGCTATGCATGTCCTGTCTCACTGTGCAGGGTATGACAAAAGCTATGCATGTCCTGTCTCACTGTGCAGGGTATGACAAAAGCTATGCATGTCCTGTCTCACTGTGCAGGGTATGATAAAAGCTATGCATGTCCTGTCTCACTGTGCAGGGTATGATAAAAGCTATGCATGTCCTGTCTCACTGTGCAGGGTATGATAAAAGCTATGCATGTCCTGTCTCACTGTGCAGGGTATGATAAAAGCTATGCATGTCCTGTCTCACTGTGCAGGGTATGACAAAAGCTATGCATGTCCTGTCTCACTGTGCAGGGTATGACAAAAGCTATGCATGTCCTGTCTCACTGTGCAGGGTATGACAAAAGCTATGCATGTCCTGTCTCACTGTGCAGGGTATGATAAAAGCTATGCATGTCCTGTCTCACTGTGCAGGGTATGATAAAAGCTATGCATGTCCTGTCTCACTGTGCAGGGTATGACAAAAGCTATGCATGTCCTGTCTCACTGTGCAGGGTATGATAAAAGCTATGCATGTCCTGTCTCACTGTGCAGGGTATGATAAAAGCTATGCATGTCCTGTCTCACTGTGCAGGGTATGACAAAAGCTATGCATGTCCTGTCTCACTGTGCAGGGTATGATAAAAGCTATGCATGTCCTGTCTCACTGTGCAGGGTATGATAAAAGCTATGCATGTCCTGTCTCACTGTGCAGGGTATGATAAAAGCTATGCATGTCCTGTCTCACTGTGCAGGGTATGATAAAAGCTATGCATGTCCTGTCTCACTGTGCAGGGTATGACAAAAGCTATGCATGTCCTGTCTCACTGTGCAGGGTATGATAAAAGCTATGCATGTCCTGTCTCACTGTGCAGGGTATGATAAAAGCTATGCATGTCCTGTCTCACTGTGCAGGGTATGACAAAAGCTATGCATGTCCTGTCTCACTGTGCAGGGTATGATAAAAGCTATGCATGTCCTGTCTCACTGTGCAGGGTATGATAAAAGCTATGCATGTCCTGTCTCACTGTGCAGGGTATGATAAAAGCTATGCATGTCCTGTCTCACTGTGCAGGGTATGACAAAAGCTATGCATGTCCTGTCTCACTGTGCAGGGTATGACAAAAGCTATGCATGTCCTGTCTCACTGTGCAGGGTATGATAAAAGCTATGCATGTCCTGTCTCACTGTGCAGGGTATGATAAAAGCTATGCATGTCCTGTCTCACTGTGCAGGGTATGATAAAAGCTATGCATGTCCTGTCTCACTGTGCAGGGTATGACAAAAGCTATGCATGTCCTGTCTCACTGTGCAGGGTATGATAAAAGCTATGCATGTCCTGTCTCACTGTGCAGGGTATGATAAAAGCTATGCATGTCCTGTCTCACTGTGCAGGGTATGACAAAAGCTATGCATGTCCTGTCTCACTGTGCAGGGTATGACAAAAGCTATGCATGTCCTGTCTCACTGTGCAGGGTATGACAAAAGCTATGCATGTCCTGTCTCACTGTGCAGGGTATGATAAAAGCTATGCATGTCCTGTCTCACTGTGCAGGGTATGATAAAAGCTATGCATGTCCTGTCTCACTGTGCAGGGTATGATAAAAGCTATGCATGTCCTGTCTCACTGTGCAGGGTATGACAAAAGCTATGCATGTCCTGTCTCACTGTGCAGGGTATGATAAAAGCTATGCATGTCCTGTCTCACTGTGCAGGGTATGATAAAAGCTATGCATGTCCTGTCTCACTGTGCAGGGTATGACAAAAGCTATGCATGTCCTGTCTCACTGTGCAGGGTATGATAAAAGCTATGCATGTCCTGTCTCACTGTGCAGGGTATGATAAAAGCTATGCATGTCCTGTCTCACTGTGCAGGGTATGATAAAAGCTATGCATGTCCTGTCTCACTGTGCAGGGTATGATAAAAGCTATGCATGTCCTGTCTCACTGTGCAGGGTATGATAAAAGCTATGCATGTCCTGTCTCACTGTGCAGGGTATGATAAAAGCTATGCATGTCCTGTCTCACTGTGCAGGGTATGATAAAAGCTATGCATGTCCTGTCTCACTGTGCAGGGTATGATAAAAGCTATGCATGTCCTGTCTCACTGTGCAGGGTATGATAAAAGCTATGCATGTCCTGTCTCACTGTGCAGGGTATGACAAAAGCTATGCATGTCCTGTCTCACTGTGCAGGGTATGATAAAAGCTATGCATGTCCTGTCTCACTGTGCAGGGTATGATAAAAGCTATGCATGTCCTGTCTCACTGTGCAGGGTATGATAAAAGCTATGCATGTCCTGTCTCACTGTGCAGGGTATGATAAAAGCTATGCATGTCCTGTCTCACTATGCATGGTATGATAAAAGATGTGCATGTCCCGTCTCACTGTGCAGGGTATGTGAAAAGCTATGCATGTCCTGTCTCACTGTGCAGGGTGTGACAAAAGCTATGCATGTCCTGTCTCACTGTGCAGGGTATGATAAAAGCTATGCATGTCCTGTCTCACTGTGCAGGGTATGATAAAAGCTATGCATGTCCTGTCTCACTGTGCAGGGTATGATAAAAGCTATGCATGTCCTGTCTCACTGTGCAGGGTACGACAAAAGCTATGCATGTCCTGTCTCACTGTGCAGGGTATGATGAAACCTATGCATGTCCTGTCTCACTGTGCATGGCATGACAAAAGCTATGCATGTCCTGTCTCACTGTGCAGGGTATGATAAAAGCTATGCATGTCCCGTCTCACTGTGCAGGGTATGATAAAAGCTATGCATGTCCCATCTCAGTGTGCAGGGTATGATAAAAAACATGCATGTCCTGTCTCACTGTGTAGGGTATGACAAATGCTATGCATGTCCTGTCTCACTGTGTAGGGTATGAAAAAAGTTATGCATGTCCTGTCTCACTGTGCAGGGTATGATAAAAGCTATGCATGTCCTGTCTCACTGTGCAGGGTATGATAAAAGCTATGCATGTCCTGTCTCACTGTGCAGGGTATGATAAAAGCTATGCATGTCCTGTCTCACTGTGCAGGGTATGACAAAAGCTATGCATGTCCTGTCTCACTGTTCAGGGTATGACAAAAGCTATGCATGTCCCATCTCACTGTGCAGGGTATGATAAAAGCTATTCATGTCCTGTCTCACTGTGCAGGGTATGACAAAAGCTATGCATGTCCTGTCTCACTGTGCAAGGTATGACAAAAGCTATGCATGTCCTGTCTCACTGTGCATGGTATGACAAAAGCAATGCATGTCCTGTCTCACTGTGCAGGGTATGACAAAAGCTATGCATGTCCTTCTCACTGTGCAGGGTATGATAAAAGCTATGCATGTCCTGTCTCACTGTGCAGGGTATGATAAAAGCTATGCATGTCCTGTCTCACTGTGCAGGGTATGACAAAAGCTATGCATGTCCTGTCTCACTGTGCAGGGTATGATAAAAGCTATGCATGTCCTGTCTCACTGTGCAGGGTATGATAAAAGCTATGCATGTCCTGTCTCACTGTGCAGGGTATGATAAAAGCTATGCATGTCCTGTCTCACTGTGCAGGGTATGACAAAAGCTATGCATGTCCTGTCTCACTGTGCAGGGTATGACAAAAGCTATGCATGTCCTGTCTCACTGTGCAGGGTATGATAAAAGCTATGCATGTCCTGTCTCACTGTGCAGGGTATGACAAAAGCTATGCATGTCCTGTCTCACTGTGCAGGGTATGATAAAAGCTATGCATGTCCTGTCTCACTGTGCAGGGTATGACAAAAGCTATGCATGTCCTGTCTCACTGTGCAGGGTATGATAAAAGCTATGCATGTCCTGTCTCACTGTGCAGGGTATGACAAAAGCTATGCATGTCCTGTCTCACTGTGCAGGGTATGATAAAAGCTATGCATGTCCTGTCTCACTGTGCAGGGTATGACAAAAGCTATGCATGTCCTGTCTCACTGTGCAGGGTATGATAAAAGCTATGCATGTCCTGTCTCACTGTGCAGGGTATGACAAAAGCTATGCATGTCCTGTCTCACTGTGCAGGGTATGATAAAAGCTATGCATGTCCTGTCTCACTGTGCAGGGTATGATAAAAGCTATGCATGTCCTGTCTCACTGTGCAGGGTATGATAAAAGCTATGCATGTCCTGTCTCACTGTGCAGGGTATGATAAAAGCTATGCATGTCCTGTCTCACTGTGCAGGGTATGACAAAAGCTATGCATGTCCTGTCTCACTGTGCAGGGTATGACAAAAGCTATGCATGTCCTGTCTCACTGTGCAGGGTATGACAAAAGCTATGCATGTCCTGTCTCACTGTGCAGGGTATGATAAAAGCTATGCATGTCCTGTCTCACTGTGCAGGGTATGATAAAAGCTATGCATGTCCTGTCTCACTGTGCAGGGTATGATAAAAGCTATGCATGTCCTGTCTCACTGTGCAGGGTATGATAAAAGCTATGCATGTCCTGTCTCACTGTGCAGGGTATGACAAAGGCTATGCATGTCCTGTCTCACTGTGCAGGGTATGATAAAAGCTATGCATGTCCTGTCTCACTGTGCAGGGTATGATAAAAGCTATGCATGTCCTGTCTCACTGTGCAGGGTATGACAAAAGCTATGCATGTCCTGTCTCACTGTGCAGGGTATGATAAAAGCTATGCATGTCCTGTCTCACTGTGCAGGGTATGATAAAAGCTATGCATGTCCTGTCTCACTGTGCAGGGTATGATAAAAGCTATGCATGTCCTGTCTCACTGTGCAGGGTATGACAAAAGCTATGCATGTCCTGTCTCACTGTGCAGGGTATGATAAAAGCTATGCATGTCCTGTCTCACTGTGCAGGGTATGATAAAAGCTATGCATGTCCTGTCTCACTGTGCAGGGTATGATAAAAGCTATGCATGTCCTGTCTCACTGTGCAGGGTATGATAAAAGCTATGCATGTCCTGTCTCACTGTGCAGGGTATGATAAAAGCTATGCATGTCCTGTCTCACTGTGCAGGGTATGATAAAAGCTATGCATGTCCTGTCTCACTGTGCAGGGTATGACAAAAGCTATGCATGTCCTGTCTCACTGTGCAGGGTATGACAAAAGCTATGCATGTCCTGTCTCACTGTGCAGGGTATGATAAAAGCTATGCATGTCCTGTCTCACTGTGCAGGGTATGATAAAAGCTATGCATGTCCTGTCTCACTGTGCAGGGTATGATAAAAGCTATGCATGTCCTGTCTCACTGTGCAGGGTATGACAAAAGCTATGCATGTCCTGTCTCACTGTGCAGGGTATGATAAAAGCTATGCATGTCCTGTCTCACTGTGCAGGGTATGACAAAAGCTATGCATGTCCTGTCTCACTGTGCAGGGTATGACAAAAGCTATGCATGTCCTGTCTCACTGTGCAGGGTATGATAAAAGCTATGCATGTCCTGTCTCACTGTGCAGGGTATGATAAAAGCTATGCATGTCCTGTCTCACTGTGCAGGGTATGATAAAAGCTATGCATGTCCTGTCTCACTGTGCAGGGTATGACAAAAGCTATGCATGTCCTGTCTCACTGTGCAGGGTATGATAAAAGCTATGCATGTCCTGTCTCACTGTGCAGGGTATGACAAAAGCTATGCATGTCCTGTCTCACTGTGCAGGGTATGATAAAAGCTATGCATGTCCTGTCTCACTGTGCAGGGTATGACAAAAGCTATGCATGTCCTGTCTCACTGTGCAGGGTATGACAAAAGCTATGCATGTCCTGTCTCACTGTGCAGGGTATGACAAAAGCTATGCATGTCCTGTCTCACTGTGCAGGGTATGATAAAAGCTATGCATGTCCTGTCTCACTGTGCAGGGTATGATAAAAGCTATGCATGTCCTGTCTCACTGTGCAGGGTATGACAAAAGCTATGCATGTCCTGTCTCACTGTGCAGGGTATGATAAAAGCTATGCATGTCCTGTCTCACTGTGCAGGGTATGATAAAAGCTATGCATGTCCTGTCTCACTGTGCAGGGTATGATAAAAGCTATGCATGTCCTGTCTCACTGTGCAGGGTATGATAAAAGCTATGCATGTCCTGTCTCACTGTGCAGGGTATGATAAAAGCTATGCATGTCCTGTCTCACTGTGCAGGGTATGATAAAAGCTATGCATGTCCTGTCTCACTGTGCAGGGTATGATAAAAGCTATGCATGTCCTGTCTCACTGTGCAGGGTATGATAAAAGCTATGCATGTCCTGTCTCACTGTGCAGGGTATGATAAAAGCTATGCATGTCCTGTCTCACTGTGCAGGGTATGATAAAAGCTATGCATGTCCTGTCTCACTGTGCAGGGTATGACAAAAGCTATGCATGTCCTGTCTCACTGTGCAGGGTATGACAAAAGCTATGCATGTCCTGTCTCACTGTGCAGGGTATGACAAAAGCTATGCATGTCCTGTCTCACTGTGCAGGGTATGATAAAAGCTATGCATGTCCTGTCTCACTGTGCAGGGTATGATAAAAGCTATGCATGTCCTGTCTCACTGTGCAGGGTATGATAAAAGCTATGCATGTCCTGTCTCACTGTGCAGGGTATGATAAAAGCTATGCATGTCCTGTCTCACTGTGCAGGGTATGACAAAAGCTATGCATGTCCTGTCTCACTGTGCAGGGTATGATAAAAGCTATGCATGTCCTGTCTCACTGTGCAGGGTATGATAAAAGCTATGCATGTCCTGTCTCACTGTGCAGGGTATGATAAAAGCTATGCATGTCCTGTCTCACTGTGCAGGGTATGATAAAAGCTATGCATGTCCTGTCTCACTGTGCAGGGTATGACAAAAGCTATGCATGTCCTGTCTCACTGTGCAGGGTATGACAAAAGCTATGCATGTCCTGTCTCACTGTGCAGGGTATGATAAAAGCTATGCATGTCCTGTCTCACTGTGCAGGGTATGATAAAAGCTATGCATGTCCTGTCTCACTGTGCAGGGTATGATAAAAGCTATGCATGTCCTGTCTCACTGTGCAGGGTATGATAAAAGCTATGCATGTCCTGTCTCACTGTGCAGGGTATGATAAAAGCTATGCATGTCCTGTCTCACTGTGCAGGGTATGACAAAAGCTATGCATGTCCTGTCTCACTGTGCAGGGTATGACAAAAGCTATGCATGTCCTGTCTCACTGTGCAGGGTATGACAAAAGCTATGCATGTCCTGTCTCACTGTGCAGGGTATGATAAAAGCTATGCATGTCCTGTCTCACTGTGCAGGGTATGATAAAAGCTATGCATGTCCTGTCTCACTGTGCAGGGTATGATAAAAGCTATGCATGTCCTGTCTCACTGTGCAGGGTATGATAAAAGCTATGCATGTCCTGTCTCACTGTGCAGGGTATGATAAAAGCTATGCATGTCCTGTCTCACTGTGCAGGGTATGATAAAAGCTATGCATGTCCTGTCTCACTGTGCAGGGTATGACAAAAGCTATGCATGTCCTGTCTCACTGTGCAGGGTATGACAAAAGCTATGCATGTCCTGTCTCACTGTGCAGGGTATGACAAAAGCTATGCATGTCCTGTCTCACTGTGCAGGGTATGATAAAAGCTATGCATGTCCTGTCTCACTGTGCAGGGTATGATAAAAGCTATGCATGTCCTGTCTCACTGTGCAGGGTATGACAAAAGCTATGCATGTCCTGTCTCACTGTGCAGGGTATGACAAAAGCTATGCATGTCCTGTCTCACTGTGCAGGGTATGATAAAAGCTATGCATGTCCTGTCTCACTGTGCAGGGTATGACAAAAGCTATGCATGTCCTGTCTCACTGTGCAGGGTATGATAAAAGCTATGCATGTCCTGTCTCACTGTGCAGGGTATGACAAAAGCTATGCATGTCCTGTCTCACTGTGCAGGGTATGATAAAAGCTATGCATGTCCCATCTCTCTTGTGCCGGGTATGATGCCCTTTGTCGATTATTGTACTTGTGGAAGATCATTATCAGTGAAATAAGGAAAGAACTTCTTCTACTTGTGAACAATGTACTTCAGCCCCCTGTATCTCACTTTCCTGATGACGGCTGCCACTTCTCATCCTCACATAGTTAATCTCAGCACTTTTAACAGAATGGTACTTTCTGCCTAGAAAAATGTTAGTATAATTCTTCTGCCTATAGTTGCACATCTTAGCAATACTCAGGCTATTTTCTATTCTCCTTTTGATTGGTAGGATCCTGGTGACACTTGTGAACAGATCAAGTGCTAGAACCAATGGCCAGACTTGACTTTAGTGCTTCAATACTTAAAGCTGTGACTTCCATCTGAAATACTATAGGATCCAACATATTAACCAGTGGCCTTCTGTGGACTTTGAAAAAACGTATTTGACATTGTAGATCATGAACTCTTTCTAGTGACTGTAAAGGGTAAGGGTATTGATCCTGGGCCTGCAATTGGTTTAAATATTACCATTCATACAGGGTGAGTCAGACTTTGTTTCAACTGACCAAAGTAACAAGCAAAAGTACCCCAAGGGTCCTGCATGGATTCCCTGCAATTCTCCTTTTTATTAGTAATGTGTGGAAAGACCTGCAGAGCAAAAAGGTAATGGTTTATGCAGATAATTGTTTACTACTCATTCATGAGAATAAATGCTCAGGACAATCCTATAATATAGCTTCCATAGAATCTGGGGCTGTTTTCTGACCAAGAGACCTGTTGTGATTGTCCTTGTTCCATAGATTCGGGATGCATGTGTAAGCTGAATTATGCCATTGTCCTAGTTCCACAGATTAGTGATGCATAAGTAGGCTGAATGATGTCATTGTCCTAGTTCCACAGATTAGTGATGCATGAGTATGCTGGATGATGTCATTGTCCTTGTTCCATAGATTTGGGATGCATGAGTAGGCTGAATGATGTAATTGTCCTTTTTCCATAGATTAGGGATGCATGAGTAGGCTGAATGATGTCATTGTCCTTGTTCCATAGATTTGAGATGCACGAGTAGGCTGAATGATGTCACTGTCCTAGTTCCACAGATTAGTGATGCATGAGTAGGCTGAATGATGTCATTGTCCTTGTTCCATAGATTGGGGAGGCATGAGTGGGCTGAATGATGTCATTGTCCTTGTTCCATAGATTAGTAATGCATGAGTAAGCTGAATTATGCCATTGTACTTGTTCCATAGATTTGGATGCATGCGTATGCTGGATGATGTCATTGTCCTTGTCCCATTGATTTGGAATGCATTAGTAGGCTGAATGATGTCATTGTCCTTGTTCCATAGATTTGGGATGCATGAGTAGGCTGAATGATGTCATTGTTCTTGTTCCACAGATTAGGGATGCATGAGTAGGCAGAATGATGTCATTGTCCTTGTTCCATAGATTAGGAATGCATGAGTAGGCTGAATGATGTCATAGCCTTTGTTCCATAGATTTGGGATGCATGAGTAGCGCTGAATGATGTCATTGTCATTGTTCCATAGATTTGGGGTGCCTGAGTAGGCTGGATGATGTCATTGTCCTTGTTCCATTGATTTGGGATGCATTAGTAGGCTGAATGATGTCATTGTCCTTGTTCCATAGATTTGGAATGCATGAGTAGGCTGAATGATGTCGTTGTCCTTGTTTCATAGAATTGGGATGCATAAGTAGGCCGAATGCTGTCATTGTTCTTGTTCCGTAGAATTGGGATGCATGAGTAGGCGTAATTATGTCATTGTTCTTGTTCCATAGATTAGGGATGGATGAGTAGGTGGAATGATGTCATTGTCCTTGTTCCATAGATTAGGAATGCATGAGTAGGCTGAATGATGTCATAGCCCTTGTTCCATAGATTAGGGATGCATGAGTAGCGCTGAATGATGTCACTGTCTTTGTTCCATAGATTAGGAATGCATGAGCAGGCTTAATGATGTCATTGTCCTTGTTTCATAGATTAAGGATGCATGAGTGGGCTGAATGATGTCATTGTCCTTGTTTCATAGATTAAGGATGCATGAGTAGGCTGAATGATGTCATTTTCCTTGTTCCATGGATTTGGGATGCATGAGTAGGCTGAATGATGTAATTGTCCTTGTTGCATAGATTAGAGATGTGTGAGTAGGCTGAATGATGTCACTGTCCTTGTTCCATAGATTAGGGATGCATGAGTAGGCTGAATGTTGTCATTGTCCTTGTTTCATAGATTCAGGATGCATGAGTAGGCTGAATGATGTCATTGTCCTTGTTCCACAGATTAGTGATGCATGAGTAGGCTGAATGATGTCATTGTCCTTGTTCCATAGACTTGGGATGCATGAGTAGGCTGTTTGATGTCATTGTTCTTGTTCCATAGATTTGGGATGCATGTGTAGCACTGATTGATGTCATTGTCCTTGTTCCATATATTAGGAATGCATGAGTAGGCTAAATGATGTCATTGTCCTTGTTCCATAGATTTGAGATGCATGAGTAGGCTGAATGATGTCATTGTCCTTGTTCCATTGATTTGGGATGCATGAGTGGGCTGTATGATGTCATTGTCCTTGTTCCATAGATTTGGGATGCATGAGTAGGATGAATGATGTCATTGTCCTTGTTCAATAGATTAGGAATGCATGAGTAGGCTGAATGATGTAATTGTCCTTGTTCAATAGATTAGGAATGCACGAGTAGGCTGAATGATGTAATTGTCCTTGTTCCATAAATTAGGGATGCATGAGTAGCGCTGAATGATGTCATTTTCCTTCTTCCATTGATTTGGGATGCATGAGTGGGCTGGATGATGTCATTGTCCTTGTTCCATAGATTAAGGATGCATGAGTAGGCTGAATGATGTCATTGTCCTTGTTCAATTGATTTGGGGTGCATGAGTAGGCTGGATGATGGCATTGTCCTTGTTCCATAGATTAAGGATGCATGAGTAGGCTGAATAATGTCATTGTCCATGTTCCATAGATTAAGGATGCATGCGTAGGCTGCATGATGTCATTGTTTTTGTTCCATAGATTTGAGAAGCATGAGTAGACTGATTGATGTCATTGTCCTTGTTCCATAGATTTGTGATGCATGAGTAGGCTGAATGATGTCATTGTCCTTGTTCCATAGATTTGACATACATGAGTAGGCTGAATGATGTCATTGTCCTTGTTCCATATATTAGGAATGCATGAGTAGGCTGAATGGTTTCATTGTCCTTTTTCCATAGATTTGGGATGCATGAGTAGGCTGAATTATGTCATTGTCCTTGTTCTATAGATTTAGGATGCATGAGTAGGGTGGATGATGTCATTGCCCTAGTTCCATAGATTTGGGATGCATTAGTAGGCTGAATTATGTCATTGTCCCTGTTCCATAGATTTGGGATGCATGAGTAGGCTGAATGATGTCATTGTCCTTGTTCCATAGATTTGGGATGTGTGAGTAGGCTGAATTATGTCATAGTCCTTGTTCCATACATTAGGGATGTGTGAGTAGGCTGAATGATGTCATTGTCCTTGTTCCATAGATTTGGGATGCATGAGTAGGCTGAATGATGTAATTGTTCTTTTTCCATAGATTAGGGAAGCATGAGTAGGCTGAATGATGTCATTGTCCTTGTTCCATAGATTTGAGATGCACAAGTAGGCTGAATGATGTCATTGTCCTTATTCCATAGATTTGGGACGCATGAGTAGGTTGAATGATGTCATTGTCCTTGTTCCATAGATTTGTGATGCATGAGTAGGCTGAATGATGTCATTGTCTTGTTCAATAAATTAGGAAGGCATGAGTAGGCTGAATGATGTCATTGTCCTTGTTTTATAAATTAGGGATGCATGAATAGCGTTGAATGATGTCATTGTTTTTGTTCCATATATTTGGGATGCATGAGTAGGCTGAATTAAGTCATTGTCCTTATTCCATAGATTTGGGATGCATGAGTAGGCTGGATGATGTCATTGTCCTTGTTCCATAGATTAAGGATGCATGAGTAGGCTGAATGATGTCATTGTCCTTTTTCCATTGATTTGGGATGTATGAGTAGGCTGGATGTTGTCATTGTCCTTCCTTGTTCCATAGATTAAGAATGCATGAGTAGGCTGTATGATGTCATTGTTCTTGTTCCATAGATTTGGGATGCATGAGTAAGTTGAATGATGTCATTGTCCTTGTTCCATAAATTTGGGATGCATGAGTGGGCTGAATGATGTCATTGTCCTTGTTCCATAGATTAGTAATGCATGAGTAGGCTGAATTATGTCATTGTCCTTTTTCCATTGATTTGGGATGTATGAGTAGGCTGGATGTTGTCATTGTCCTTCCTTGTTCCATAGATTAAGAATGCATGAGTAGGCTGTATGATGTCATTGTTCTTGTTCCATAGATTTGGGATGCATGAGTAAGTTGAATGATGTCATTGTCCTTGTTCCATAGATTTGGATGCATGTGTATGCTGGATGATGTCATTGTCCTTGTTCCATTGATTTGGGATGCATTAGTAGGCTGAATGATGTCATTGTCCTTGTTCCATAGATTTAGGATGCATGAGTAGGCTGAATGATGTCATTGTTCTTGTTCCATAGATTTGGGATGCATGAGTAAGTTGAATGATGTCATTGTCCTTGTTCCATAGATTTGGATGCATGTGTATGCTGGATGATGTCATTGTCCTTGTTCCATTGATTTGGGATGCATTAGTAGGCTGAATGATGTCATTGTCCTTGTTCCATAGATTTAGGATGCATGAGTAGGCTGAATGATGTCATTGTTCTTGTTCCATAGATTAGGGATGCAAGAGTAGGCTGAATGATGTAATTGTCCTTGTTCCATAGATTAGGAATGCATGAGTAGGCTGAATGATGTCATAGCCCTTGTTCCATAGATTAGGGATGCATGAGTAGTGCTGAATGATGTCATTGTCCTTGTTCCATAGATTTGGGATGCCGGAGTAGGCTGAATGATGTCATTGTCCTTGTTCCATAGATTTAGGATGCATGAGTAGGCTGAATGATGTCATTGTTCTTGTTCCATAGATTAGGGATGCAAGAGTAGGCTGAATGATGTAATTGTCCTTGTTCCATAGATTAGGAATGCATGAGTAGGCTGAATGATGTCATAGCCCTTGTTCCATAGATTTGGGATGCATGAGTAGCGCTGAATGATGTCATTGTCATTGTTCCATAGATTTGGGGTACCTGAGTAGGCTGGATGATGTCATTGTCCTTGTTCCATTGATTTGGGATGCATTAGTAGGCTGAATGATGTCATTGTCCTTGTTCCATAGATTTGGAATGCATGAGTAGGCTGAATGATGTCGTTGTCCTTGTTTCCTAGAATTGGGATGCATAAGTAGGCCGAATGCTGTCATTGTTCTTGTTCCGTAGAATTGGGATGCATGAGTAGGCGTAATTATGTCATTGTCCTTGTTCCATAGATTAGGGATGGATGAGTAGGTGGAATGATGTCATTGTCCTTGTTCCATAGATTAGGAATGCATGAGTAGGCTGAATGATGTCATAGCCCTTGTTCCATAGATTAGGGATGCATGAGTAGCGCTGAATGATGTCACTGTCTTTGTTCCATAGATTAGGAATGCATGAGCAGGCTTAATGATGTCATTGTCCTTGTTCCATAGATTTGGAATGCATGAGTAGGCTGAATGATGTCGTTGTCCTTGTTTCATAGAATTGGGATGCATAAGTAGGCCGAATGCTGTCATTGTTCTTGTTCTGTAGAATTGGGATGCATGAGTAGGCGTAATTATGTCATTGTCCTTGTTTCATAGATTAGGGATGGATGAGTAGGTGGAATGATGTCATTGTCCTTGTTCCATAGATTAGGAATGCATGAGTAGGCTGAATGATGTCATAGCCCTGGTTCCATAGATTAGGGATGCATGAGTAGCGCTGAATGATGTCACTGTCTTTGTTCCATAGATTAGGAATGCATGAGCAGGCTTAACGATGTCATTGTCCTTGTTTCATAGATTAAGGATGCATGAGTGGGCAGAATGATGTCATTGTCCTTGTTTCATAGATTAAGGATGCATGAGTAGGCTGAATGATGTCATTTTCCTTGTTCCATGGATTTGGGATGCATGAGTAGGCTGAATGATGTAATTGTCCTTGTTGCATAGATTAGAGATGCGTGAGTAGGCTGAATGATGTCACTGTCCTTGTTCCATAGATTAGGGATGCATGAGTAGGCTGAATGTTGTCATTGTCCTTGTTTCATAGATTCGGGATGCATGAGTAGGCTGAATTATGTCATTGTCCTTGTTCCACAGATTAGTGATGCATGAGTAGGCTGAATGATGTCATTGTCCTTGTTCCATAGACTTGGGATGCATGAGTAGGCTGTTTGATGTCATTGTTCTTGTTCCATAGATTTGGGATGCATGTGTAGCACTGATTGATGTCATTGTCCTTGTTCCATATATTAGGAATGCATGAGTAGGCTAAATGATGTCATTGTCCTTGTTCCATAGATTTGAGATGCATGAGTAGGCTGAATGATGTCATTGTCCTTGTTCCATTGATTTGGGATGCATGAGTGGGCTGTATGATGTCATTGTCCTTGTTCCATAGATTTGGGATGCATGTGTAGGATGAATGATGTCATTGTTCTTGTTCAATAGATTAGGAATGCATGAGTAGGCTGAATGATGTAATTGTCCTTGTTCAATAGATTAGGAATGCACGAGTAGGCTGAATGATGTAATTGTCCTTGTTCCATAAATTAGGGATGCATGAGTAGCGCTGAATGATGTCATTTTCCTTCTTCCATTGATTTGGGATGCATGAGTGGGCTGGATGATGTCATTGTCCATGTTCCATAGATTAAGGATGCTGAGTAGGCTGAATGATGTCATTGTCCTTGTTCAATTGATTTGGGGTGCATGAGTAGGCTGGATGATGGCATTGTCCTTGTTCCATAGATTAAGGATGCATGAGTAGGCTGAATAATGTCATTGTCCATGTTCCATAGATTAAGGATGCATGCGTAGGCTGCATGATGTCATTGTTTTTGTTCCATAGATTTGAGATGCATGAGTAGACTGAGTGATGTCATTGTCCTTGTTCCATAGATTTGTGATGCATGAGTAGGCTGAATGATGTCATTGTCCTTGTTCCATAGATTTGACATGCATGAGTAGGCTGAATGATGTCATTGCCCTTGTTCCATATATTAGGAATGCATGAGTAGGCTGAATGGTTTCATTGTCCTTTTTCCATAGATTTGGGATGCATGAGTAGGCTGAATGATGTCATTGTCCTTGTTCCATAGATTTAGGATGCATGAGTAGGGTGGATGATGTCATTGCCCTAGTTCCATAGATTTGGGATGCATTAGTAGGCTGAATTATGTCATTGTCCCTGTTCCATAGATTTGGGATGCATGAGTAGGCTGAATGATGTCATTGTCCTTGTTCCATAGATTTGGGATGTGTGAGTAGGCTGAATTATGTCATAGTCCTTGTTCCATACATTAGGGATGTGTGAGTAGGCTGAATGATGTCATTGTCCTTGTTCCATAGATTTGGGATGCATGAGTAGGCTGAATGATGTAATTGTTCTTTTTCCATAGATTAGGGAAGCATGAGTAGGCTGAATGATGTCATTGTCCTTGTTCCATAGATTTGAGATGCACAAGTAGGCTGAATCATGTCATTGTCCTTATTCCATAGATTTGGGACGCATGAGTAGGTTGAATGATGTCATTGTCCTTGTTCCATAGATTTGTGATGCATGAGTAGGCTGAATGATGTCATTGTCTTGTTCAATAGATTAGGAAGGCATGAGTAGGCTGAATGATGTCATTGTCATTGTTTTATAAATTAGGGATGCATGAATAGCGTTGAATGATGTCATTGTTTTTGTTCCATATATTTGGGATGCATGAGTAGGCTGAATTAAGTCATTGTCCTTATTCCATAGATTTGGGATGCATGAGTAGGCTGAATGATGTCATTGTCCTTTTTCCATTGATTTGGGATGTATGAGTAGGCTGGATGTTGTCATTGTCCTTCCTTGTTCCATAGATTAAGAATGCATGAGTAGGCTGTATGATGTCATTGTTCTTGTTCCATAGATTTGGGATGCATGAGTAAGTTGAATGATGTCATTGTCCTTGTTCCATAAATTTGGGATGCATGAGTGGGCTGAATGATGTCATTGTCCTTGTTCCATAGATTAGTAATGCATGAGTAGGCTGAATTATTTCATTGTGTTTGTTCCATAGATTTGGATGCATGTGTATGCTGGATGATGTCATTGTCCTTGTTCCATTGATTTGGGATGCATTAGTAGGCTGAATGATGTCATTGTCCTTGTTCCATAGATTTGGGATGCGTGAGTAGGCTGAATGATGTCATTGTTCTTGTTCCATAGATTAGAGATGCGTGAGTAGGCTGAATGATGTCACTGTCCATGTTCCATAGATTAGGGATACATGAGTAAGCTGAATGTTGTCATTGTCCTTGTTCCATAGATTCAGGATGCATGAGTAGGCTGAATGATGTCATTGTCCTTGTTCCACAGATTAGTGATGCATGAGTAGGCTGAATGATGTCATTGTCCTTGTTCCATAGATTTGCGATGCATGAGTAGGCTTGTTGATGTCATTGTTTTTGTTCCATAGATTTGGGATGCATGCGTAGCACTGATTGATGTCATTGTCCTTGTTCCATAGATTAGGAATGCATGAGTAGGCTAAATGATGTCATTGTCCTTGTTCCATAGATTGGAGATGCATGAGTAGGATGAATGATGTTATTGTCCTTGTTCCATTGATTTGGGATGCATGAGTAGGCTGTATGATGTCATTGTCCTTGTTCAATAGATTAGGAATGCACGAGTAGGCTGAATGATGTAATTGTCCTTGTTCAATAGATTAGGAATGCATGAGTAGACTGAATGATGTAATTGTCCTTGTTCCATAAATTAGGGATGCATGAGTAGCACTGAATGATGTCATTTTCCTTCTTCCATTGATTTGGGATGCATGAGTGGGCTGGATGATGTCATTGTCCTTGTTCCATCGATTAAGGATGCATGAGTAGGCTGAATTATGTCATTGTCCTTGTTCCATTGATTTGGGGTGCATGAGTAGGCTGGATGATGTCATTGTCCTTGTTCCATAGATTAAGGATGCATGAGTAGGCTGAATGATGTCATTGTCCTTGTTCCATAGATTAAGGATGCATGACTAGGCTGCATGATGTCATTGTTTTTGTTCCATAGATTTGAGATGCATGAGTAGACTGATTGATGTCATTGTCCTTGTTCCATAGATTTGTGATGCATGAGTAGGCTGAATGATGTCATTCTCCTTGTTCCATAGATTTGGGATGCATGAGTAGGCTAAATTATGTCATTGTCCTTGATCCATAGATTAGGAACGCATGAATAGGCTGTATGATTTCATTGTCCTTTTTCCATAGATTTGGGATGAATGAGTAGGCTGAATAATGTCATTGTCCTTGTTCCATAGATTTAGGATGCATGAGTAGGCTGAATGATGTCATTGCCCTTTTTCCATACATTTGGGATGCATTACTAGACTGAATTATGTCATTGTCCCTGTTCCATAGATTTGGGATGCATGAGTAGGCTGAATTATATAATTGTCCTTGTTCCATAGAATTGGGATGAAAGAGTAGGCTGAATGATGTCATTGTCCTTGTTCCATACATTAGGAATGCATGAGCAGGCTGAATTATGTCATTGTCCTTGTTCTATAGATTAGGGATGCATGAGTAGGCTGAATGATGCCATTGTCCTTGTTCCATAGATTAGGAATGCATGAGTAGGCTGAATGATTTAATTGTCCTTTTTCCATAGATTTGGGATGCATGAGTAGGCTGAATGATGTCATTGTCCTTGTTTCATAGATTTAGGATGCATGAGTAAGCTGGATTATGTCATTGCCCTTGTTCCATAGATGTGGGATGCATTAGTAGGCTGAATTATGTCATTGTCCCTGTTCCATAGATTTGGGATGCATGTGTAGGCTGAATGATGTCATTGTCTTTGTTCCATAGATTTGGGATGGAAGAGTAGGCTGAATTATGTCATAGTCCTTGTTCCATAGATTAGAGATGTGTGAGTAGGCTGAATGATGTCATTGTCCTTGTTCCATAGATTTGGGATGCATGAGTAAGCTGAATGATGTAATTGTCCTTTTTCCATAGATTAGGGATGCATGAGTAGGCTGAATGATGTCTTTGTCCTTGTTCCATAGATTTGAGATGCACGAGTAGGCTGAATGATGTAATTGTCCTTATTCCATAGATTTGGGATGCATGAGTAGGTTGAATGATGTCATTGTCCTTGTTCCATAGATTTGTGATGCATGAGTAGGCTGAATGATGTAATTGTCCTTGTTCAATAGATTAGGAATGCATGAGTAGGCTGAATGATGTCATTGTCCTTGTTTTATAGATTAGGGATGCATGAGTAGCGTTGAATGATGTCATTTTCTTGTTCCATAGATTTGGGATGCATGAGTAGGCTGAATGAAGTCATTGCCCTTATTCCATAGATTTGGGATGCATGAGTAGGCTGGATGGTGTCATTGTCCTTGTTCCATAGATTAAGGATGCATGAGTAGGCTGAATGATGTCATTGTCCTTGTTCCATTGATTTGGGATGTATGAGTAGGCTGGATGTTGTCATTGTCCTTCCTTGTTCCATATATTAAGAATGCATGAGTAGGCTGTATGATGTCATTGTTCTTGTTCCATAGTTTTGGGATGCATGAGTAAGCTGAATCATGTCATTGTCCTTGTTCCATAAATTTGGAATGCACGAGTGGGCTGAATCATGTCATTGTCCTTGTTCCATAGATTAGTAATGCATGAGTAGGCTGAATTATGTCATTGTCCATGTTCCATAGATTTGGATGCATGTGTATGCTGGATGATGTCATTGTCCTTGTTCCATTGATTTGGGATGCATTAGTAGGCTGAATGATGTCATTGTCCTTGTTCCATAGATTTGGGATGCATGTGTAGGCTGAATGATGTCATTGTTCTTGTTCCATAGATTAGGGATGCATGAGTAGGCTGAATGATGTCATTGTCCTTGATCCATAGATTAGGAATGCATGAGTAGGCTGAATGATTTCATTGTCTTTTTTTCCATAGATTTGGGATGCATGAGTAGGCTGAATGATGTCATTTTCCTTGTTTCATAGATTTAGGATGCATGAGTAGGCTGGATGATGTCATTGCCCTTGTTCCATAGATTTGGGATGCATTAGTAGGCTGAATTATGTCATTGTCCCTGTTTCATAGATTTGGGATGCATGCGTAGGCTGAATGATGTCATTGTCCTTGTTCCATAGATTTGGGATGGAAGAGTAGGCTGAATTATGAGTCCTTGTTCCATAGATTAGGGATGTGTGAGTAGGCTGAATGATGTCAATGTCCTTGTTCCATAGATTTGGGATGCATGAGTAGGCTGAATGATGTAACTGTCCTTTTTCTATAGATTAGGGATGCATGAGTAGGCTGAATGATGTCATTGTCCTTGTTCCATAGATTTGAGATGCATGAGTAGGTTGAATGATGTCATTGTCCTTGTTCCATTGATTTGTGATGCATGAGTAGGCTGAATGATGTCATTGTCCTTGTTCAATAGATTAGGAATGCATGAGTAGGCTGAATGATGTCATTGTGCTTGTTTTATAAATTAGGGATGCATGAGTAGCATTGAATGATGTCATTTTCCTTGTTCCATAGATTTGGGATGCATGAGTAGGCCGAATGAAGTCATTGTCCTTATTCCATTGATTTGGAATGCATGAGTAGGTTGGATGATGTCATTGTCCTTGTTCCATAGATTAAGGATGCATGAGTAGGCTGAATGATGTCATTGTCCTTGTTCCATTGATTTGGGATGTATGAGTAGGCTGGATGTTGTCATTGTCCTTCCTTGTTCCATATATTAAGAATGCATGAGTAGGCTGTATGATGTCATTGTTCTTGTTCCATAGATTTGCGATGCATGAGTGGACTGAATGATGTCATTGTCCTTGTTCCATAGATTAGTAATGCATGAGTAGGCTGAATTATGTCATTGTCCTTGTTCCATAGATTTGGATGCATGTGTATGCTGGATGATGTCATTGTCCTTGTTCCATAGATTTGGGATGCATGAGTAGGCTGAATGATGTCATTGTCCTTGTTCCATAGAATTGGGATGCACGAGTATGCTGAATGATGTCATTGCCCTTGTTCCATAGATTAGGAATGCATGAATAGGCCGAATGCTGTCATTGTTCTTGTTCCATAGAACTGGGATGCATGAGTAGGCATAATGATGTCATTGTCCTTGTTCCATAGATTAGGGATGCATGAGTAGGCGGAATGATGTCATTGTCCTTGTTCCATGGATTAGGAATGCATGAGTAGGCTGAATGATGTCATAGCCTTTGTTCCATAGATTAGGGATGCATGAGTAGTGCTGAATGATGTCACTGTCCTTGTTCCATAGATTAGGAATGCATGAGCAGGCTTAATGATGTCATTGTTCTTGTTTCATAGATTAAGGATGCATGAGTGGGTTGAATGATGTCATTGTCCTTGTTCCATAGATTAAGGATGCATGAGTAGGCTGAATGATGTTACTTTCCTTGTTGCATGGATTTGGGATGCATAATTAGGCTGAATGATGTCATTGTCCTTGTTGCATAGATTAGAGATGCTTGAGTAGGCTGAATGATGTCACTGTCCTTGTTCCATAGATTAGGGATGCATGAGTAGGCTGAATGTTGTCATTGTCCTTGTTCCATAGATTCAGGATGCATGAGTAGGCTGAATGATGTCATTGTCCTTGTTCCACAGATTTGGGATGCATGAGTAGGCTGAATGATGTCATTGTCCTTGTTCCATAGATTTGGGATGCAGGTGTAGCACTGATTGATGTCATTGTCCTTGTTCCATAGATTAGGAATGCATGAATAGGCTAAATGATGTCATTGTCCTTGTTCCATAGATTTGAGATGCATGAGTAGGGTGAATGATGTCATTGTCCTTGTTCCATTGATTTGGGATGCATGAGTAGGCTGTATGATTTCATTGTCCTTGTTCCATAGATTTGGGATGCATGAGTAGGCTGAATGATGTCATTGTCCTTGTTCAATAGATTAGGAATGCATGAGTAGGCTGAATGATGTAATTGTCCTTGTTCAATAGATTAGGAATGCATGAGTAGACTGAATGATGTAATTGTCTTTGTTCCATAAATTAGGGATGCATGAGTAGCGCTGAATGATGTCATTTTCCTTCTTCCATTGATTTGGGATGCATGAGTGGGCTGGATAATGTCATTGTCCTTGTTCCATAGATTATGGATGCATGAGTAGGCTGAATGATGTCATTGTCCTTGTTCCATTGATTTGGGGTGCATGAGTAGGCTGGATGATGTCATTGTCCTTGTTCCATAGATTAAGGATGCATGAGTAGGCTGAATTATGTCATTGTCCTTGTTCCATAGATTAAGGATGCATGAGTAGGCTGCATGATGTCATTGTTTTTGTTCCATAGATTTGAGATGCATGAGTAGACTGATTGATGTAATTGTCCTTATTCCATAGATTTGGGATGCATGAGTATGTTGAATGATGTCATTGTCCTTGTTCCATAGATTTGTGATGCATGAGTAGGCTGAATGATGTCATTGTCCTTGTTCAATAGATTAGGAATGCATGAGTAGGCTGAATGATGTCATTGTCCTTGTTTTATAAATTAGGGATGCATGAGTAGTGTTGAATGATGTCATTTCCTTGTTCCATAGATTTGGGATGCATGAGTAGGCTGAATGACATAATTGCCCTTATTCCATAGATTTGAGATGCATGAGTAGGCTGGATGATGTCATTGTCCTATAGATTAAGGATGCATGAGTAGGCTGTATGATGTCATTGTTCTTGTTCCATAGATTAGTAATGCATGAGTAGGCTGAATTATGTCATTGTCCATGTTCCATAGATTTGGATGCATGTGTATGCTGGATGATGTCATTGTCCTTGTTCCATTGATTTGGGATGCATTAGTAGGCTGAATGATGTCATTGTCCTTGTTCCATAGATTTGGGATGCATGTGTAGGCTGAATGATGTCATTGTTCTTGTTCCATAGATTAGGGATGCATGAGTAGGCTGAATGATGTCATTGTCCTTGATCCATAGATTAGGAATGCATGAGTAGGCTGAATGATTTCATTGTCTTTTTTCCATAGATTTGGGATGCATGAGTAGGCTGAATGATGTCATTTTCCTTGTTTCATAGATTTAGGATGCATGAGTAGGCTGGATGATGTCATTGCCCTTGTTCCATAGATTTGGGATGCATTAGTAGGCTGAATTATGTCATTGTCCCTGTTTCATAGATTTGGGATGCATCCGTAGGCTGAATGATGTCATTGTCCTTGTTCCATAGATTTGGGATGGAAGAGTAGGCTGAATTATGAGTCCTTGTTCCATAGATTAGGGATGTGAGTAGGCTGAATGATGTCAATGTCCTTGTTCCATAGATTTGGGATGCATGAGTAGGCTGAATGATGTAACTGTCCTTTTTCTATAGATTAGGGATGCATGAGTAGGCTGAATGATGTCATTGTCCTTGTTCCATAGATTTGAGATGCATGAGTAGGTTGAATGATGTCATTGTCCTTGTTCCATTGATTTGTGATGCATGAGTAGGCTGAATGATGTCATTGTCCTTGTTCAATAGATTAGGAATGCATGAGTAGGCTGAATGATGTCATTGTCCTTGTTTTATAAATTAGGGATGCATGAGTAGCATTGAATGATGTCATTTTCCTTGTTCCATAGATTTGGGATGCATGAGTAGGCCGAATGAAGTCATTGTCCTTATTCCATTGATTTGGAATGCATGAGTAGGTTGGATGATGTCATTGTCCTTGTTCCATAGATTAAGGATGCATGAGTAGGCTGAATGATGTCATTGTCCTTGTTCCATTGATTTGGGATGTATGAGTAGGCTGGATGTTGTCATTGTCCTTCCTTGTTCCATATATTAAGAATGCATGAGTAGGCTGTATGATGTCATTGTTCTTGTTCCATAGATTTGCGATGCATGAGTGGGCTGAATGATGTCATTGTCCTTGTTCCATAGATTAGTAATGCATGAGTAGGCTGAATTATGTCATTGTCCTTGTTCCATAGATTTGGATGCATGTGTATGCTGGATGATGTCATTGTCCTTGTTCCATAGATTTGGGATGCATGAGTAGGCTGAATGATGTCATTGTCCTTGTTCCATAGAACTGGGATGCATGAGTAGGCATAATGATGTCATTGTCCTTGTTCCATAGATTAGGGATGCATGAGTAGGCGGAATGATGTCATTGTCCTTGTTCCATGGATTAGGAATGCATGAGTAGGCTGAATGATGTCATAGCCTTTGTTCCATAGATTAGGGATGCATGAGTAGTGCTGAATGATGTCACTGTCCTTGTTCCATAGATTAGGAATGCATGAGCAGGCTTAATGATGTCATTGTTCTTGTTTCATAGATTAAGGATGCATGAGTGGGTTGAATGATGTCATTGTCCTTGTTCCATAGATTAAGGATGCATGAGTAGGCTGAATGATGTTACTTTCCTTGTTGCATGGATTTGGGATGCATAATTAGGCTGAATGATGTCATTGTCCTTGTTGCATAGATTAGAGATGCTTGAGTAGGCTGAATGATGTCACTGTCCTTGTTCCATAGATTAGGGATGCATGAGTAGGCTGAATGTTGTCATTGTCCTTGTTCCATAGATTCAGGATGCATGAGTAGGCTGAATGATGTCATTGTCCTTGTTCCACAGATTTGGGATGCATGAGTAGGCTGAATGATGTCATTGTCCTTGTTCCATAGATTTGGGATGCAGGTGTAGCACTGATTGATGTCATTGTCCTTGTTCCATAGATTAGGAATGCATGAATAGGCTAAATGATGTCATTGTCCTTGTTCCATAGATTTGAGATGCATGAGTAGGGTGAATGATGTCATTGTCCTTGTTCCATTGATTTGGGATGCATGAGTAGGCTGTATGATTTCATTGTCCTTGTTCCATAGATTTGGGATGCATGAGTAGGCTGAATGATGTCATTGTCCTTGTTCAATAGATTAGGAATGCATGAGTAGGCTGAATGATGTAATTGTCCTTGTTCAATAGATTAGGAATGCATGAGTAGACTGAATGATGTAATTGTCTTTGTTCCATAAATTAGGGATGCATGAGTAGCGCTGAATGATGTCATTTTCCTTCTTCCATTGATTTGGGATGCATGAGTGGGCTGGATAATGTCATTGTCCTTGTTCCATAGATTATGGATGCATGAGTAGGCTGAATGATGTCATTGTCCTTGTTCCATTGATTTGGGGTGCATGAGTAGGCTGGATGATGTCATTGTCCTTGTTCCATAGATTAAGGATGCATGAGTAGGCTGAATTATGTCATTGTCCTTGTTCCATAGATTAAGGATGCATGAGTAGGCTGCATGATGTCATTGTTTTTGTTCCATAGATTTGAGATGCATGAGTAGACTGATTGATGTAATTGTCCTTATTCCATAGATTTGGGATGCATGAGTAGGTTGAATGATGTCATTGTCCTTGTTCCATAGATTTGTGATGCATGAGTAGGCTGAATGATGTCATTGTCCTTGTTCAATAGATTAGGAATGCATGAGTAGGCTGAATGATGTCATTGTCCTTGTTTTATAAATTAGGGATGCATGAGTAGCGTTGAATGATGTCATTTCCTTGTTCCATAGATTTGGGATGCATGAGTAGGCTGAATGACATAATTGCCCTTATTCCATAGATTTGAGATGCATGAGTAGGCTGGATGATGTCATTGTCCTATAGATTAAGGATGCATGAGTAGGCTGAATGATGTCATTGTCCTTGTTCCATTGATTTGGGATGTATGAGTAGGCTGGATGTTGTCATTGTCCTTCCTTGTTCCATTTATTAAGAATGCATGAGTAGGCTGTATGATGTCATTGTTCTTGTTCCATAGATTTGGGATGCATGAGTGGGCTGAATGATGTCATTGTCCTTGTTTCATAGATTAGTAATGCATGAGTAGGCTGAATTATGTCATTGTCCTTGTTCCATAGATTTGGATGCATGTGTATGCTGGATGATGTCATTGTCCTTGTTCCATTGATTTGGGATGCATTAGTAGGCTGAATGATGTCATTGTCCTTGTTCCCTATATTTGGGATGCATGAGTAGGCTGAATGATGTCATTGTTCTTGTTCCATAGATTAGGGATGCATGAGTAGGCTGAATGATGGCATTGTCCTTGTTCCATAGATTAGGAATGCATGAGTAGGCTGAATGATGTCATAGCCCTTGTTCCATAGATTAGGGATGCATGAGTAGCGCTGAATGATGGCATTGTCCTTGTTCCATAGATTTGGGATGCCTGAGTAGGCTGGATTATGTCATTGTCCTTGTTCCATTGATTTGGGATGCATTAGTAAGCTGAATGATGTCATTGTCCCTGTTCCATAGATTTGGGATGCATGAGTTGGCTGAATGATGTCATAGTCCTTGTTCCATATAATTGGGATGCATGAGTAGGCTGAATGATGTCATTGTCCTTGTTCCATAGATTAGGAATGCATGAGTAGGCCGAATGCTGTCATTGTTCTTATTCCATAGAATTGGGATGCATGAGTAGGCGTAATGATGTCATTGTCCTTGTTCCATAGATTAGGGATGCATGAGTAGGCGGAATGACGTCATTGTCCTTGTTCCATGGATTAGGAATGCATGAGTAGGCTGAATGATGTCATAGCCCTTGTTCCATAGATTAAGGATGCACGAGTAGGCTGAATGATGTCATTTTCCTTGTTCCATGGATTAGTAATGCATGAGTAGGCTGAATGATGTCATAGCCTTTGTTCCATAGATTAGGGATGCATGAGTAGTGCTGAATGATGTCACTGTCCTTGTTCCATAGATTAGGAATGCATGAGCAGGCTTAATGATGTCATTGTTCTTGTTTCATAGATTAAGGATGCATGAGTGGGTTGAATGATGTCATTGTCCTTGTTCCATAGATTAAGGATGCATGAGTAGGCTGAATGATGTTACTTTCCTTGTTGCATGGATTTGGGATGCATAATTAGGCTGAATGATGTCATTGTCCTTGTTGCATAGATTAGAGATGCGTGAGTAGGCTGAATGATGTCATTGTCCTTGTTCCACAGATTTGGGATGCATGAGTAGGCTGGTTGATGTCATTGTTCTTGTTCCATAGATTTGGGATGCATGTGTAGCACTGATTGATGTCATTGTCCTTGTTCCATAGATTAGGAATGCATGAATAGGCTAAATGATGTCATTGTCCTTGTTCCATAGATTTGAGATGCATGAGTAGGCTGAATGATGTCATTGTCCTTGTTCCATTGATTTGGGATGCATGAGTAGGCTGTATGATTTCATTGTCCTTGTTCCATAGATTTGGGATGCATGAGTAGGCTGAATGATGTCATTGTCCTTGTTCAATAGATTAGGAATGCATGAGTAGGCTGAATGATGTCATTTTCCTTCTTCCATTGATTTGGGATGCATGAGTGGGCTGGATAATGTCATTGTCCTTGTTCCATAGATTAAGGATGCATGAGTAGGCTGAATGATGTCATTGTCCTTGTTCCATAGATTAAGGATGCATGAGTAGGCTGCATGATGTCATTGTTTTTGTTCCATAGATTTGAGATGCATGAGTAGACTGATTGATGTAATTGTCCTTATTCCATAGATTTGGGATGCATGAGTAGGTTGAATGATGTCATTGTCCTTGTTACATAGATTTGTGATGCATGAGTAGGCTGAATGATGTCATTGTCCTTGTTGAATAGATTAGGAATGCATGAGTAGGCTGAATGATGTCATTGTCCTTGTTTTATAAATTAGGGATGCATGAGTAGCGTTGAATGATGTCATTTCCTTGTTCCATAGATTTGGGATGCATGAGTAGGCTGAATGACGTCATTGCCCTTATTCCATAGATTTGAGATGCATGAGTAGGCTGGATGATGTCATTGTCCTATAGATTAAGGATGCATGAGTAGGCTGAATGATGTCATTGTCCTTGTTCCATTGATTTGGGATGTATGAGTAGGCTGGATGTTGTCATTGTCCTTCCTTGTTCCATTTATTAAGAATGCATGAGTAGGCTGTATGATGTCATTGTTCTTGTTCCATAGATTTGGGATGCATGACTGGGCTGAATGATGTCATTGTCCTTGTTTCATAGATTAGTAATGCATGAGTAGGCTGAATTATGTCATTGTCCTTGTTCCATAGATTTGGGATGCATGTGTATGCTGGATGATGTCATTGTCCTTGTTCCATTGATTTGGGATGCATTAGTAGGCTGAATGATGTCATTGTCCTTGTTCCCTATATTTGGGATGCATGAGTAGGCTGAATGATGTCATTGTTCTTGTTCCATAGATTAGGGATGCATGAGTAGGCTGAATAATGGCATTGTCCTTGTTCCATAGATTAGGAATGCATGAGTAGGCTGAATGATGTCATAGCCCTTGTTCCATAGATTAGGGATGCATGAGTAGCACTGAATGATGGCATTGTCCTTGTTCCATAGATTTGGGATGCCTGAGTAGGCTGGATTATGTCATTGTCCTTGTTCCATTGATTTGGGATGCATTAGTAGGCTGAATGATGTCATTGTCCCTGTTCCATAGATTTGGGATGCATGAGTAGGCTGAATGATGTCATAGTCCTTGTTCCATATAATTGGGATGCATGAGTAGGCTGAATGATGTCATTGTCCTTGTTCCATAGATTAGGAATGCATGAGTAGGCCGAATGCTGTCATTGTTCTTATTTCATAGAATTGGGATGCATGAGTAGGCGTAATGATGTCATTGTCCTTGTTCCATAGATTAGGGATGCATGAGTAGGCAGAATGACGTCATTGTCCTTGTTCCATGGATTAGGAATGCATGAGTAGGCTGAATGATGTCATAGCCCTTGTTCCATAGATTAAGGATGCACGAGTAGGCTGAATGATGTCATTTTCCTTGTTCCATGGATTTGGGATGCATGATTAGGCTGAATGATGTCATTGTCCTTGTTGCATAGATTAGAGATGCGTGAGTAGGCTGAATGATGTCACTGTCCTTGTTCCATAGATTAGGGATGCATGAGTAGGCTGAATGTTGTCATTGTCCTTGTTCCATAGATTCAGGATGCATGAGTAGGCTGAATGATGTCATTGTCCTTGTTCCACAGATTTGGGATGCATGAGTAGGCTGGTTGATGTCATTGTTCTTGTTCCATAGATTTGGGATGCATGTGTAGCACTGATTGATGTCATTCTCCTTGTTCCATAGATTTGGAATGCATGAGTAGGCTAAATTATGTCATTGTCCTTGTTCCATAGATTTGAGATGCATGAGTAGGCTGAATGATGTAATTGTCCTTGTTCCATTGATTTGGGATGCATGAGTAGGTTGTATGATTTCATTGTCCTTGTTCCATAGATTTGGGATACATGAGTAGGCTGAATGATGTCATTGTCCTTGTTCAATAGATTAGGAATTCATGAGTAGGCTGAATGATGTAATTGTCTTGTTCAATAGATTAGGAATGCACGAGTAGACTGAATGATGTAATTGTCTTTGTTCCATAAATTAGGGATGCATGTGTAGCGCTGAATGATGTCATTTTCCTTCTTCCATTGATTTGGGATGCATGAGTGGGCTGGATGATGTCATTGTCCTTGTTCCATAGATTAAGGATGCATGAGTAGGCTGAATGATGTCATTGTCCTTGTTCCATTGATTTGGAGTGCATGAGTAGGCTGGGGTATGTCATTGTCCTTGTTCCATAGATTAAGGATGCATGAGTAGGCTGAATTATGTCATTATACTTGTTCCATAGATTAAGGATGCATGAGTAGGCTGCATGATGTCATTGTTTTTGTTCCATAGATTTGAGATGCATGAGTAGACTGATTGATGTCATTGTCCTTGTTCCATAGATTTGTGATGCATGAATAGGCTGAATGATGTCATTGTCCTTGTTCCATAGATTTGGGATGCATGAGTAGGCTAAATGATGTAATTGTCCTTGTTCCATAGATTAGGAATGCATGAGTAGGCTGAATGATTTCATTGTCCTTTTTCCATAGATTTGGGATGCATGAGTAGGCTGAATGATGTCATTGTCCTTGTTCCATAGATTTAGGATGCATGAGTAGGCTGGATGATGTCATTGCCCTTGTTCCATAGATTTGGGATGCATTAGTAGGCTGAATTATGTCATTGTCCCTGTTGCATATATTTGGGATGTATGAGTAGGCTGAATGATGTCATTGTCCTTGTTCCATAGAATTAGGATGCAAGAGTAGGCTGAATGATGTCATTGTCCTTGTTCCATAGATTAGGAATGCATGAGCAGGCTGAATGATGTCATTGTCCTTGTTCCATAGATCTGGGATGTGTGAGTAGGCTGAATGATGTCATTGTCTTTAGTCCATAGATTTGGGATGCATGAGTAGGCTGAATAATGTCATTGTCTTGTTCCATAGATTTGAGATGCATGAGTAGGCTGAATGATGTCATTGTCCTTGTTCCATAGATTTGGGATGCATGAGTAGGCTGGATGATGTCATTGTCCTTGTTCCATAGATTAAGGATGCATGAGTAGGCTGTACGATGTCATTGTCCTTGTTCAATAGATTTGAGATGCATGAATAGGCTGATTGGTGTAATTGTTCTTGTTCCATACATTAGGAATGCCTGAGTAGGCTGAATGATGTCATTATCCTTGTTCCATTGATTTGGGATGCATGAGTAGGCTGAATGGTGTCATTGTACTTGTTCCATAGATTTGCGATGCATGAGTAGGCTGGATGATGTCATTGTCCTTGTTTCATAGATTTGAGATGCATTATTAGGCTGAATGATGTAATTGTCCTTGTTCCATAAAATTGGGATGCATGAGTAGGCTGAATGATGTCATTGTCCTTGTTCCATAGATTAGGAATGCATGAGTAGGCTGAATGATGTCATTGTCCATGTTCCATAGATTTGGGATGCATGAGTAAGCTGAATGATGTCATTGTCCTTGTTCCATAGATTTGGGATGCATGAGTAGGCTGAATGATGTCATTGTCCCTGTTCCATAGAAGTGGGATGCATGAGTAGGCTGAATGATGTCACTGTCCTTGTTCCATAGATTTGGGATGCATGAGTAGGCTGAATGATGCCATTGTCCTTGTTCCATAGATTTGGGATGCATGCATAGGCTGAATGATACCATTGTCCTTGTTAGTCTGTTATACACATATGAACCTATGGAGTCATGCACCTATAGTTTTGTACCTT
This sequence comes from Protopterus annectens, assembly GCF_019279795.1. NCBI lineage: Eukaryota > Metazoa > Chordata > Ceratodontiformes > Protopteridae > Protopterus > Protopterus annectens. The sequence goes on from NC_056751.1 coordinate 763,429,357, forward strand.
GTTAGCCTGTTATACACATATGGACCTATGCAGTCATGTACCTATAGTGCTGTACCTTGCTGAAGACATATTTCTTCTGTGCTGACATTTCATCCTGTGCTTTGACATTCATGGATTTTTGTCACTGTGTACCCATAGGTGTCTCCCACAGAATCCTGAAACTGAACCATAAACATGTCTGTGACACATCTTTCATTGTGTAAGTATACAGCCATTACAACATCATACAACATAAGTTAGACAAACTAATGTGGCATACTCATTACAAATGTCAGCATACAGTATCTGTCAGTAACCAGTACAAGTGGCATGACAAAGCAACACTGCATTACACAATTGCATATTAATTTAAATAGTCACCCTGTGCATCAAACACAGAGCTTCAATTCCCTGCATCAATGATAAGCATGACAGGGATGTCGCACAGGTATCATCACTTGCACAGGGTGTTGTGTGGGGTGCGGGAGGCTTAGTCTGACTCAATAAGTTAAAAGCATGTGCATGAGTCAGGAAGAGAAGCAGGCACAATGGACCATAAAAATGTGCCGTGCCTGTCTGTACGTGACCTGATTGTGACATGGTAATGTGCTGTGTGTGTCTTTATGTAACCTTATTGTAACATGATAATGTGCCATGTGTGTCTGTACGTGATCTGATTGTAACACGGTAATGTGCAGTGTGTGTCTGTACATGACCAAATTGTGATATGGTAATGTGCCATGTGTGTCTGTATGTGGTCTGATTGTGATACAGTAATGTGCAGTGTGTGTCTGTACGTGACCTGATTGTGACATGGTAATGTGCCTTATGTGTCTGTACGTGACCTGATTGTGACATGGTAATGTGCCATGTGTGTCTGGATGTGACCTGATTGTGACATACTAATGTGCTGTGTGTGTGTCTGTACGTGACCTGATTGTGACATGGTAATGTGCTGTGTGTGTCTGCACGTGATCTGATTGTGAAAGTGGTGTGTGAGTGTGTGCGTGAACACATTCAAGCTCAGTGCTAGCCCTACGTGTTTGTGCGTGTTTGTGTGTGTGTGTGTGTGTGTGTGTGTGTGTGTGTGTGTGTGTGTGTAGTTGCTGACTTACATCCATGAATCCCATGCTCAACTCCAACTAGACATTGCATCACAGACAATGTGCATTCCAAAACAGATACTGTGCGATCTGTCTCAGACGAATGTCCTTCCACTGCATCAGTGAACCAATACAGGGTATCAGCAATGTGGTGGAAGCAGTCATGGATGTCATACTGTGCTGCATACATAGCCCTGAGCATTCATCTGGAGTTCCTTTTGGAACATGCCTGTGCCTCCATGATGGCCGGAAACATACGCCGAGTGACTGGTGATGAGACATCTGCAACAGGTGGTGGAAGGACAGTAGGCCTCCCACAAGTATCCCTATCAATATGCCTGTGTGGAACCTCATCATTTCTTTGTCTATGGCCAGTATTGACACTCACTGCAGCCATAGTTGCCACACTTTCCTGTTACCCTCTGACTGTCCAATATCTGTCGCCTCTGGGAACTTTGTAAGTTTAGGCATACTGACTGTGTACAGTGGTAATGAGGGCAGAAGAGGGATGTAAACCTCTGTGACATATTCAGCCACTGCAACCCCCAGCTGTGCCTCACTTTGGCCACCATCATCATCAGAGTCTGAAGAGACACTGACATCAGGTTATGAAGGGGAAAGAAACCAACTAACCTGGTCACCTGTGATGAAAAGGAAAAAGCAGTACATTAATACCTGCACTACTATGCTTTGCAGTACTATGTTGCAATATATGTTAAGCTGTATATGGTGTTGTCACTAACACAGACTTGTTTAACCCCCATATTCATATAGTTGGACATGAGGACATTATTTTCCAACAAACAGCTGTAGTTACTTGTAAATAAAAGCTCTTTAAACAACTATCTGATCAGCAGCAAAGAGATACACTGTTGACATTTGAGAAGACTCTGCACAGTTGACACATATGACACTCTGTAATGTCTTGACAATACTGTCACATCTATCAGTGTGGTTACACCTACAAGGCATAGGTATGACACTAAAGTGTGTATAGTCAGACAATATCTGTGCAGTTGGCAATAATGCTGACAGTACATCAATCCAGGCAGCAGGCTTGGGATGACACTTTTGTGAATACATTGCACTAAATCTACATCTCTAACAAAACAGTGTTGTGCTTACCAGGAGCAGGAGCACAGCCTTGTCCAATTCCTAATGTTCCTGTGAAAATGCGAGGGAGGGGTAATGTAAACATCACCACATGTTGCACTATAACGGGTAATACATCCATATATCTCACATTTACAATCGCTACTATGTTAATTGTTATATGGGTCAAAATCTGAGCATGAGATTCAAACTGCAGTTAAACTCCTCCCCCACCAAAAACAAACACCTGACACCCACGTAAAACTATGTACACCCTGACACACTGAATGCTGCAGTATTCTAGTGCTGATCAAACTAAGCATATATGGATGCTCCTCTGGCATGGAAACTGTGGCACCCACGTCCATGACATATGATGGATGCCTGTGAGCTGTCATGTGTGCCTAGTTTCATCAGGAATTCCTCTGTGGCTGACAGTAGTTGTTCTACTGCAGGCTCTCCACTGCTGACACCACAATCCCTGGCCACGTCTTCTGCTCTTCTGCATGCAGCATTTATCATATCAGTCGCATGGTGTCGCACCTGCTCATATGTTCTGCTCTGGTGACCGACAGCATTCAGTTAATGGACCAGGTCAGCCCACAGTGCTGCCTGCTGTTCCCTATTTTGCCTCCCCCTGGGCAGCAGGAGTTGATGATGTTGATGCAGGCCTTCGATGTCATTTTTAGCATCCATAAAAAGGCCCTGGTGTCGAGCATACATTTTTCCTGGAAGACAACAAAATGGGAACACATGGCAGGATCACATATGTGGGAGTACACTATCTAGAGACACAGCAATAATGGAATGGCTGGCAGTATTTACTGCTTGATTACAGAGCTCGTATTCCACAGTGTGCAAACATACTAAGGGTGTGGATGCAGCTAGGATAGTAGCAATAGTCAGCTATTCCTGTTTGTGCCATGACATATACTGATGTATGATCACACACCCTGCACAGGAGTCCATTGTAGTGTGACCCCTAGGGGTAACACCCTATAATATAAACAAACAACAGTGCCCAACAAATAGCAGTGTGCTATTACAACCACTATAATGGGACATTTCCATGAGACCAGTGTGCCACACTGACAAAATACATTCCACCCATGATGTACTGTACGTTCTCTGTAGGTGTAACAAATCTGGAGATCAATGACATGTCATCATTACAGTTCTAAGAAAGGCTTAATGATGTAATCCCCATTCCCCCTAAGTATATTCATACATATGCATCATGTTGTAAACATAAAGGGTTACATACCTGATGAAGTACAATTGTCCTTTGTTGATAGGTACAGATATATAAAGGTTGTGCCAATGAGTTCTTCCTGCAAAGTAACTCTCATACACAATGGTTCCCCTAGCTAGCTGTTTGCTTTTTAACATGGTTCTCATTACCAAATGATTGGCTCTTAACCAATCTGTGCTTCTGAAATGATAATTGCAGCCAACACAGCTGATTTGCAGTATAATGAGCCAATGCCATGCAAGCACTGAAGAAGATATAAGGCCTTCATCTAGATTAGAACCCCTTTCTCATATGTTGTGTTGGAAATTACTGGGGTAAAGCTACGTCATCACAGAGAGTATGTCTGTAGCAGCTACTTTTTACATACAGATGTGTGTGCTGCAGGCTGAAGCTAAAGCTGATGCTGCAGGCAATAGGCACAGACAGAGAGGCTGAACACTTTGGAGGACAACAAGGTTTAAGAGTAAGTGTGGGACCTGTGGCAGCCTTGTTGTAGAGGCAGAGCCAGATTAAGAGTACCCATTCCACTGTAAACATGTGTTTAATGTAAGTATGTTAGCCAACAGTATCAGTACCACAATCAAAAGCAAAATGGTTGGTGTTTCGTACAGAAAGGTAGGAGGGTAGATTAACCATTATGTCACGCAGTTCGACAAGTGCCAAGTCATGTGGGCTGCAATGTGATATTACTGGATCACAATTTCAGTAAACACTTCAAAATCCTGTGGAAATTCAGGCTAATGCATTCTCTGAACTTTCTAGTGTTGTACTAAGAGTAGTTACAAGTGGTCCTAACTGTAGGCCTTTGACTGCTATTGCTTAGATGCAGACATTCCATCTGTAGTGCTTTGGGTGGAAAAATAGGTGATAAAACAGACATACATGTCACAATTTATAATGCTGATGTCCTCATACATGTATTTTCAATGGTAGAGGCAGCTGTAGTTGAACCCGGGACTATGTGTACCAAAAAGTATTGCTCTTAATGCATTTTACAGACTGAACTGCAATGTGACTGGTATAGCAAGATTATTTTTACATGTTGTAGATATTATTTCACAGCTATCTGCTGTTACAGACTGCACTTGCATGCATACCTCTGGCCTCATATTTTCTGCCTGTTTTTCATAAAATTGTCATTTTCTGGAAAATTACTGTTAAACATTAAAAACTGAAGTTAGAAAATTATGACAGACGTTTGAGTTTCAGAGTTGATATCCTTCAGTATATTCACGCTAAATCAAAACCTGTTAGTTTATCAACTTTCTAAGTTTGTAAGAGCAATATTTAAAACTTGTCTCCATTTTCGGGCTTTTGTCCCACTTTTATTAATGGATTTGCCCAGATTTCTTGCTAAAAGAGGTTGAGAAGCATGCTTACATGTATTATTATGTGTATGGCATTAGAGTGCTGTATTTCTCCAATACAGTCACAGTTAAAATCCTATTTTACATTAATGCTTTAGCAAGTGTATTTTTACATGTTGTACATATAATTGCAAGGTTATCTGCTATTAGATACCTCAGATACATTCATTCTTTTGTGTATGGCTTTATAGTGATGTATTTCCCTAATACAATACCAATTACAGTATTATTTTTCTATATTTCTTTTGGCTGATTTATGTGGTGCACATGATGCGCAGCATTGCTTAAACATGCGTAATGACGAGAACTTGAGTATTACTATGTTTTCATTAAAGCACCTGTGTTACTTAGCAGTTGTTTGGCTTGACTGGTTGAGCCACTGTTCTGAAGGTGTGATGGTCCTGGGTTCAAAATAGGGTGCAGGTGTACTTTTTGAATGCGATTAATATTTTTTCACAGCATATATCAATATAGCACTATTTAGCATAGCTAAGTGATGCAGTGCGTTGTACCTCATCATGCAAAAAATCTTTAAAGAAAAGAAAAATTGGGAGATAGGACAGTGGTTGAAATGGGGTGCAAGCAGAGGGAAAATCATAGTGAAAGGCAGGTAGGCATATACAGGACAGGTGTAGGAAAGAACCATAGCTATTCATTTCTTGAACAGCAACAACTGTGCACTTTCACAGATATTTTTGCTGAGTTTGGACTGTCACACCCCCAGATAGGAGTGACGACAACATAAGTGTGTTGTCAAGTCAATTGCACCAAATTACATATGTCCAGTGGACACGTGCAAAATAGAGAGCTATGTATGGGATGATATTTTTCTTTTTTTTTTTTTTTTTTGTGGGACAGGTGCCCATTTTTTTAAGGTGAACGTGGAATGTTGGGGAAGGAAAATAGGTATGTGTTGGGGAGGAATGTTGGTAAGGTGAGAAAGCTATAGCAGACAGACAAGACAGCTGACAGGATTGGTGTGTGACACAAGAGGGGGATGAATGCCTTGGATGGGGAGGGTGTTGTGGAGCTACAGTCCCAATGAGCATCCACAGTGTAGCAGTGCAACTCAAATCTTCTCCCATGGGACTGTCAGCACTGCTCCTTCACTGCCCCTGTGGTGGCAGTGGTGGATGCTGACATCCAGAGCAAGGCTGCCCCACCAGGATGGACAGCATGCTCTCCTTCAGTTGCATGCATGCACTGACAGTTCAGTGCAGTAGCTCACTCACCATACCTGGCGGTTCTTGATAGGTGACAAACCCGCCCCCTCCACCTCCACTCCCAGAGGGCGGCTTAGTCCCAGCCTATGGGCAGAACTAGCTGATCATGCAAGCTGTGTAGAGACAGCAGAGGGGGCACCAGCAGGCTGCAGATCAGGCATGCTGGGTCCCAGTGCCATGGCTGGGGGAGCCAACGTAGGTGGATCGCCTGAAACCAGCCTAGCTAGTCGCACTGCAGTAAATGAAATATAAACATAAGGTCAGATAAGTAAAATGTATTTTTATTTTATTTATTTATTATTTATTTTATTTTACATTTGTTGACCTTGATTGCCCGACTGAGCTGAAGAGCCCTTTTTCAGAGGAGGCCCGGGGAGAAAAGCTCCAACATATTATGCAATTTTCATTAGAAATTAGCATTAAACAGCAATGTTACGGGATTATTACATGGCATTAAGTAGCAATACACTGTTATACAGTGTCAATAATCAGGAGTATAGCATAACTATTTCAAGATGTATAAAAAGAAATATGTCATTAAGATGAGTATAGTTTTTGGGGTAAGTGGTTACAAAAACCCAGTTTTATCATGATGTAGTTGCAGGAAGGCAAGCCAATTACAATAGAATGTTTCTCTGAGGCAATTTGCAGATTTTACAAGACAGTAGAAAGAGTAGTCAAGGAAGATTAGAGAGAGCTAGTGAGAAGAGTGAGTTAAGGGCAGAAAGTAGATTAAGGTATGAGAAGTAGGGGATGTTTAAGGAGGGAGAGTGCAGTGGCAGGACCAGTGACTTTTAAAGTGCTCTTTGGTGGCTGTCTTAAATTGTTTAGGATGTGTAAGGGCCCTGATTTCTAGTGGGAGCCTATTCCAGGCAATAGTGGGGTGATAGCTGTACATGTTGCATCCAAATTTTGGGTTTTAGATTTGTAGTAGGTCTTGGTTAGAGCTTCAGAGAGGTCTGGAGGGAGCATAATGGGAGATGAGAGGGGAGATAGTGCTGGGCAGTAGGAAGGCTGGTATAGGATAGAATGGATGATCTGGAGCTGAGAGAGAAGAAGCTGGTGGGGTAATTCAAGCCAGTTTAGGTGTTTTAGAGAGAGACAGTGATGGGATTTGTAGGTTTGTTGGGCAGCAAATCTAGCTACCTTGTTGTAGGTAGACTCGAGTTTGGTCAGGAGTGCTGAGTTAAGATTTGTGAGAATTTGAGAATTGTACATTAGACTGGGTAGAAGGTAGGTAAGAGAGAGTAATCTTGGCTTCAGAGGTAAGGAATTTCTTGTTACGGTAAAGGAGCCCTAGTTTTGAATGAATCTTTTTGATACAGTTATTAACATGCAAGTCAAATTTAAGCTGATCGTCGATGGTTATGCCTAAGAGCTTAGTGCTGGATTCTACCTGAATGGGAGTGTTATTAAGGGACTGTATGGAGAAGGAGGGTTTAATATTGTTGAACTTTTTTAGGTAGGAAGAGTAACAGCTCTGTTTTTTTAGGGTTAAGGATGAGCTGGTTGTTGGAGAGCCATGTTTCAACTAAGTTAAAAGATGCCTGAGTGGCTGAGAAGAGCTTAGAGGGAGGGTTGGCTGTGGTGATGACTGTAGAGTCATCTGCTTATTGTGATTGTAATGACTGAGGACAGGAGATATAGAGCTGTTTACTAAAGATAAAAAGTAAAGGCCCTACGATAGACCCCTGAGGTGCACCCATTTTGACAGGGAGAGGAGGGGAGAGTGCAGAGTGCCATCTCACTGATTGAGATCTATCAGTGAGGTAGCTAGAGAACCATGCAACAGTATCAGAGGAAAAGTTGAGATTATGCAGTTTGTGTAGCAGAAAAGAGTGTGAGACAGTGTCAAAAGCTTTTGAGAGGTCCAAGAATAGGCAAGAAATAAGTTTATGGTCGTCCATGGTTAAAGAGACAGTGTTGAGGAAGGATAATAGAGCTGTAGTGGTGCTATGTTTGGGTCTGAAGCTGTGTTGAGTGGGTGTAAGCAGATTTTCCTGTATTAGATACTGCATAACTTGTTTATGAATACATTTCTCTAGTACTTTAGAGAGAGGGGAGAGGATAGCGATAGGTCTAAAGTTGGAGATATCAGAGGAGTTACCTCCTTTGTGTATAGGTAAGAGTCTAGCATTGTTTCCAGATGGAAGGGACTTTAGATTCAGAGATAGAGCGATTAATTAGGATAGATACAGGGAGAGCAAGAGAGTCAGCTGCCAGTAGAAAAAAAGTGGAAGGAATATTGTCAGCTGATGCTGAGCACGGTTTTAATTTAGAGAGTACAGTTTTGATGTAGCTAGTAGGTACAGGTGTGAGAGCGAAGGTATTTGAGGAGATAGTATTAGGAGTAGGTTCAGAAAAGTCAGAGATGTTAGTAGTAGAGGAGTTTGGGTTTGGGTTCAGTAGCTTAGATATTGAATTGATAAAACAGGTATTGAAGATAGTGGCAGTTTCTTCAGATGTCTTGTCCGGGCATGGATTGGGGGAGCTAAGACTACCGACATGTAATATTTGGTTAATAGAGTTCCAGAATTTTTTAGGATTAGATTTTAGAGCTGTTGGAGGATTGTTATAGAAGTCCTTTTTATCTTTGTTTATGTGTTTTATTTTGTCATATTTCTGAGTTCTTTATATTTTTGTAAGTCTGCAGAGAGCTTAGTTTGTGACCATTTATTCCATAATTTGTCTCTAGTTATCATAAGGGTATGAGTGGCTTTTGAAAGCCATGGAGATATGGTGGACTTTGCGAGGGGGAGCAAGTGAGTCTAAGATGCTAAGGAAGGTGGAGTTGAAAGCTAGGACTGCTTCTTCTAGTGGGAGTTGGGTAAGGAATTTCCAGTTTACTTTAGAGAGGAGGGCATTAAAGGTTTCTGGATGGAAGTTAGATAGTTTATGACAAGTGATAAATTTAGGAGGTTTTGAGAAGTGGAGAGTGAACCTAAGCACTTTTATAGGGGAGTGATTGCTCAGGGTGTTTGGTAGGGTTTCAGGGTTATGATATTTGGAAGGATTAGATACAAGTATCCAGGCAATAAGAGTACTAGATGTGTGAGAGTTGTATGTATGGATAGGTTGGGAGATTAGCTGTGTAAAGCCATATAAATTAATATGAGTATTAGAGTTTGGATTAGTGAGAGTTAACCAGTTAATGTTGACATCCCCAAGGAGGATAGCTTCATTGAGGATGTGTTGAAAAAAGTATGAAAGAATATTTTCGAGCAGAGGAATGTTGTCTCCTGGAGGAATATAGATGGCTGCTACTGTGATAGTGGTGTGGTCATTTATTTTAAAGTTAGCTGTAAGTAGATCAGCAGGAGAAAAGGATGGAATAGGTTTCATAATACTTGTAATGGTGAGTTGGTTGGAGTAGAGGATGGCTACACCACCCCCTTTTTTGTTTTGGTGATCTATGCAGAGTATATTATAACCAGGGGGGAGAATGTCTTTATCAGAGGCTTGGGGTTTTAGCCAAGTCTCTGTTAGGATGATGACATCAGGGGTGTGGAAGGCTATCCAGGCATGGATTTCACTAACTTTGTTTAGAATACTACCGACATTCATAGTTTAAAAGGAAATATGTTTGTTTGGAGAGGATGAGTTTATTAAGTTGGGAGAGGTAGAGTTATGCATGATGGGGTGATGGATGGGCCCAGGAGTTGGATGTATGTCTCCTGATAGAAGTAGGGCTACATGAAGTTGTTATTTATTTGACATTTATTAACCAAGATAGCCCAACTGGACACATGTCCATTTTCAGTGGAGGCCCAGGGAGAAAAGCTCCAGACTGACAAATATACATAGCAGATGGTACATAATACAGAAATATAGTGCAATGCATAGCACTCATAGCACATAGTAACAGAGAGAAGAAAAACGCATACAGCAAAGTTAAACAGCCATTTAAACATAATACATAATATAAGGCAGTGCACAGCACTCACAGCACAAAATAACATAGCAAGGAATAAATCAAGTAACAAAATTAAAAAACATTTAAATTAACATAATTTGGTAGGGATGAGCATGACAGATAGTAATAACCTATAGTAGCATATAGTACACAGTACAAAAGGGTAGTAATGCAGGTATTACAACTATTAGATTATACAGTAGTTGTTCACCCTGGGGAGGCACAGGAGCAGGACCAGGTGTCCATATAGTGTGTTTTCAAGTGTTTTTTAAATTGTGTGTCAGAGCTGTTAAAAGGCAGGTGGTTAGGTAGGGTATTACAAGCTTTAGAAACAGAACAGCTAAAGAGGAATTTCCCAGCGTCATTATTATAGTTGGAAGGCACAGTGGTGCAGTGGTAGCACTGTGCCTCACAGCAAGAAGTTTTCCAGATTGATTCTCGGCTGGAGTGCCTTCTGTGTGGAGTCTGCATGTCCTCCCTCCGTTCATGTGGGTTTTCTCCGGGTACCCAATTTCCTCCCACATTATAAAGACGTGTCTGTAGCATTTCTCCCTGGGCCGCCACTGAAAATTGGCTTTGTTCCAAGAAGACTTTCTCAGTAAAGAAATGTTAAATAAATAAAAATAAATATTTACTGACATTTAGGAGGTTTTGGTTACTAGATCTTAAGGTTCTAGTAGTAGTATAGCGTTGGATTAGATCCTGAAGTGCTGGGATTTTATCAGGGTAGTAATATAACTTATGTACAAGTGACAGCTGATTGAGTTTAAGAAGTTGAGGCAGTTCTAGCCAGTTTAGTTGTTTGAGTGGTACACAGTGATGAGCCTTGTGTGAGGACCTGGAAGCAAACCCTGGCAATCTTGTTGTAGCAAGATTCTAGTTTGTTTAGGTCAGACTTCCGTAGGTTAGTTAGAATAGGGGAAGCATAGGGGAGGGTAGATAAGAGATGTATCTTAGCAATTGTGCTTTTGGTATGTTTAGGGAGAAATTGTTTGTTACGATAGAGGAGAACCAAACAAATGTTAGTATTAACATAATGGAAGATAATATTGATTAATCAAAATACGTATTAAGGTATATTATGAGGAACACAACCATATATAACGTAAAGGTAAGTATGTTATTTCAAACCAGTATGAAATAATACAGAACAGAAGGCCAACAGAACCGTTAGTTGAAAATAATATATTAATATCAAACTATAATAATAAATAACAATAAATTAAAGAAGATAAGGGGTGGGGAGAGAGAGAGAAAACATACCATGAATGACCTTGCAGGTAATATTACTACATAGAGTACTAATACATACTTCTACAGGAGTGTAGTGTCACTTGTGAGTACAGTGACTCCGATTCTTGTATAGATTATGGTGCACATACATACCTGTCAACCTGTTAGCATGGGACAGTATGGATGAAGCACTAACAAATGCAGGTACATAGCTACAGGGAACTGTTCTACATACTGTGCTCATACATTACTACCAAGGTGCTCTGTAAATGGATTTGCAAATAAATTGCGTTGCAAGTAATGTCATGTATCTGCTATCAAAAGCCAGTCATATGGGGCACTAGTCACTACAAAACTACTAGTCACTACTCCAGTCTGTCTGCAAAAGCATGACAGTTGAAAGGTATGTTTGTGTACACTTAGTACACTAGACAGCTGGTTATTTGTGATCTGGCTGCCATGTGATTAGAACACAGAACAGTGACTGCAGGTATTATATGCACTTTATTTCACTATAATGAATTCTGAAAACACTATCACCTTTAAGATGTTTCTTGCAGTATGTTGTGTGAAATCCTACATTTACATAGCATATCTGTTTGTAGTATCCCATTGGAAGCCGAATGCAGTGATCAAATGTATAATGAGCACTTTATCTGCCTACAGTAGTTATCAAAGCACCATCTCCTTTTACACTCTGATGATTGATGTCACAGGAAATCTGCCAGTTACACACATGTATGGCTGTTGAGGTCGCCTGTTGACCTATACTCTGTTCATTCACTGCGTGCTATCTACAGCATATATCAGGAAAATTATCATAACTCAGACTTGAGCCTTGACGTGATTATTGCACTACATTTATGGCTGACATTTGTTGCTGGAGTACTTACTAATTAATATGTAATGGTTGACTGGTGTCTGAATGGAACATGCAAGCAGTGAATACTGGAATAATATCAACTTGTCTGAAAGATTACTTATCAAAGCACAATCCTGTTGTAAATTGTGTTGATAAAATGTTCATTTTATTCTGGCATTTAGACACATGGTTAGCAGTCCAGGACTTCACTTACCTTACCTATATATACCATGTTCATTGCGTGGGTGGAATACACAACAGTCTGTTGGACAACATGAGCAAAACAAAGGCCTGAGTCTTAATCTCTGTAATAAACTACATTTGTTTCAGATTTTACTGCAGTCTTTATTGATGTATATTTAACAGTTGACATTAGAACACACATGCAGTGAATACAAACTATTGAAAACCTATTTGATAAAATTACTATTAAAACAAACTCCTTCTGTAAACTTTATTGAAAATGTTTCATAAAACCTGCCATTTAGACACATGGTTAGCAGTCCAGGACGTCACTTAACCTTACCTACACACCATGTTCATTGCCTGAGTGGAATACACAGCAGTCTTTCAGACAACATGAGCAGAACAGAGGCCTGAATCTTACTCTGGGTAATAAACTACATTTATTTCAGACATTTTCTGCTCCAGTCTTTCTTGCTGTACATTTAACAGCTGACTGGTGTCAGATTAGAACATGCATGCAGTGAATACATGAATAGTGAACACTTTTTATTTGAAAACGTTGCTTATGACAGCATCATCACCCTTTAGAAATTATTGATTATTGTTGCTTTAAATCTGGCATAGAGACCATAGACAGCTGTGTAAGACATCTAATAAATAACCCGCATACCCTGTCCATTAATTGAGTGCAACCTACAGCATATTTAAGACAATGAGCAGACCAGAACAGTGACTCTTACTATTGGTAGACCACAACATTAACTAATGTCTGGAAGCTATACTGCACAGTACTACATGTTTACCTGGTTTAACTTGCTTTGCCATTTCATGTAGGCAGTGACACATTGCTAAACATGTTACATGTCCTACGTATGTCACACCTGACTGTTAAGACTGCAAACTCTGTAACTAATTTATTATAAGATTATGTTATGCATTAAGTTATTACTTTGAAGTTTCCCTACTTACCACATACTCGCCTCATCCTGGCCATCACCCTGCATAGGACTGGACATTGCCAGCTCTGTCTTCTGCATCTGTTGAAAGAGAAGCAAACAAGTATGCATAGCAGTTTGGCACAGATTCAGCTTTTTGGTCTCAGATGTCCAAGGTTCCCTTCTTCCTATGCTTTAGGCCATCATAGTGGTGATGACACCACTCACCAGTGTGGGGGATATCAGTAACACTGGTAAGTTCCATAGCCAATAAATTCCAGGCCTCAGACTTAAACTCTGAGCCCTGGTAATTGCCCTGCAGCAGCTGGGGTTCATACTTTTTCACCAGGAGTCCAACAAACAGTTTGGACTCTTGCACACCCCACCTCTGCCCCCGAAAGTGTGCTCCCTCACCAACACCACCAGGCATATCAGCAGCCAAGTGAGAACTCCAGTGAATGGTGTGAAATTCCTACCTATTGGGCCTTTACATTGGATGCATTCCCGCCCTTACACATCATACTGCAACTTTCAAAATAACGGGGCATCACTTAGCATCGAGCAAACTCGCACAAACCTTTTAAGCGAGGTTGAGCATCACACAAATGGAGTAGACTGTTGCCTTGGTTTAAGTGGGACTTAGCACCATGTAGTTTTGCTAAATATAACATTTTTTTTAATTTTAAATTACAGTGATGTTACAGTCAGCTGGCTCATTTCCAGAACAATAAATATAAAGCATATGAGTACTCAGGACTTGAACCCGATACCTATTCCACTATACCTCATGACTCAACCTGTCTAGCCAATTGGATAGTGTAAGGAAGCAGTATATCTTCACATATACTTCCATTGTATCTGTTAGTGCTGGGCAGCGAAACTGCATGGGGTTTCACGTTGCTAAGCACCACAGAACTACAATTAAATACATCTGGTTTCTATTTTTAGATATATAGCAGATGTCAGGTGCATATGTATAATTGCAGCTCGTCATCGCTATGCACTGTACTGCACTGCACAACCGTACATAAAATTAAAAAAATTATATTACTGTCCTCTGTTTACCACCTGTCCAGATAATTTTCTAGACAGTCCACTAGTATGGGGCAAGTATGGGACAGCGTCTACACTGCTGCTTGCATGGATTCAATATCTATGTACCTCTGATTTCCCTCGGCAGTGGGCCTTAATTAATATATATGGCATGCTGCCAGGCAGGAACCATGGCCGTGTACACAGATAAATTCCATGTAGGCTTTGCGCAGAGCCTACATGGATTTTATTGAATCCTGGGGAATGTCTTATTTTGGCAGCTGCTTGCTGAAAACCTCTCACACTAGATTTATGTAACTGTAGAAAAAGGAAGAGTATCTTCTAAATTCATACTAAAGCTACAGGAAATTCTGTTTGAGGACTGATAAATAGAGGGACTGATCAGTAATTCAAAGGTTAACAGGGGTTACAAAAGCTTTAGGAATTACTGCAGTGCCTGTTGGAACATAAAATGAGAAGAGAGATGAAATTGTTGATCTATTGCCTGTAAGGTCTTTACAGATGTTGTTTTGAACTTGAAAACCAAAGTCAGTAAGGTGCATTTAGTCTTTTAGCCAAAATGGATAGTTTTCACTTTATAGGTAAGATATTTTTTGTGACCATGCCCTATATTTCTGACTGTTTTATTTTCACTTTCTTGTGCAAACATTTCACTGTGTGCATATTTACTTTGAAATGAAAAGCTTTCATTTATTTATTCATTTCAAGTACAAAAATCATTATTTAACTTAGAACATGTGTGGCCAATGCTTCCTTTATTACAATAATGATTTATGCATATTACTTGTATATCAAATGGTGTGATATAATTGATGGCTTGAGTGACTGCTCAAAGCCAATGGCCTGCATTTGGATATTTAATAGATGGCTTATTTTAAGGGTAGACAGTAAAGTGTGTTATTACTTTTGCTGGATTTGATTAACTGTTAGTGGTGTACTGCAAACACAAGAAGGAATGAGCTGGTGTGTGTGTGTGTGTGTGTGTGTGTGTGTGTGTGTGTGTGTGTGTGTGTGTGTGTAGTTGCATATACAACTGGTAAGTATGTACTGTGAGAATCCGGGCTGAGTGAAATTGTGGGTAGCTAGTGATTAATTATAACTGCGACCTGTAAATGTGCCATGTGGAGCTTATTTGGGGTGAGGCAGGTGTTGTCTATTACCAAAGGCAGGAGTTTACATTTACCATGTATTCATAAGACTAAGTGCCCTTTTATGATAAGTGATACCAGTGGTGAGAATCAAACCTCATACCACAGCTTCCTTGATGGTAATGGTGAGGGAGTTAGAACATGCTGCCCCTGTCTGTCACACATTAATTGCTGGCAGCAGGTATGTTTATATGTCTGGTAATTACATTTTAATTTTTTGTAGGCAATGTGTCTGGATTTTGTAAATTGGTCTTGTATACATGTGAGACAGGTTTGTTTACCAAAAATGTGTCTACCATTGCAACCAAAAGGTAAACATAGGATAGCTTGAGTAGTAGTTATTTTATTTTTGCTACAGTAGTTAGGAAACTGGTAGAGTATGGAAAAATGTTAGTGTTACAGCTTAATGGGACAGGAAGTCTTTTATATTGATATTTCTAAGGAGAACACACAGCAGCCTTAGGTGCAGTCAACGAGGCATACAACAGCTACAGCATGCGGGCAAAGTAATTCAGCCAAACCCCCCAGATGACCTTAAAATGTAAATTAAACTGAAAAGACTAGGGATAGAGCCAGAAGGCTGGAGGTATAACATTTCAACAAAACTCTGAAAAGTCAGCTCAAATCACCACAGGAA
Source organism: Protopterus annectens (assembly GCF_019279795.1). Classification (NCBI taxonomy): domain Eukaryota; kingdom Metazoa; phylum Chordata; order Ceratodontiformes; family Protopteridae; genus Protopterus; species Protopterus annectens. The sequence goes on from NC_056751.1 coordinate 763,445,340, forward strand.
AAACTTTTATTAACAAGCTTTCGCAACAAATTTTCTTCAGGTTAAAAAATTAAAGCTTGTTAATAAAAGTGTATCCTGTGGTGATTTGCGCCAGTCTTTTTGGAGTTTTGTTGGAGCTTTTCTGACCTGGCACATCGTTACTTGCTAGAGCTTTCTTTTTGTTTGGTAAAACATTTCAAATCAACTGAAAGAATGAAATAGCCTGATGTGTGAGGAGTGCAATGCTGGAGAGGTGGAAAATAACTGAAGCTGAAGAAAGAGAAACGTAGTCATAAATAACAGGAATAAATGGGAATTTTGGGAACAATACATACAGGAGAGGAATGAGGTTTAAAAGAAGGCAGGACTTAAATGAGCTATGTAATGTTTGACTGAAAATTACTGGGTATATTATAAGTGATGTATTATGTTTGCAACTGGGAGTGTGTCAGTATGGTTTGTGATGTAAAATGCTTGCAACTAGGATTGTGTCAGTGTGGTTTGTTTTCATTTATAAAAATGCATGATTGCCTGTGTCTTAAGTGATGGTTTAATAAAGATGTTTCTTGTTTAACAAAAAAAAAAGGTCAGGAATTGAATACTTTATGTAATGTTGCTTTAGGGGCTGCCACAGCGGATCACCTGTCTGCTCATGATTGGCAGTGGAGTTTTATGGTGTCAAATTGCCAGCCCGGCGCCCAACCTTACACAGAAGGCACACACATGCACACACTTACACCTAGGGCCAATTTAGAGTATCTAATCCACCTACAGCATGTCTTTGGTATGTGGGAGGAAACCGGAGCACCCAAAGGAAACCCACACAACCACAGGGAGGGCATGCAGACTCTGCACAGAAGATACCCCAGCCAAGGATCGAACCAAATAACCTTTTGCTGTAAGGTGGCAACTCTAACCGCTGCACCACTGCAGCCACCTCACAAATGATAATTCAATAACGGTGTTAAAAAAAGAATAAGAGGAAGATGCTGTTTTATTTTAATCAAAGACATAGATCATAGAATCATAGCAGATTACTAGGCTATCGACCCAGAGGTCATTTTAAGCCTAGCCATTTCATTCCCAATGTAATACCATAGAATGCTAGTCAATATGGGCTAGGCTTGTAAAGGCTCCAGGGCCATTAGCCTAGTACACACCTATGAACCTCCCCATCTTCTTTTGGCTGTTCCCGTTAGGGGTCGCAACAGCGAATCATCTGTTTCCATTTCTTGTTGTCCTCTGCATCATGCTCTTTCACACCAACCACCTGCATGTCCTCTCTCACCACATCCATAAACCTTATCTTAGGCCTTCCTCTTTTCCTCTTACCTGGCAGCTCCATCCTTAGCATCCTTTTCCCAATATACCCAGCATCCCTCCTCAGCACATGGCCAAACCAATGCAATCTTGCCTCTCTTGCTTTGTCTCCAAACTGTCCAACCTGAGCTGTCCCTCTAATATACTGATTCCTAATCCTGTCCATCCTAGTCACACCCAGTGCAAATCTTAACATCTTTAACTCTGCTACATCCAGCTCAGACTCCTGCCTTTTTGTCAATGCCACCGTCTCCAACCCATATGACATAGCTGGTCTCACTACCCTCTTGTAGACCTTCCCTTTCACTCTTACTGGTACCCGTCTGTCACAAATCACTCCTGACACTCTTCTTCACCCATTCCTCTCTGCCTATATTCTCTTCTTCACCTCTCTTCCACACTCACTATTACTCTGAACTGTTGATCCCAAGTACTTAAACTCATCCACCTTTACCAACTCTACTCCCTGCATCCTCACCATTCCTCTACCCTCCCTCTCATTTACACACATATATTCTGTTTTAGCCCTACTGACCTTCATTCCTCTCCTCTCTAAAGCATATCTCCACCTCTCCAGGGTCTCCTCAACCTGGTCCCTACTCTCACTACATATCACAATGTCATCTGCAAACATCATAGTCCACGGGGCCTCCTGTCTGATCTCATCTATCAACCTGTCCATCACCACTGCAAATAAGAAAGGGCTCAGAGCTGATCCTTGATGTAATCCCACCTCCACCTTAAAGGTATCTATCACACCCACCGCAGTCCTCACCAATGTCACACTACCCTCGTACATATCCTGTACTATTCTTACATACTTCTCTACCACTCCCAACTTCCTCATACAATACTACAACCCCTCTCTAGGCACCCTATCATATGCTTTCTCTAAGTCGACAAAGACACAATGCAACTCCTTCTGACCTTCTCTATATTTCTCTAACAACACTCTCAGAGCAAATATTGCATCTGTAGTGCTCTTTCCTGGCATGAAACCATACTGCTGATCACTAATCATCACCTCCCTTCTTAACCTAGCTTCCACTACTCTTTCCCATAACTTCAAGCTGTGACTGATCAATTTTATCCTTCTGTAGTTACTGCAGCTCTGCACATCACCCTTATTCTTAAAGATTGGTACCAAAACACTTTTTCTCCACTCCTCAGGCATCCTCTGACTTTCCAAAATTTCATTAAACAATCTGGTTAAAAATTCCACTGCCATTTCTCCTAAGCATCTCCATGCTTCCACTGGTATGTCATCTGGGCCAACAGCCTTTCCATTCTTCATCTTCTTCATAGCTGTCCTTACTTCCTCCTTGCTAATCTGTTTCACTTCCTGATTCACTATCCCCACATCATCCAACCTTCTCTCTCTCTCATTCTCTTCATTCATCAGCCCTTCAAAGTACTCTTTCCATCTACTCAACACACTCTCCTCAGTTGTGAATACGTTTCCCTCACTGTCCTTTATCACCCTTACCTGCCTACCACCTATGAACCTATTAACCTATAATACCCAAGATTGTATTTAGTGATGACTGCTCATGTCCAGGAGGGTTGTGGGCTCTATCCCCAGTAAGAATTTACAGTGCCCATCCATTGTCCAGGTTCCTCTTGAACAGTATCATAGAGGTGCCCTGTTTCACATGAATTGGTAGCCTGTTCAAATGATGCAGCAGTCAGTAGGAGATAAATCTGTCCCTCCAGCATGTTCTATTTAAGTCTCAGGGCATATTTAGGCCATGGAATGGGTAGCTCTAGTCCTGTTTGATTTATGGCTATGCAGCAAGTTCATTAGGTTTCGGTCTTGGATTGCTCTGTAGGCCAGGCTATATGATATGGAGTATGATGACATGGACTTTAGCTGGTCTGTGTAAGTTTGGGTCTTGGATTGCTCTGTAGGCCTGGCTATATGATATGGAGTATGAGGACATGGACTGTAGCTGGTCTGTGTAAGGCACATGCTGGAGTTCCTGAATCTTCTTCTCTCTTATTGCTGCATGTGCTTAGTACAGTACATGCCAAATGGGGTTTTATACTCAATTATGGGCCAGATAGGTGCCTAGTATGGGGGGGTTATAACCTCTTTTACTCTCGAGGCAATGCCTTTACTAATCAAGTGTGCTATGTAGAAAACTTTCCTCACCACAGTAGACACATGGTGGTCAAAGTTAAGGTTGCAGTAAACCTGTGATCACAGGTCCCTTACCACTTCATGGGTACTTAGGGTATTGCTGTTGATTGTATAGTGTGAAGGGACATTGTTTGTGCCAAAAGGATAAAGATGCATTTCTTTATATTCAGTTTGAGACTGTGACTAATGCACCAGTTGTTGGTCTATGTGAGACTCTCCTGGAGTATACTGACGTCATTTGGGGACTGCACATAGTTTGCAGTCATCTGCAAACTTGGTCATCTACAACCCTTTAATTTTGACCTGAACTTCTGGGAAGTATATACCAAACAGTAGGGGGGCCAGTACTGACCCCTGTGGCACCCCACTGGTAAAAGATGATGGCTGATGTGGAGTCATCCACTTTGATAGTGTGTGTCTGGTTTGTGAGCCAGTTGGCAAACCATCTTACAACAAAGGGGTTTACATTCAGTTTGCTAGGTTTATTGATAATGCCTGCATATGGGATTGTGTCAGAAGCTTTTGCAAAGTCAAGGTATGCTGTGTGCACAGATTTGCCCTTGTCAATGGCGTTGGTCACATTTTCAAAGAAATCCACCAGATTTAACAGGCAGGAGTGCCCTTCATGAAGCCGAATTAGGTAGGATCCAGGGTTCGGAGGTCACCTATGTCTTTATTTATGAGGTCCATAATGATATGTTCCATGGCCTTACAGATAAAGCTGGTCAGACTTATGGGTCTGTACTTCCCTGGGTCTGTTGCTAGGCCACCTTTGTGGAGGGGAATAACTATTGCTGTTTTCCATTCTGCAGGAACAAAGCCTGTGGTTAGGCTATGACTGAAAAGGGTACTTAGTGGTGATGATAGTTCATGTTTTAGCCTATTTAGAAGACAGCCTGGGATGTCATCTGGTCTCATAGAGGCTGTGTTTTTTGCCTTGTAAAAGGCTTTGTAGACCTGCTCTTTGGGTATGTAGGGTGGGAGGGGGGTTGGGGGAAGGTTTGTTTTAAGTTAGGAGGGGATAGGGAGTGAAATGTTCACCAGCCCTATCTGCTATCAGGTTTGCTATCTCTGTGGGGTCAGTGTGTGTGGTACCATTGACAGCTAGTTCTGCACAAGCTTGGGTCCTCCCCTTTAGGTTATGTACATAGCTGTAAAAGGCCTTGTGGCCGTAGCTGTACTTGCTAAGTTTCTCTCAAAGGAGCCCTTGGAGGATTTGACAAGTTGTCTTATTTGCCTGTTGAGGCTGAGGATGGTGCTTTTCCATTGTTGGGGCCTTGCCTTTGTTTTCTTGGACAGCAACTTTTTGTGTTTATTGTAAAGGTTGTTGATGCTGGATGTCCACCATGGCAGCTTATTTTTACTTGGGGTTCTGGCTTTGAGTCTTTCTGATACAACTGAGTTTATACACCTATGCAAGTGATTGTACAGGGCTTTAGTGTAAGCTTTGGCATAGTTACCACTTCCAGCTTGGGGTGGGGTTGGAATGCATTTATACCTTCACCTGAGAGAGTATAGTTTGCCTTGCTGAAGTTTTTTAGTCTGATTTTACCCTTTCTGAGTTCTGGTGTTAGTGCCAGCTCAAGGGTGACTGATTTGGGGTCAGTTTTAGTTAATGAGGATCCGACAGTTGTGACAGTGCATCTGTTTGACATGTTGGGGAGGACCAAATCCAGAATGTTTGTTGCCCTTGTCAGGGTATGGTCAATTTGTTCCAGGGCATTTGAATTAACAAAGTCAAGGAACTTTTGTGCTAGTGATTTAGGGCTAGCGTAGGTTTCCCAATTGATGGTGGGGTAATTTGAAATCCCCCATAACCAGTGCGTTCGGTAAAATTTGGATTGCCTCCAGTTTGGTGAAGTAGGCTTCATGGACATCGTAACCCATGGAGGGGGTTCTATAATTATATGAATGTGGGTTTTACCCACTGTAACGCAGACCTGGAGTAACTCTATGGAGCTGTCCAGTTTAACTAGATGGGAGGTGAATTTATCTGTAACATAAATTGAAACACTGCCTCCTTTGGTTTCCACATGTTCATTTTGTAGTCTAAAGGTGTGAAAGGCATTGTAGCCTTGCAAGGCCAGGGTGTGCTCACTGAGGCCTTGAACCAGGTTTCTGTGACTGCACAGACATTTACATTTTCTAGTGATAGAAATACTTCCATGAAGTGCAGTTTTTGGTTTAAGCTCCTAGCATTTAGCAGCATGACCCTTATTTTATTCTGATTAGTTAATTTCATATCAGTAATGTTGTTTTCGAGACCTTGCTTAAAAGAGGCACTATTAGGGAGGCAAGAACCTTTGCTAGCAGCCTAAAGCCTAGAGGTGCCAGGTGCAAACCTTCTCTGGCAAAGCAGACAGTTTTGTCGACCATGGCTTCCCAGGCTGACAGGAGCTGGATTAGGTTCATAGGTTCATAGGTTTATACTAGGCTATCTTCCCTAAGGCATTTATAAGCCTAGCCCAAATTTTTGTGGCTTACGCCACCCCTTATATGAAAAAATACTGTGCCCATTAGTTTGTTGTGCCTCTGTCCAGCAGTGACACAGAGATGATTCCCGGGGTAAACCTACGATCTCCCATCCACAGGTCTAGATTTCTCTTGAACAGAGTCAGCGAGGTGCTCTGCCTCACATGGACCGGGATTCTATTCCACAGCATAGGGAGTCTCTGAGTGATAAATCTATCCCTCCAGCACGTCCTATTTATATTCATGCTAAGGTTTAAGTCGCTTGCTCTAGTGGTTTTGGTGGATTTGGATTTTTTGAGGTGGAGCATGTCCATTAATTCCGGGTTGGACATGGCCTTGTATGTCAGGCACATGTCACCTCTGAGCAGACGGTATGCGACTGAATAGAGCTGAAGTTTCTTCAATCTGGCAGCATATGACAGATTTTGGAGTCCCTTTATCCTTTTGGTGAGGAACTTTTGGGGTCTCTCCAATTGCTGCAGATGTCGGGTGAGATACATCCCGAATGGGGCATTGTACTCGATCATTGGTCTGATAAGTGAAGAGTACAGGGGAACAATGACCTCACTAGATCTGGATGTGAATCCCTTCATGATCAGGTGGGCAATGTAGAAGGTCTTTCTAACCACTTTAGCAACGTGAGTGTCAAAAGAAAGGCCACTGTCAACCTGGGTCCCCAGGTCCCTGATAACCTCTTCTGTGCTTAGTGGATTGCCACCTATATGGTAGCTTGGGGTTACCTTGTTTTTCCCAAAGGGTATGACTATACATTTTTGGCGTTTAACTTCAGGCCATGGCTCTGGCACCAGCTATCTGTTTCCGTGAGTCCCTTCTGAAGGATATCCATGTCCAATGCACTTTCCACTATGGCGCCCAGTTTGCAGTCGTCTGCAAACTTTGTCAGCCAAAGTCCTCCCATGTTGGCCTGTACTTCTGAGAAGTAGATGCCAAACAATAGGGGGCCAAGGACCGAGCCCTGTGGGACACCACTTGTGACCGGCTTGGAGTCTGACACAGCGCCAGCAACTCTAACCCTGTGGGTTCTGTCCTTAAGCCAGTTTGCAACCCATCTTGTGACATATGGGTTTACATTTAAGCTGGTAAGTTTTTCTACAATACCCGAGTGGGGTATTGTGTCGAAAGCCTTTGCAAGGTCAAGGTAGGCTGTATGGACTGCCTTTCCCTCATCAATGGCCTTGGTGACTGTTTTGAAGAAGTCGACCAAGTTCAAAAGGCATGATCTTCCCTTGACAAAGCCAAACTGGGTCGGGTCCAATGTCTGCAAGCCCCTATATCTTTGTTTATGAGCTCCATTATGATCCTCTCCATAGCTTTGCAGACTAGACTTGTTAAGCTTATGGGGAGGTAATTACCAGGGTCCGTAGAGGTGCCGCCTTTGTGGAGTGGGACCACAGTTGCCGTACGCCACTCCTTGGGCACGTATCCTGTGGTAAGGCTGAGATTAAACAGCTGCCTTATGTGCGGGTTTAATTCCTCATTTAGCTTGTGTAGCACACAGCCGGGGACACTATCCGGTCCCATTGATGCTGTGTTTTTAGCTTTAGAGAGAGCAGCTTTCACCTGCGCATTTGAGATGTCCGGGAGGCTACACTCGGCTGGGATAGTTATCTCTCCTTTAGGGGAGGGGGGTGAAGTTTGCACTGAACCTGTCTGCCAGTATGTTGGCAATGTCTGTGGGTTCAGTGATTTTTGTATCATTTTGGACTAATTCTGAGCATATCTGGGAGTTTCCACCCAGGTTCCTAACATAGCTGAAAAAGGCCTTATGATTGTCCTTTGAATCCATGGCAATTTTTCTCTCAAAATTGGCCTTAGTTGATTTTATGAGTGCTCGTATTTTTTTACTAATAATGATCAGGGGTGACTTCCCTTTTATGGATTTTGTTCTATCATGTAATAGCTTTCTCCTCTTATTGTAAAGTTTGTTAATGGCTGGGGTCCACCAGACTGGACGTTTGCCCTTTGTGGAAAGAGTCTTGGTTTTATTTGGGATTGCCTGATCCATGCAGTCCTGGAGGTGTTCATAGAAGGCATTTGTAAGGGATTCCCATTGAATGACACCAAAAAAGTGAACCAATTATTGAAATCAATCTTTTTTTTTTTTTTTTTTACTGTGGCATCATTCTAGGTGAGGGAGTATGCTGCTTAAGGCTAGGGACATTCCTGCTTGGGACACATGCTCAGAGAGCTCAACCATGCCTCTCTTCATATAATCCAGTGAGGTATGTCTCAGGTCATTCACACCAACATGAACTATGACAGAGTCATAACGGTACTTTTTGCTGAGAGACCTGAGTGCATGCATGATTTGACGAATCCTGTCACCGGACAGGCAGCTGGCCGTGACTTTCTCCTTCTCCATCCTGCTGAGTGGGACATCCGTGTATCTTGCTATTGAGTCTCCAATGACAAGAAACTTTGTTTTTTGAGTGTTTTGCCCTATGGGAGTGGTGGGTGAGACACTGGTGTTACATGTCATGGGTGCTGTGGGAAATGTGTTAGTTGTAGCAGTCTTGTGTTTTGAAGGTCTCTGGTGTTTTGGTAATTTTTTTGAGAGAACCTCCATGTATGTAGATTTATGTGTTTGATGCCTACTATGTGTATGAGAAGTGGTATGTGTATGAGTAGTGGTACTATGAGCATATGTAGTGGTAGGTGAATTGACAACCTTCTCTGTGTTACTGTTTTGAGTGAGAGAGAGCATGGATTCTAGATACTTGGAGTAAATACATCTCTCGCACACTACTAGAGTGTGTTATTAGTAGAGGGTGGTCTGTGTACATGAGGCAATTGTTACAAGTCAAAAAGGATTGCAGGAGAAATAGGGGTAGTCCAAATGTCCATAATGCTAGGTTGAAGACTGTTGTCACTAGGGATGGCTATTGTGCATCAATCACAGAGGATCTCAGTGGATGGATATTTCTGCTTGGGTTTTAGGGAAAATTTGTTGAATTTAACTGTCCAGCTTTGGCACACAACTGTGTGGCAGTGCTTGGTGCTGCCCGATGCACAAAAAAGCAGAAATGCTCAAATGCAGGGCCTAAATACCAGAAGCTAAAACTTGAAAAAAAAATTTAAAAAGATTTAAAAGGACCAATGAGGATGCTTATTCCAAGCCCTAGACTAGCCTCCCTTTACCAGTCAGGATACAAACAGCACAATTCTCCACAAAGGTGCTGATAGGCCCCTTCCAATCTAAGATGGCCTGGAAAACATGCTCAGAACAAACAAACCACTGCAAACAGTTCCAGAAGCAGCACTCCTGTATCTGGACTATGCTACAGCACTAGCTACCATAATTTCAGCAGGAAACACTAGAGAATGTTTAAAACAGCAGAAAAATAGCAGTGAAACACTAAAAAAGCATTTAAAACAGTGGTGAGACACTAAAGAATGTTTAGAACAAGAGAAAATTGGTTCAGTTTGAGTTACGGGAAGGAAAACTGAACCTCAGATACAAAGAGGAGGATGATTTTTATAGTTTTATTTGGGCATTTGAAATGTTGTGTGATCAGCACTGAATTGCCTGTAAAGATGGAATTATTTTGAGAGTTTTATTCAGGCATTTGAAATGTTGTGCAATCAACACCAAAACTGACCAGGAACATGGCTGAGGTTTTGAACTTGTCTGGTGATGAGTAAGGCGTGCATGCTGTGCCTAAATTTAAGTGGCATTTATGTGAAGTTTTTAAACTGACTCCTGAAGCATATAGAGAATATTGAGAGAGCAGAGAAGAAAGGCAGATGACAGCGTGAATGATTATATTTAGAAATAAGCACATATTTTCATAGGTGGGTGAGTTCTTGTCATATCATTACATCTGAAAGGCTACTTGACCTTTTGGTGTGGGAGAAAGGAATCTACACTGTCCATCCCTACTAGCATACCCCCACCTCCATATAGATGCCCATGATACTCGGGATGAAAATGGGGTTGGGGTGTAAGGCTAAGCCTGTAAGGGCCCTAGAAATTGCTAGCCTAGCAGCAACCTAGTAACCTGTCTTTACTTCCAGAATGCCTGGTTTCTCTTTCCTTTAACTTCATACAGTACTCAAAAGATGGCCAGATCAGTCCACAGCAAAACAAAAGCATTACTTCTTTGGTTATGGAGTCCATTGGCATAAGGATACACCTAATCTCACCAGAAGCAAATGACAGCTTTGATGAATATGTCTGGACTGCTGAGTTGAAAAACATAACAAGTAAGTTAAATAGCAAAATATCCTTATGTGTGTACAGCATAGGCTATACTAGACCTTCTACTAGCTATACAGTCCTGTAACTATGTAGTCATTTGTTTATTGTACCTAAGCAAAGAAATAGAGTGCAACACTGCCCCCCCACTTCAAATACTTTGCGGATCAATCACTCATTTGTAAAACACATTGAAAGATTCTGCTGCATGAGAAAGTATTTCAACAATGGGCAAATGCTTTGCAGAGTATTCATGGCTGCTGTTGATTTAACTTTTCCTATTGTTTTGGGTTTCTGATACCTAAATGGAAATGGACCCTTTCCTAAGTCAAGTACAGTTCGAGTTCATGAAATTAGTATTGCTTCAGTTTTTGATGTTAGCTAACGGTGGTCTTATGAATACCTGCAATGTGCCTAGAAGTGCATCCTTCTGCAGTTCGTATGGGGTCACGTGTAGCGGTGACATATGTAAGGAAGAGTGTGGATTATTTTTCATGAGACCTGTTGCTCCTAATACTGTTGGAACTGTCCGAGTATCTTCCTTCCACAGTGTTCTCATTTTTGCGTACAAATCCTGGCATTTTATGGCTTTTGTCTCTCTGTACATAAGACACTGTAATCAATGCATGTAGCAAATTCAGTGATCAGTAAGAGATCACTACCGATCATTAAGCAGTAGCAGTAATCTAGCAGTCATGATCTCTCAGAGCAGATTACATTTTAAAATGTTGTATTATTATTCCTCATTAAAGCTGACATTCGCTGGAGAAGACGTGTTGGAACAAAACCTTAAAAAAGCCAAGGTGTTGTGGCACTGCAGAGCCAAGCTTACAGGAGGTTTCCATAACTATGCTGATGCTTATTATGTTGGAAATCATAGCTTTGGAGGTCATTACTCTGTATGAATCATAGCATTTAAAATTTACTCCAGATGAATTATTGCACTAAATTGTCATTACAGACACCTGTACATAAGACTGAAGTATTCTGCATGGAAAAACATATAGCTTCAATTCAGTGCCAATGAAGAAAGCTATTTGTAAAGTGTATTGATAACATTCAACAACTATGACTGTATAAATGTTTTTATATATATTTACACACACACACACACACACACACACACACACACACACACACACACACACACACACACACACACACACACACACACATATTTTCATGCTGGTAATTAGAGGATTGGCTTATAAAATAGAAACATCCCAGCATCCTGAGATGGCTACCACATTATGAGTTGCCAGATTGTTAAGAAATGTTAATAATTACAACAAAACAGGTTTTGGGTGTGACGCAGTAGTGAATTGGAACACTTTGATGTAAGTACGAATTGTTTAAACAATGTAAGCATTGCACATACGTGCGTTTGTGAGCAGTTGTTAAATATTTATGTCAATATTTTGGAAACTGAAGAATCGTTATGAAGCCCTTATCAAAAGTATGAGGAAGCCGTCTGTAAGCTTCATGATTCATGTCTGAATCTGTTGACCTAAAATGATCTCAAATGAGAAATAAGTCTGAGTCAGTCCTAACTTCAGCCTAAGACTCAAAGGACAAACTTTTCTCTTTTCTTTCTTACTTGTAGGACATGTTCAGTTATCTGACTATAGTTCATTTTCTGCAGATTCAATGATTAGGGGTGATATTCATAACCCCACAGTTCACAAAAGAACAAGGGCACCTAGCAAACTGAGGTGCTAGGCCTATATGGAAATAAGCTTAAGGTGAATAATCAGCGCTGATTATGACAAAGCACAGCTCTGTGAGAAAACCCACAGCAGGTCCATTTACTCTAATTGTCCTAAGCTGGGTTCCATTCAGTTTAGTCATATGTGGAGGAAGCTGTACATAAGTTCAGACCTTTGCCATATGTACGTTCAGCCCTTAGCCTTATGTACGTTCAGCCCTTAGCCATATGTAAGTTCAGCCCTTAGCCTTATGCACGTTCAGCCCTTAGCCTTATGCATGTTCAGCCCTTAGCCATATGGACGTTCAGCCCTTAGCCATATGTATGTTCAGCCCTTAGCCTTATGTATGTTCAGCCCTTAGTCTTATATCCATTCAGCCCTTAGCCTTATGTACGTCCAGCCCTTAACCATATGTACGTTCAGCCCTTAGCCATATGTACGTTCAGCCCTTAGTCTAATGCACGTTCAGCCCTTAGCCATATGTACGTTCAGCCCTTAGCCTTATGTACATTCAGCCCTTAACCTTATGTACGTTCAGCCCTTAGCCTTATGTACATTCAGCCGTTAGCCTTATGCACATTCAGCCCTTAGCCATATTCATGTTCGGCCCTTAGCCTTAGTACATTCATTCGTTAGCCATATGTACATTCAGCCCTTAGCCTTATGCATGTTCAGCCCTTAGCCATATGGACGTTCAGCCCTTAGCCATATGTATGTTCAGCCCTTAGCCTTATGTATGTTCAGCCCTTAGTCTTATATCCGTTCAGCCCTTAGCCTTATGTACGTTCAGCCCTTAACCATATGTACGTTCAGCCCTTAGCCATATGTACGTTCAGCCCTTAGTCTAATGCACGTTCAGCCCTTAGCCATATGTACGTTCAGCCCTTAGCCTTATGTACATTCAGCCCTTAGCCATATGTACGTTCAGCCCTTAGCCTTATGTACATTCAGCCGTTAGCCTTATGCACATTCAGCCCTTAGCCATATTCATGTTCGGCCCTTAGCCTTAGTACATTCAGTCGTTAGCCATATGTACATTCAGCCCTTAGCTTTATGCATGTTCAGCCCTTAGCCTTATGTATGTGAGAGCAATTAAGAAGAAGGATTTGCATAATGCACTTTACATTCATAGTGGGAACTGTAAGGACTTTAAGAAGTTTCTATTTTTCATTATTGACATGGTTATGTTTGACCAAGGAGGGGACATTAGTAACAAAGTTGCCTTATTGGAGACGAAGTGGCAGTTGAGGCTTAATGCCACCAGATACCCTGGCATTAATGATCACATCTCCTTGAAACCTGTTTTGAAATTTAGGGCCAGTAATATATAAAAGCATTTGGCACAAGTATAAAAGTGAAACAACTAATAATGGATAAGGAAACAGAATGACTAGATGACAATATTTATTTTATTAATTTGTACTGCATTTTATGCATGTATTGTTAAGAAACTGTTAGGAATTTTTAACGTGGTTGAATTCTTATCTTATTTTAAATAACAATGTAATATAAGGTATAAGTATACATATACACTTATTAATGAACGTGTTTTATATATATCAATTACAGTATAGTTTAATTTATGTTATTTTAAAGTTAGGTATCTATAATGTCAGATTTTACAAGGACTGTGATATTGTGAGGTGTTCAATTAAGTTTTTTGCATTTAATTAACTAGTTAATTAATTAATTGATGATTGAGTACTTTGCATTGATAGTATATAAGCTGTGCTTTCTGTTTTTTACACTGACTCTGAGGAAGCCATTAATTTGGTGAAAGCGCTTAGTCGGTGAATAAATTGGATTATCCTAAGCCTGAGGTGGTTGCTGTGTTTTGTGGCTGTGATCGAACTGTTTCAATTTACCTTTATCCTGTTTTTTGGAACTTTGTTTGTATGTTTTCTGGAATATCTGAGTGCCTAGGGTGCCATTCTCAACCTTTATTAACAGGACATCTAAAACATCTATGGTGTCCAGAGAGTCTCAGCCTTTATTAATGGGACATCTAAAAAATATATGGTGGCCAGAGAGTCTCAACCTTTATTAATGGGAAATCTAAAAAATCTATGGTGTCCAGAGCATCTCAACCTTTATTAATGGGACATCTAAAAAATCTATGGTGTCCAGAGAGTTTCAGCCTTTATTAATGGGACATCTAAAAAATCTATGGTGTCCAGAGAGTCTCAACCTTTATTAATGGGACATCTAAAAAATCTATGGTGTCCAGAGAGTCTTATCCTTTATTAAAGGGTCATCTAAAAAATCTATGGTGTCCAGAGAGTCTCAACCTTTATTAATGGGACATCTAAAAAATCTATGGTGTCCAGAGAGTCTCAGCCTTTATTAACGGGACATCTAAAAAATCTATGGTATCCAGAGAGTCTCAACCTTTATTAACGGGACATCTAAAAAATCTATGGTGTCCAGAGAGTCTCAACATTTATTAAAGGGACATCTAAAATATCTACAGTGTTCAGAGAGTCTCAACCTTTATTAATGGGACATCTAAAAAAATCTATGGTGTCCAGAGAGTCTCAACCTTTATTAACAGGACATCTAAAAAATCTATGGTGTCCAGAGAGTCTCAGCCTTTATTAACGGGACATCTAAAATATCTATGGTGTCCAGAGAGTCTCAACCTTTATTAACGGGACATCTAAAAAATCTATGGTGTCCAGAGAATCTCAACCTTTATTAATGGGACATCTAAAAAATCTATGGTGTCCAGAGAGTCTCAACCTTTATTAAAGGGACATCTAAAATATCTACGGTGTTCAGAGAGTCTCAACCTTTATTAATGGGACATCTAAAGTATCTATGGTGTCCAGAGAGTCTCAACCTTTATTAACGGGACATCTAAAAAATCTATGGTGTCCAGAGAGTCTCAGCCTTTATTAATGGGACATCTAAAAAATCTATGGTGTCCAGAGAGTCTCAACCTTTATTAACGGGACATCTAAAAAATCTATGGTGTCCAGAGAGTCTTATCCTTTATTAAAGGGTCATCTAAAAAATCTATGGTGTCCAGTGAGTCTCAACCTTTATTAATGGGACATCTAAAAAATCTATGGTGTCCAGAGAGTCTCAGTCTTTATTAACGGGACATCTAAAAAATCTATGGTATCCAGAGAGTCTCAACCTTTATTAACGGGACATCTAAAAAATCTATGGTATCCAGAGAGTCTCAACATTTATTAAAGGGACATCTAAAATATCTACGGTGTTCAGAGAGTCTCAACCTTTATTAATGGGACATCTAAAAAATCTATGGTGTCCAGAGAGTCTCAACCTTTATTAACAGGACATCTAAAAAATCTATGGTGTCCAGAGAGTCTCAGCCTTTATTAACGGGACATCTAAAAAATCTATGGTGTCCAGAGAGTCTCAACCTTTATTAACGGGACATCTAAAAAATCTATGGTGTCCAGAGAGTCTCAACCTTTATTAATGGGACATCTAAAAAATCTATGGTGTCCAGAGAGTCTCAACCTTTATTAAAGGGACATCTAAAATATCTACGGTGTACAGAGAGTCTCAACCTTTATTAATGGGACATCTAAAAAAATCTATGGTGTCCAGAGAGCTATGGACATCAAAGTCTAAAAAGCTAGTTATGCGATTTAGATATTCAGTAAAACAATTTAGTTGAGCCACTTCGCCTTCCCATAGAAAAAATATGTCATCCACAAACCTTTTATAAAATAACAGCTGTTTCTGCCAGGTGTTCTGCTCATTAAAAACATCATCAGATTCTCATTGTGCCATCACAATATTTGAGTAGGAATTGACAGACTACGTGCCCATTGCTATACCCCATTCTGTAGAAAATACTGATTCTCAAATAAGATGGCATTATTCTCCAGGATAATTTCCAAGGAGCAAAGTTGTATTACCTGGATATTTCCATATCCTTCACTAGCTGTCAAAAATATATGTACTGCATTAATCCCATACTCATTGGGGATAACCATAAGTAGACTTTTCACATCCATAGTGAACAGCAAAGTGCCTTCAGACCTAGGAGACTTTTGACAATATATGGAGAGGCTCTGTAAAGCTGTAGTAGCTTTACTGAGTCCCCTCAATTTACTTTCCACATAGATGGACTTGGGTTCTGTAGCCCATCTATTACCAGATACTAGGGGTGCATTGGTGGATTAGTGGAGTCTTTATAAATTTTAGGTAGGCCTTTGATAAAAGGTATGATAGGACTCTTCACTGGAAAAAAATCATATAACTCTTGGGTAATAATACGAGTCATCATAAAGTCATATATATCACTTTCAATTCCACATGTGATCCTCTCCAACTCGTATCTCTGTAACAATTTATATGTATTCTCATCACTCAAAAGTGCTAACATTTTTGTATCATACCAGTCCTTATCCAGAAGCACTACCATCCCTCCTTTATCAGCTGGTCTTATAACTATATCATTGTTGACCATAAGTTCCTTCAATGCTTGCTTCTCACTCAAATCCAGGTTGTGGAAGCTTTTATTATTTTTGCTGTTGCGTAAATTCACTACTTCATTTTCACTTATTTTTACAAAGGTCTGCACCACTGGATGAGGTGTTGGGATATAGTTATAAGACGTGGTGTTGCTGTAGGCAGATGAAGGGGTGCTCAGTATGTCCTGGCTTTGGCTAAGAGACAATGCATAGCACATTCACTGACAACCTAGGGACATAGTGACTGACACCTTAACTCCTACTCACATACAGAAATTAAAATTGATGGCATGCAGCTTACACATCCTGTACCTATCCATATATTGGCTGTGTACTGCTTGCATTTGACCAATTCAGCCCTGAAGTACAGTTGTGTCACCTGCTGCATTTACAAGGTAAGTCCATAAGCTACACAGTACTTGTAAGGATTATTATAATATGGCATGCAGCTTACACATCCTGCACCTATCCATATATTGGCTGTGTACTGCTTGCATTTGACCAATTCAGCCCTGAAGTACAGTTGTGTCACCTGCTGCATTTACAAGGTAAGTCCGTAACCTACACAGTACTTGTAAGGATTATTATAATATGGCATTGTATGTATGGATCTGCTACATTTATGCAAGTAAATATAGTGGGCTACTTGGACAGAAATAACATCCATATGGGACTGCAGATACCAATTCCACTATCATGTTTCCATTACTATTCAACAGGCCTCATGCATGGAATATTCATGGAGTCCTAATGCAACAGGTTAGTGGTACATCAATCAAGAAGATGTTAGACAGTGGGGTTAAATGATAGATTATTTTGTATCCCAGCAGAACACGTTGTGTTGTTCCTCCACACCCAACACAGCAGTGTTCCTTGTAACTGCTGTAACAGTAATTCATCAATGGTATATCAGCATTCCAATTAGTCTCAGGACAGTAACATAGAAATTGATCTTACACTGTATGTCTTAGGTAATGCAGGAATAACAATGTGCATATTTATACAGGTGATTGCATGATGAATGACCCCTGTCTGTGAAGCAGCTTGTGTGGCTCAAAGGATTAGCGCAATGAGATTGTGTGATGGCATTCATGGTTTTAAGCTAGAAATATCCACTTCTTTTGGATGCGAGGTATTATTATGTTGTGTTTTACAGACTGTCAGTCTGTGTGTGGTGTAATATTATTAAACTCTGTCACATATTTAAGTGAAGTGCAGCAGTGTAGAAATAGGGACAGGTGTCATTTTGTGTAACACGCACACAAACCTAGACTGGAATACAGGTAGGTGTGGGCTGGAGTCAGTTTATAACTAGCAAAAATCCCACTGGGCATGCTCATACACTTAGTTAAACAGACTGCAATTCTGTTGCTCTTTGCACAATTACTTTTTATATATAAATATGTCTATAGATACATACATATATGCATACATATCTGTCTGTCACTATCTCTCTCTCTCTCTCACTCTCTATAGATATATATCTATCTCTATGCTGTTCTTTATCTTTTGGCTTTTTCCCAGTAAGGGGTCGCCACAGCAAACTCCAGTCCACTAATGATTGGCAGTAGATTTTTTTTTACGAAACGCTGAGGTGCCAGCTCGACGCCTAACCTTCAACTAAGGCATGCCCATTTACGCACGCATGTCTTTCGAACGCTACCCAACTGTGGGGAGGACATGCAGACTCCACACAGAAGGCACTCCCAAGCCACACTGAGAATCGAACGGGAAAACCTCTTGCTGTGAGGTAACAACGCTACCGCCGTACCACCGCGGCATATAGATATATATCTATCTCTATATGTATATATAAATATATATATATCTATATATATGCATATATATGCATATATATATATATATATATATATATATGTGTGTGTGTGTGTGTGTGTGTGTGTATATATATATATATATATATATATATATATATATATATATATATACATACATACATACATACATCTCTGTCTCTCCTCATATAGCTACACACACACACACACACACACACACACACACACACACACACACACACACACACATATATATATATCATACAACACACCTCCATTTATATATACGTTTCTGTCATATACACATATACATAAATATATACATTTATATGTATGTGTTTGTCTGTATTGTCCTACATTCCCTGATAATGGTGAGTAAAGCTACACTATGACACATATATAATGTTGTTCAAAGGACCAAAAGTAAGGGCTCAACAGTAGATACTGCACTTATTTATAGCCCCCTTTGCCTGCTGGATGTCACTGCACATACACCAACAGGTGAACAGGTCATGTAATGTATAATGGTGTCTATGTACACATTGACAAGACAAATTGTTTTTGCCCACAGGTTTGCACATCCAAATGCAAACAGCCACATATGGCCAAAATTGCTACTGTTGCCACATAGCTAGAATAAAAAACTGTTTTCTGACTGTTAGGCTACTAGATGCAGGTGACAGTAAGAAGCAATGTCACTCTGCAGGCCGCACACACTGTTCAACACAAGCTTAGTTTATGTACTCCACAAGTAGTTTTCCAGTAGTCATTTATAAAGCAAACTTCAATTGTGATGTGTGCAATAAGTACTATGATCTGTAGTGTGTAAAGCTAGATGGGTAGGGGTTCTAATCTCACTCCAGACCACTTGGTGTGTTTGTGTGTGTAAGTGCATCTCCCTGCCAAACCACTGGGAATCCCCCATTGACCAACAAACTGCAATGGCTCTGCACTTGTTGCCCCTTGCATGTGATGCCGGCTTCCAAACTCCTGTCTTCCACAAGGTCTGCTGATGTCATGCACCTTAAGACTACCAACTGCCATTCTAATGTCAGACTTCAGCTGTGGTGCATGTGATAAGTACTGTGATCTGTAGTGTGCAAGATTAGATAAGTAGGGTTCTAATCTCATTGTAACCCACTTGGTGTGTTTGTGTGTGTATGTGCATTTTCCTACAAAATAAATATGATCACCACACTGAGTTAGAACGAGGTAGGGTTTTACAGTATTTTAGTTGTAGCAGGTAACATGAGGCTCCAAATTCCTGACCACAACAAGATCTGTTGATGTCATCTAGCATAAGAGTACCTAAAATGATATTAATAGCAGACCTGAGCTGTGGCCCGTGCATTAAGTAGTATGATCTGTAGCATGCAAAATTAGGTAGGTAGGGGTTCTAATCTAATTGCAGCCAACTTGGAGTACATGTGTGCTGTGCAGTGTTTTGTAAACATTAATTGGGAGTGGTGTTATTCTCACTTTAGCCATGTTTGTGTGTGTGGATGTTAGAGCATTTTACATCAGCAAATGGGATTATAGGATCAATGGAATTTACTAGGCTAATGGCACTAGAGCAATTACAATCCCAAACAAGTTCTTAACCTTGTTTACACAATCAGCACATATTGCCCCTGTCCACAAGTGACACAGACAGAAGCCCTGTGGTGAAATGACAGTCACACAGCCAATCATACAGATTGCATCTGAAGATGGCCAATGAGGTGATCTGTTTGCCATTAGGCGGGCATCTGTTTCAAAGGTTTGTTAAAGTCTGGTAGATGTATCTCCTCCACCAGCATGTATTAGTAATATCACACACCAGGTTAATGTCCTTACAGTGAGCAATCCATGTATCATTCCACCTACAAATATGCAGCATTTCCAGTAAAGCAGGGTCAGACATTGCCCTGTATGCAAGGCAGAGATCACCTCTGAGTAGTCTATATGACACAGGCTACAATGACAGTTATTTCAGATTATCCCCATAGGACAGATGCTAAAGACTTGAAGTTTCCTTGTGAGGAACCTTTGTGTTTTGTGCAATTGCCACTTGTGCTTGGAAAGGTACATGACAAAATGGCCATTGCACTCAAATATTGGCCTGCTGAAGGAAGAGTACATGGAGGTTATAACTTCTTCATTTTTGGGTAACAGTGCCCTCAATTATGATATATGATTCCCTTCTTACCACTGTGGAGATATGGTGATCTAAGGTAAGGTAGGTGTAAACCTGTGTGACCAGGCCTGCGTGCCCAGGTCTATCACCCCTGAGTATGTACATTAGGTGTTGCTGCTGATGTGTTACTTACCAGGACTATTGGCGTTACCAATGGAAATGATACTATATACATATTTGCATCGAGTTTATGGCCATGAGTATGCCAACAAGCATTTGTTCATGAAAACCTTCTTGTAGGATATAGAGACAACTTGGATATTCTATGACCACTCCAAGTTTGCAGGCATCAGCCAACCTTGTAAAACACAGACATTTACTTTATGCTTGTGCTTTGCTTTAAAATGATTCCAAACAGTAGAGAACCCAGGAATGAGCCCTGTGGAATAAAACTGGTTACAGATCTGCTATTGGAGGTGGATTTCCCTATATTGAGTATGAGTTCTATCAGTAAGCCACTTAGTGACCTCTCTAATGGTAATACTGTTGATGCCTACTTGGGTGATTTTGTCAATGATGTCTGAGTGGGGGATAGTGTCACACAACTTGGCTAAGTCCAGGGGGTTGTATGCACAGATGTCCCCTAATCCAGGTCCTTGGTGACTGCTTCATACATGTCCACCAGGTTTAACAGCCATAATCATCCTTTCAGAAATCCAAACTCTGTAGGGTCAACTGTTTTAGATTACATATATCTTTGCTGATAAGGTTCGTGATGATTTGCCCCATGGGCTTACAGATATGGCTTCTCACGCTAATAGGTCTTATAGTTCCCATGGTTGGTGGATGCACCACTTCTACGCAAGAGGATAACAGTTGCCATTTTCCAGTCAGCTGAGATGCAGCTGGTGGATAAACTATGACTGCAAGGAGTTCCCACTGGTGTTAGTACTCCTTGTTGGATCCCATGTAGGACTCAGCCTGGGATGTTAGCAGATCCAGTAGATGCTGTTTCCTCCTTAGACAGCCCATTTACAACCTGTCCTGTAGATATAGAAGGTGTGGGACACATTGAAGGGATGTTACGTAGTATGTGTGGTGGGGACAGGGGAGTGAACTTGTCACAGAACCTGTCGGACAACAGGTTAGCTATGTCTACAGGCTCATTATATGTGGTATCATTAACTAGGAGTTCACCAACAATCTGGGCCTTTCCTTCTAGGTTACATATGTAACTACACAATGCCTTGTGTCTGTCCTTTGTGGAGGAGGCTAATTTTGTCACATACTTTCTTTTGCAGGATGTCACAACAACACTATTTGCTTGTTTTAGCTGAGGAGGGTGTGCCCTTTTAGGGGGCTCCCTCACTCCAACTGTCACACAGCAATGTCCAGCTCTTATTGTCTAGCCTGATAATGGCATTTGTCTATCAGGCAGGTTTGCTGTGCCATGAGGAGCTTGGTTTTCTCCAGTCAGGTACAGCCGAATCTATGCAGTTGTACAGTTGCTTGTATAAAGCATTGGTGTAGAACACGGCATAGTTGGCTGTTCCATCTGAGGGGGGAGGTGGAGTGAATCTATTTATACCATCCCATAGGAGGTTATAATTTGCTTTGTTGAAGTTTATTACTGCGTTTGCTGTAAGGGGGTGGGTCAGGTGTGATACTTACTTTTTATGAGAGTGATATGTGGTCAGATCTCACCAGGGAGCACCTCACAGTGGAGGTGCTACAGTTATCACCCATACTGGTAAGCACCTGATGACATTGTCTCCTCTTGTAGGGGTGTCATGATACTGGTTCAGAGCATTGTATTTAAGGATGTGGACTAACCTTTGGTCAAGTGAGTTTGAGCATGAGTAACCAACTCAGTTATTGGGTAGTTAAAGTCACCACAAACCATGGTGTTGTGATTTATCGTCATAGACACAAGTAGATTCAAATAAGCACAACGGGTGTCCCGATTCATGGAGTTGCTCCTGTTGCTGGCAATTGTTTGATTAAGTGCCCTTCCAGCAATAAATAGCACCAGCAGTGTCTCCAGGGAATCACACTCTTTCACCAATCTGGATATGTATCTATCTTTAATGAATATATATACACTACGTACATTACCTGGCACACTTTCAGTTTGAGGTCTGAACATGTGGAAGGACATGTAGCCTGGAATGAATGTGGTGCTGTCCACAGCCTTGAACCATGTGTCTGTGACTGTGTAAATGTCTGCATCTTCCAAGGTGGGGACACCTTCCACTGAGTGGAGTTTCATGTTGGCATTCCTAGTGTGTAGCAGCATAACTGTGATGTTGTTTGAAGATGGCATTTTCTCATTGTAAAGTTTTCCCTTTGAGACACAGTCTATAAGCTGCACTATAGGGATGTCAGCAGCCTTGGCCAGTACACAAAATCTTAGGTGGCAGATGAAGACCATCTCTGGCAAAGCATCAAGGTATGTTGAGTAAGTCATTCCAGGCTGACATGCAGTGGATCCCCTTACAATGACATCACACACTAAGACAATTATTGATTTCCATCATTTTCATTGTGTATTGAGTCATCATCCGAGGTGAAGGTGAAGTGCAGCTGAAGGCTACGAGCGTACCTGCAGGAGACACAGAGTCCGTGAGCTCAGTCATGTGTCTGCATACAGTCCAGTGAGGTATGTCTCAAGTTGTACACACCAACAGGAATTATGACAGAGTCATAACATTACCTGATGTTGACAGACTTGCGTGCAGGTGTGGTATGGAACATCCTGGCACCTCACAGACAGATGACTGTGACCTTTCCCTTATGGAGCCTGGTGAAAGGGTTATCAGTGTATATCATGATATAATCACCTATGACTAATAGGTTTAATTTTGTGTTTTGCTTCAGGGGGTTGACAGGTGAGACAGTGGTGCATGAGGTATTATGTGTACAGTGGTTTACAGAGGTATGATTATGTGTAGTGAGCTTGCATTTGGGTTTCTGAGGTGTCTTTTATCTGCATATATGTCTGGTAAGGAGCTCCACACATGCAGGTATGTGTGATGTGGGTGTAGGTGGAGTAGGAGTTGAGGTGTGCATGTTGGCAAACTGCTCTTTGTCATATGTACTGACTGGTGTGTGAGACAGCATGGATTCAAGGTTTGTAATATAGTCACATCTCTCACACATTGTGTTTGCGTGGAGTACGTGTAGAGGGATGGGGGACATTTTCCATATCTTGTCAGCACTCATTGATAAGCTAATTAGCAATAGAGTCTTGCTTGTGTGTATGTCACAGCAGGCCATCGTTAGGCAGTGTCCCTACAGGAGCTGACATGTAACATGTTATCACCTTTATGTAGTTCTCCTAAGGTAACACAGCACGACAGTGTGCCATAACATGGTTGTGTACGTCACAGTAGGCCATCATTAGGCAGCAACATGACAGATGCTGAAATGTAACATGGTATCACCTTTATGTAGGTTCCCTAAGGTAACACAGCACCTGACAGTGTGCCATAACATGGTTGTGTGAGTACGTCACAGCAGGCCATCGTTAGGCAGTGACATGACAGATGTTGAAATGTAACATGTTATCACCTTTATGTAGTTCTCCTAAGGAAACACAGCACCTGACAGTGTGCCATACCATGGTTGTGCGAGTACAATGCTTTGCCAGGCATGTGGCCCTTGCATTAACTATAATCCTGTTATTAGGCATGGTGGCAATAGCATATCTACAAATGTGACAATGTACAACTCCAACAAAGTTAGGGTCATGCTGCTACACCCTTGGGGTAGACAACCTGAAACAAAGAGTTTGTAGGCACTCCATGCAGTGAAGATGTGGATGTCTGTGCATGCACAGAGAACTTGTTCAACTTTGCAGTCATTACTATGGCCTTGCAAGTCAATAATGCCTGTCAAGCAACCAGACTGTAAACTGGATGTTGTGTGACTTGATGTGGGAATACAGACATGTGTTCCGGTAACATAAATGTACAGTATGAAATACCTAGGACATGTGAGAGGTAGACAGACTTTGGCGAAAGGTGGCTACTCATCTGCAGTAGACCTCAGATGCATGTCATGCAGATGTCCACCATTAAGCTGTTGAAAGTCGGGCTGTATGAATTGCTGTGAAATTGTCACCTAACATGGATCACTGCCGCTGTGGTGCTGGCTCGAGCAACCTCGGGCATCTATGTCACCTGACATATGTGATGTTGCAGCTCTGCTCCTAATCACCATCTGGTTAGTACCCTAGTGAAATCCTAACAACCCTGGTACAGAAGGCATAATACACGCAAAACTCAAATGATTGCCCAAGTTGCTAATCCAGGCATCTACCTGGAAAAGGGTATGCGAAGCCTACAGAGCCTTGCATGACGTGGGACAACAATGTGGATGAACAAACATGCTGAGGTCTGCTCCTCATCTTGAGCTTGAGATTAACATTTAGCTTCTGGTGAGAGAAAAAGTATCAAAGCATGGTATCCCAGGATTGTGGTGAGACCAGCATTAGTAGTAGCCAGGCACCAGCAATTCAGGGGACTCCCCTCTTTTCAGCATTCTTCACAAGGTAATGGTATCATTTCAGTACATGCTGCTTGATTAGTGTTCAGCTGCAGAATAACTTTATTAAAACTACCACCTTACCTTCACAGGGTGTTTGTGTTACTTTCCCCTCTATTGTTTGCCTGTGCTCTGTACAGACACAGACACCTTGGATGGCTATTTTCTTGCAAACCATGATGGAATTGGCTGCAATACTGAGTTGCACACAGGACAACTAGCATGCAGTGACAAGCACTGTCCCTAGATGTCTCAGTAGTGGGATATTTAAAGCCATGAAAAGAATTATCATGAAAATGATCAGTAACAATGTAGTACACCTACAAACACTGGACCAAACCCAGTTTGGTTTGGTCTAGGGTAGATCATGCCTACCCCAACTGGTGGGCCTTATTGAGTGTTAAACTACAATGGATGAGGGGAAAAAGACTCACTCCACCTACCATGGCCTGACAAGGCATTTGACACTATTAGGCCACCAGGCATTGTTGAAAAACCATAGAGGTTATTTGCAAACTAGTATGTGAACTGGTGGATAGCCAAGTGGCTGACAGCCATTATCCAGGATGATAGCACTGGGTAGTCCACCGCTACAATGAGGCTAGTTACCAGTGGAATTCTCTCAGAAATCATTCCTGGGACTAAACATTATAGGCATTCCCTTCTTTGCAGTCACAGCCACTGTCAGTGACCTCTGACTGACTACATTTACAGATGAGTTCAAATTAGGAGCTGTCACTGAATCCCACACAGAACCAACACTTACCCAGAATGGGATGACACATACACTAAGTTGTTGTCAGAGCCTTTGACAAATACTAAATGCCAAGGAATGCAGAATATTATCCTTTGGGAAGTCATCCACCCTGGTAAAAATTGTATTGCCCACACACCTCCAACAGCTGACCCGGTAGTCAGGGATATATGGACATAAAGAGTGATCTGGCCTTTGACTTTCACGGGTCTGTAAGATGTGGGGATTCATTCAATGTTGCACAACTTATAGAGAAAGGTATGGCATGTAACTCCCAGACTGACATTGTTACATTGTATTTGTTACTCATCAGACCTATCATTGAGTACAATGCCACCTTTGTATGTCACTACACAGGTATATCCGACAACTGTAACAGCCACACAGGTTCCACAGTAAACCAATACACAGTGTACATGTGTTCTATGCAGACCACATTAAGACCATAACCATGTATTCTCTCTCCTACATGCTTTGGAAGGGAGGTGTATGGCTGCCATACAGGGAGGTGTCAGATCCCACTGTGTACCTCCTGCATATCCAAGAAAGGATCAGCACAAGAATTACCTGTTCTACACACCTACACCTTGACTGTAGTATAAATAGAACATGCTGGAGAGAGACAGGTATGTAACCCAGAGACTACACCCTATATGCAACAGGCTCCCCATCCATGTGAAGCACACTTTTGCTGCAACACACATCATGTGCAAGTTACACAATGGGTTGCGGAATAAGACAATCATAACTGGTTTAGAATAAATGTCTGTAATGGACACAGGAAAATTGTAGATGGCTCATCTCCCATACCACAGCTTGTAGATGTCTCAGCTCCCAAAACCCTGCTTGCACCTATCAAGGGTATCAGGCCTTGTCAGAGATTAGGGATGCATGACTAGGCTGAAAGAAGTAATTGTTCTTGTTACTCTGTTATACACATATAAACCTATGGAGCCATGCACCTATAGTGCTTTACCTTTCTGAAGACATTTTTCTTCTGTGCTGACATTCCATCCTCTGCTCTGATGTTGATGGGTTTATTGTAGCTGTGTACCATAGGTGTGTTCTACACAATCCTGAAACTGAAAAAAACAGTTCCATGAGACACCTTTCGTTGTGTAAGTATACAGCCATTATAACACAATCCAATGCAATGTAACATAATAATGTAGTTTACTCATTACAAATGGCAACATACAATATCTGTAAGTGACCAGTACAAGTGGTATGTCAAAGGCAATGCTGGATTAAACAAATACATAGTAATTTAGATAATCACCCTGTGCATGAGACACATGGCTTCATTTCAGTGCATCGATGGCAAAGATGACAGAAATGTGGCACAGGTATCATCACTTGCACAGGGTGCTGTGTGGGGGTGCAGGAGGCCTAGGCTGATCCAATAGGTTGGCAAGTGTGTGTGTGAGTCAGGAAGGGAAGCAGACAAGCTGGATCATGGAAATGTGGTATGTGTGTCTGTAAGTGACCTGATTGTGACAGTGGTGTGTGTGTGTGTGTGTCTGCGTGAACACAGTCAAGGTCAGTGCTAGCCCTATGTGTCTGTATGTTGGACAGCTTTGAGCCATGCATGGTAGAGCTGATAGTTCACTGTCTCTGCCCGCAAACACAGGAACTGGCTCTGCCAGGATTTGTACTGGCCTCCATGCGCAGGGTCAGACGTGGGGCTACTTCCTGAGGGTAAGTGCTGTCTGCTGGGACCGTGTCTTCCACAGGAATGCCCAGGACCACTAGCCCATAGCCTACCATGTCTTGATGTGGACAGCACATTCCCCTCTGGAGCACTGGATGTACTGCCCTTTGGAACCGTGATTGTGCATGGCCACTTGGTCTCTCAGCAGATGTAGTTGCTGACCTATGTCCATGAATCTGATGCTCAACTCCAACCAGATGTTCCATCAGAGACAATGTGCATTCCAAGGCAAATAGTGTGTGATCTGTCTCAGACCACTGTGTTTCCACTAGGTCAGTCAACTGATCCAGGGTATCAGCAACTGTTGGAGGCAGTCAGTGATGTCAGACTGTGCTGCATCCATAACCCTGAGCATTCATCTGGAGTTTATTTCAGAATGTGTCTGTGTCTCCATGATTGCCCTAAACATATTCTGAATGACATGTGATGAGACACCTGTAACAGTTGGTGGAGGGACAGCAAACCTCCTATGAGCACCCCTATCAAACCACCTGTGTGGATCCTCTCAATCTTTTTGGCTATTTGGCTATGGCCAGTATCAACACTCACTGCAGTCATAGTAGCCACACTTTCCTATTTAATGTCACCACCCTCCGAATATCTATGGCATCCAGGGACTGGGTATGTGTAGGCATACTGACTGTGTATGGTGATAATGAGGGCAGAACAGGGATGTAACCTCTGTGACAGATTCAGCACTTGCAACCCCCATCTGTGCCTCACTTTGGCCACCATCACCATCAGAATCTGAAGAGACACGGACATCAGGTTGTGAAGGAGACAGAGTCCAACCCCCCTGGTCACCTGTGATAAGAAGGGAAAATGAGTTCTTTAATAGCTGCAGTACTATGCCCTGCATTACTATGTTGTAATATATGTTAAGCTCTATACACTGCTGTCACTATCACAGACGTGTTTAACCCCCATATTCATATAGTAGGACATAAGGATATTATTTTTTAACAAACCTCTGTAGTTACTTGTAAATAAAAGCTCTTTAAACAAGAATCTCATGAGCAACAAGGATGTACACTCTTGACATTTGGCAAAACTCTGCACAGTTGACACATATGACAGTCTATAATATCCTGACAATACTGCCAAATCTGTCAGTGTGATCACACCTACAAGCCATAGGTATGAGTCTAAACTGTGTACAGTCAGAAAATACCTGTACAGTTGCCAATCATGCAGACAGTACATCAATCCAGCCAGCAGGCTTGGGATGACACTTTAGTGAATATATTGCAGTAAATCTACATCTCTAACAAAATAGTGCTATGCTTATCAGGAGAAGGAGCACGGCCTTGTCCGATTCCTAATGGTCCTGTGAAAATTTGAGGGAGAGGTAATGTAAACAGCACCACATGTTGTACTATAGCAGGGTAATATGTCTAAATATCTCACATTTACAATAGCTACTACGTTAATTGGTATGTTGGTCACAATCCGAGCTTGACGTGCTTCTAACCCCCCCAAAAAAACACCTGACACCCACATAAAACTATGTACATTCTGACACACTGAATGCTACAGTATTCCAATGCTAACCCAACTAAGCATACCAGGATGATTCTCTTGTGTGGAAATGGTGGCACACACATCAGTGACATACTGTGTGATGGATGCCTGAGAACAGTCCTGTTTTCCTAGGTTTTCCAGGAATTCCTTAGTGGCTGACAGTTATTGTTTTGCCACAGGCCCTCCACTAGTGATACCATGATCCCTGGCCACATCTGCTGGTCTTCTGCATGTAGCATTGATCATATCGGTGGCACGGTGTCTCACCTGCTCATCAGCATCATCTCTCAGTTTATAAACCCAAAAGTAATATTGGGAAACTACTTTACAAACACTCTGTCTCACTAAATTGGAACAAACGCCCTCTCCATATTAGATCCAACCTTTCCTTTCCCTGTTTTAAAAAGGAGCTTAAATCCCACCCACTAAACTTGAAATGATGCCATTGCATTGACCACACGTAGTCTTAGTCTCTCCCACTGTATAATCGGTTGCATCTCTTAACTGTCTTTCTTTGTTAGAAACTTCTGCTTAAACTAATCTCCTAAACTCTCCGCTCTACTACTATAGCCCTACTATAGCACCCTCCCATTCTCCATACTATCCCCCACTTCCTATCAATGTCTAGACACTGTCCTTCTTTTGAACAATGATTATATTTTTGTTTTTACTCTCATATGTAGTAAATGTTAGTCCACTACTATCAGTGCAACTCTGAATGTTCATAATTTCACCCCAAGCCTTACAGCAGTTTCTGAAACCTGGCTGAAAACCTATATAAAAGATAGTGAAATCCTACCATCAGGTTTCCAAATCATTTGAAATGACAGAGCCCACAAAAAAGGAGGTGGAGTAGCTATAATCTACCCCACCTCCCCATACCATAACTCCCTATGCCAATAAAACACTAAGCTTTGCCAATGCTGAAATTATAATAGGTTTACTAAAAATAAACAACCACAAGTCTGTATGTATTGCTGCCCTCTATATTCCCACTGGTGATAATATCAAAACTCTTGAAAACATCCTGTCCTGGTTCTCCTCCAATATAAAAAATGAAACCTATATACTCGGTGATACCAACATCAACTGGAATACTATTAACTCTGAAGCCCCATCCCACACAATCAACCTGTACAACTTCTCGCAACTAATACAATCTCCAGCCATACCAAATAAAGATGGTACCTCTGGTACCATCATTGACTGGATCCCAACAACTCACCCAAACCTTATCACCAAAGCCGGAACATTACCTGATCCTCTCAGTGATCACCTACCAGCCTTCGCCGACCATCTCCCATCTCCACTGCATAAACAACACCACTACATCCAAACCCACAACCTCTCCTCTTTCAACACTCTAACTTTTTCAGAATTCTTAAAGCATACTGACTGGTTCCCTCTAAAAACCCTTCCCTAGATGATGCCATTTCCTACTTTAACCACTGATTCCTAACCCGTCTCAATCAGCAAGCCCCCCTCTAACCAAATGTATCAAAACCAATCCCTGCCTATCGTTATCAAAAGATACTAAACTCATCTTGCACCAAAGGGACAAAAAAATGGAAACAATATCAAAGACATAAAAACCCTAACACCCTCCTAGAGTATAAGCAACTATGAAACTCTGCAAAAAAATGAATAATTAAAGACCGCAAAGCCCACTACTCCAAACTCCAGTCCTTGCACTCAGCAAACCACAAAAATTCTGGGACTCCATCTCATCCATGCTGCATCTTGGCAACAAAGAAAACCCCTACCCAGACCCCAACCTATCCAATCTTGAAACAGGCATCCAGTTCAACTCATTCTTCATAGACTGCATGGCTAAACTATTAGCCTCCTTCCCACCCCCCTCCTCCAATACCTCCCCCGCCTGCCCCAACCACCACCCCAATCATCAACCTTCCTCCACATCCTTCTGCTTCAAGCCCATCCCACAAACACTATAAAAAGACTTCTGCTCAAACTCAAACCCTGTCGCAATGCACCCGACAACCTTCCACCCAACTTCCTCAAACAATCTGCAGACAGCATTACCTATCCCATCTCTATTCTTATAAATAGAGCCATACAAGACTCATATGTCCCTTCTATCTGGTGCCATGCTTACATCATCCCCCTCCACAAAGGTGGCAAAAATACTGATACCACCAACTTCAGGCCTATTGCCATCCTTTCCCCTCTTTCTAAAATACTCGAGAAAACAATACAAGCACAACTCATGGCACACCTAACACTAAATCTCCTCTCCCCTACTCAACACGGTTTCTGCTCAGGACACAGAACCATGACTGCCCTTCTTTCCTTTCTTGAAACCATAAACCTCGAATGTGACTCAGGCGAGTTCGTATCTACACTAATCCTAGATCTGTCAAAGGCCTTTGACACCATCTCACACACCCTACGTATATCCCAGCTCTCCACTCTACACCTCTCTCCCACCACCATCACCTGGTTTTCCAGCTACTTGCCCAACTGCCAGCAAGCTGTCCAATAGAAACTTCAACCTCCCCTTTTCTTCCCACAACCACAGGTGTCCCATAAGGTTCTGTTCCTGGTCCTCTTCTCTTCAACCTATTCATTAACAACTTTCACCAATCCATCCCAGACTCATCTATCATCCAATATGCAGATGACTCAACAATCATCTGCTCAGCCTTCTCCCCCTCTGAGCTCCTCACAAAAACCCAACTAACCTTCTCCAAAACAGAAACCTGGATGCAGTCTAACCATCTGGCACTAAATGCAAATAAAACCAAATTAATGTTTTTTCCCCTACCAAAAACTCCATCGACAAATCCGCATTCACCATACAGAGCCAAAACAGCACCCTCCTTAAAATTGCTCC
This sequence comes from Protopterus annectens, assembly GCF_019279795.1. Classification (NCBI taxonomy): domain Eukaryota; kingdom Metazoa; phylum Chordata; order Ceratodontiformes; family Protopteridae; genus Protopterus; species Protopterus annectens. The sequence continues at coordinate 763,476,921 of NC_056751.1, forward strand.
CAACACCAAGCTTCTTAGCATCATTATTGATGAAGAACTAAAATTTGACACCCACATCCACTCCTCAATCAAGAAAATCCACCAAATGTTAGGTCTCCTCTACAGGCACAACTACTTCCTAAGTCCCTCTACCCATCAAACTCTTGCATCCACCTTCCTACTCCCCTCCCTTATGTATGGTGCCCCTCTTTTCACCAATCTCCATCTTGGTCTTTGGTCCAAACTTGAATCCTGCTACCACAAGATCTCCAGATTTGCAACCAATTCAAAAAACTCATCCCACCACTGCCACTTCCTCCTCACCCTCAACTGGCTTGAACTACCCAACTACCTCAGTTACCTACAACTCACCATTGCCCACAAGCTCATCTTTAAACCTGCCAACTGCCCAGCTCTCGCTACTTCCTTAAAACCTTACATTCCCAACCGCTCACTCAGATCCAAAAACCAAAATCTCCTTCAGGTCCACAAACTTGCATGACCTTCTGGCCATATACTGCTGTCCTACTCCTTAGCTAAACAGTGGAACTCTCTCCCTGCACACCTACACAACCTACCTAACCATACAAATTTCACATCTCAGCAACTCTGTCATCTTTCTTCCAAATGGGAATGCCCTTGCCACACTCCAACTTAAACCCCTCCCGCTCATTCCACCTTGCACTGACTCATCCAACTACCTCTGCTATTACTTCATCCCACCCAAAACAATCCCTCCCCTACCGAAAACTAATTTTTCTGTCTAATATCTATTGTGCTATACTCTCCACTCTCAATTATACTACTACCCTCTCCATGCATAATATTTTCCTAACCTACTAATGGCTAGTAGCTATATATTTTGAAATGTTAAATCTACAACTGAGTTTATAATAAAAATATTCACTTTATGTAAATGTTGAAATTTCTGTATTGAATTATGTCTTTTCATTTTTGTAAAATTGTGACAAGCTAGTTGCAAATATCATGGAGCTTAACTGTAAATGTTTAATTAGCTGTATGAACTATGTCCTTTGTAACATGTGAAATGTAAGTTGCAATTATTGTGGAGCTTTTCTTCCCAGGCCTCCACTGAAAACAGACTCTTCTTGGCCCAGTGGACTTCCCTGGTCATCAAACGTAAATAAATAAATAAAAAAATGTTTTTACTTTTGTTTTTCTCTTTATAATTAATATCATATTTGAAGTATTGTTTTTAATAGTTTTTGTTCTGTATGTTTATCTTTGCTTATGTTTGCTGGGGCTCTTTCCCCTTGGGTCTCCACTGAAAATGGGTTGCTTACTATCAATGCAATGCAAATAGTTAATAACCTTTTCTTTTTTACAATTTTGTATTGTGATTGTTATTTAATATTTGTATATTGTCACTTTATTTTTACTTATGTTTGCTGGGGCTTTTCCCCTCGGGGCTCCACTGAAAATGGGTTTGTTTGCAAACTCAGTTGGACTAACCCAGTTAACAAATGTAAAATAAATAAATATGTCCTGCTCTGATGTCCAATAGCATTCACATTGTGGACCATATCAGCTCACAATGCTGCCTGCTCTTGCCTGTTTGCCCTCTCCCTGGACAGCATGAGGGGATGGTGTTGATGCAAGGCCTCCAGAATGATGTAATTTTCAGTGTCTGTAAAAGGGCCCCAGCATCAGGGATACATATTTTCTGAAAGACAATAAAATGGGAACACACATCATGATCACATACATGGGAGCACATTATGTAGAGATACAGCAATAAAGGATGGCTAGCAGTATTCACTGCTTGATTACACATGTCATATTCAACAGTGTGCAAACATGCAAAGGGTGTGTACACAGCTAGGATAGTAGCAATAGTCACCTATTAATGCTTGTGCCATGACAGATACTGATGTATGATCACACACCCAACACACGAGTCCATTGTATTGTGTCACCTAAGGGTAACCCCCCTTTATAATCTATAAAAACAATAGTGCCAAACAAATAGTGTACTATTACAACTGCTATCAAGGGAAATTTCCAGGACACTGGTGTACCTAATTAACTCAAAGCATTCTACCCTTACTATTCTATAGTTCCTCTGTAGGTGTAACACATCAGGAGATCAATGACATGTCATCAGTACAGTTCTAAGAAAAGCTTAATGATGTAATCCCCATTCTCCCTAAGTATATTCACATATATGCATCATGTTGTAAACAAAAGGGTTACATACCTGATGAAGTGCAATAGTCCTTTGTTGAAAGGTACAGATATATAAATGTGCCGGTGAGTTTAACTCTCATGTGCAATGGTTCTCCTAGCTAGACGTTTGCCTTTTTAACATGGTTCTCATTAGCAAGTAATTGCCTCTGAGTCAATCTGTGATTCTGAAATGCTAATTGCAGCCTACACAGCTGATTTGCAGAATAATCAGCCAATCACATGCAACCACTGAACAAGATATAAGGTTTCCATGTAGATTACAACCCCTTTCTCATATATTGTGCTGGAAATTACTGGAGTAAAGATACTACATCCCCACAGAGAGTATGTCTGTAGCAGCTACTTTTTACAAACAGATCTGTGTGCTACAGGCTGAAGCTGCAGTTGCAGGCAATAGGTATAGACAGAGAAGGTGAACTCTTTGCGGAACAACACACTTTAAAAGTAAGTGTGGGACCTGTGGCAGCCTTGTTGTGTAGGCAGAGCCATATTGAGGGAACCCATCCTACTGGAAATGAAGTTATGTGTTTAAGGTAAGTATGTTAGCCAAATGTATCACTAACAGAATAAAAAGCAAAATGCTTGGTGTGTCTTAGAAAAAGGTAGGGGTACATTAACCATTATATCATGCAGTTAGACAACTGCCAAATCATGAGTTATGTCATGGTAGTCACCTGTTACGTGTGTGCTGGCAACCCTTGCATCTAGCACAACCTCCATGTATATCTATGTTACTAGTGCAGCTATGGTTGTGTGTGATATCGCTAGCAAATAGTTGTGGGCAGGAATCTGATATTACTGGGCCACAATTTCAGTGCACACTTCAAAATCTTGTGGGAATTCAGGCTTATGCATGACCTGACATTCTCTGCACTTTCTAGTGTTGTACTAGGAGTAGTTACCAGTGGTCATAACTGTAGGCCTTTATGCTCTATTACTTAGATGCAAAGATTCCATCTATACTGCTTTGGGTGGATAAATAGGTGATGAGACAGTCATACATTTCACAATTTATAATGTTGATGTCCACATACATTTGTTTCAAGTACTAGATGCAGCTGTAGTTGAACCCAGGACTGTGTGTACCAAAAAGTAATGTTCTCAATGCATTTTACAAACTGAGCTACAGAGTCGCAGTTATAGCAGGCCTATTTTTACATTTTGTAGATATCACTCCACAGTTATCTGCTGTTTCATACCTCACTTACATATATCGTTATCTGTATGGCATTAGAGTGATGTGTTTGTCTTCCAGAGTCCCAGTTAACATCCTATTTTCCTTTAGTGTTTTACAAGTGTATTTTACACGATGTACATACCATTTCAGATTTACCTGCTATTAGATACCTCACTCATGTCTATTCTTATGTGTATGGCTTTATAGTGATGTATTTCTATACTAGAGTCCCAATTACAGCCCTGTTTTTCTATTAATCTCTTACCTGATTTGCACAGTGCATCATGTTGCACATCATTGTTTAAACACGTTTAACGGGAACATGAGCATTATTATGTTTTGATTAAAACACCGTTATTAATTAGCAGCTGTGTGGCTTGGCAGATTGATCCACTGTTCTGTAGGTGCAATGGTCCTGGGTTCAAAATAGGGTGCAGGTGTGCTTTTTGAATGTGATTCATATTTTTTCAAAACCATATATCAATGTAGCACTATTTAGCATTGCTAAGTGATTTGACGAGCTGCGCCACAGAGTGCAAACAATTTTTAAAGAAAAGAAAAATGGGGAGATAATACAGTGGTGAAATGGGGTTGAAGCAGGGTGAAAACATAGTGAAAGGAAGGTAGGTAGGTATGTGCAGGAAGGGTGTAGGAAAGAACCATAGCTATCCATTTCTTGAACAGCAACAACTGTGGACTTCCACAAATTTTTTTAGCTAAATTTGTGATAACATAAGTGCATTGGCAAGCCTATTGGATCAAATTAATTGTGTTGAGTGGACATGTGCGAAATGGAGAGCTATGTATGGAATGATTTTTTTTGTGGGACAGGTGCCCATTTTTTTTAAGGTGAGAGTGGAATGTTGGGAAAGGGACATAGGTTTGTGTGGGGGAGGTAAATTGGGAAGGGTTGGTGTGTGACACAAGAGGGGGGTGAACACCTTGGTTGGGGAAGGTGTTGTGGAATCCCAGTCCTATGGACATCAGACATGGTAGCACTGTGACTAAAATCCTCACCCATGGGGCTGTCAGCAATGCTGGTTCACTGCTCCTGTGGAGGCAGTGGGTGAAACTGGCACTCAGAGTGAGGCTGGCCCACCAGAATGGACAGCATGTTCTCCATCTGGCATAGGCATGCACTGACAGTGTAGCGCAGCAACCCATCCACCATGTTTGGCATTTCCTCATGGGTGACATAATCACCCCTTCCACTTCCATTCCCAGAGGGCCCACCCCAGCCTGTGGAGCAGAACTACCCAATGGTTCAGGTAGTGCAGGGGCAGCAGAGGGGTCACCACCAGGCTGTGGTCTAGACATGCTGGACCCCAGTGCCATGGCTGGGGGAGCTAAGGTAGGTGGATCACCAGGAACCAGCCTACCTTGTCATGTATATAAAATGTTTATTGTTACAGAACACATCTATAACATCAGGATTCATTCCAACAACAATGCCCTCTCCAAACATATCATGATGCAGGGAAATGCACACATTTTCAAATTTATGGTTATAGATCATATCCTACCATGCATATGAGGGGGGCAACATTAAGAATTGCATAGAGGGTAGGGAAGTAAAATGGATTCTGAGACTCAAAGTGGATAGAGGTAAGAGTCTCAATGAGAGACCCTCATTGAAGCCATTATTAAAATCTAGGAGACTCACCATTAGTCATCCTCCTTTTATATATTTTCCAATTACATACACCTTGTATGTATATACATTTTATATTTATATATTTTATTACTATTGTTTTAGCAATGTTTAGGTTTTAACTATTATATTCTATAAATTAATGTAAGCATTTCACTGTGGGTACAGCTATTTTATTTTGTCATGAAACTGATGCCTATATCTTTAAGTGTTGGATGTCTGTGTTGATTGGATAATTGGAACAAAGAAAGCGAGCTGAATGAACACAGGTCACCACACCATGAACAAAAAGTTTGAACCATTTATTGTTAAGCGCTTTTCGTCTTAGGCGGTTCCAAGATTTCTTCAAAGTAAAAGCACACACGCCCCTTCTTTTGATCTTACACAATTAAAATGTTACATCTCACCATTGGATGAAAACATTGAGTCATTAGTTATCCTAAAGAGCTTTTAACCTGAAGGCAAGAGCCCGCCCACTGTAAGCAGATCACAACACAGTGTATAGGTTCATAGAGTTCATAGGTTCATAGGTTCATACTAGGCTATCTGCCCAAGGGCATTTACAAGCCTAGCCCATAGTTTTGTGGCTTACGCCACCCCTTTAGTATGGGGAACTATACCCATTATTTTGCTGTGCCTCTGTCGAGCAGTGACACTGAGGTAATCCCTGGGGTATATCTGCGATCTCCCATCCATTGGTCAAGATTTCTCTTGAACAAGGCCAGCGAGGTGCTCTGCCTCACATATACGGGATTTTGTTCCACAGCATAGGAGTCTTTGGGTGATGAATCTATCCCTCCAGCACGTCCTATTAATAGCCGTGTCGAGGTTTAAGTCTCCGCCCTTGTGGCTCTGATGGATCTAGATTTTTGAGGTGAAGCATATTCATCAAATCTGGGTTTGACATGGCCTTGTATGTTAGGCAAAGGTCACCTCTGAGCAAGCGATGGCGACTGAATAGAGCTGGAGTTCTTTCAGTCGGGCAGCATAGGACAGATTTTTGAGACCCTTTATCCTTTTGGTGAGGAACTTTTGTGGCCTCTCCAGCTGCTGCAAGTGTCGGGTCAGATACATTCTGAATGGGGCATTGTACTCAATCATTGGTCTGATGAGTGATGAGTAGAGGGAGACAATGACCTCCCTTGATCTAGATGAGAATCCCTTCATGATAAAGTGGGCAATGTAGAAGGTCTTCCTAACTACTTTAGCTACATGGGTGTCGAATGACAGACTACTATCAACCTGGGTCCCCAGGTCCCTGATAACGTCTTCTGTGCTCAGTGGATTGCCACCTATTTGGTAGCTAGGGGTAACCTTGTTTTTCCCGAAGGGTATGACTATGCATTTTTTGGCATTTAACTTTAGGCCATGGCTCTGGCACCTGTTATCCGTTTCTGTGAGACCCTTCTGAAGGATATCTGTGTCAGATGTGTTTTCTACTATGGCCCAGTTTGCAGTCATCTGCAAACTTTGTCAGCCATAACCCTGCTGTGTTTGCTTGTACTTGAAGTAGATGCCAAACAAGAGTGGGCCTAGGACTGAGCCCTGTGGGACACCACTTGTGACAGGCTTTGAGTCTGACATGGCGCCAGCAACTCTGACCCTGTGGGTTCTGTCACTCAGCCAGTTTGCAACCCATCTTGTGATGTATGGGTTAATATTTAAGCTGATGAGTTTTCAATGATACCCGAGTGGGGTATTGTATCGAAGGCCTTCGCCAGATTGAGGTAGGCTGTATGGACTGCCTTTCCCTCATCAATGGCTTTGGTGACTGTTTCAAAAAAGTCAACCAAGTTTAAAAGGCATGATCTGCCTTTGACAAAGCCAAACTGGGTTGGATCCAAAGTCTGCAAATTCCCTATGTCTTTATTTATGAGGTCCATTATGATCCTCTCCATGGCTTTGCAGATAAGGCTTGTCAAGGTAATGGGCGGTAATTTCCAGGGTCGGTGGGGCACCGCCTTTGTGAAGTGGGACCACAGTTGCAGTGCGCCACTCCTGGAGTGCGTATCAGAGGTAAGGCTCTGATTAAACAGCTGTCCTAGCTGTGGGTTTAATTCCTCATTGAGTTCGTGGAGCACACAGCCGGGGACACCATCAGGTCCCATGGATGCTGTGTTTTTTGCTTTGGAGAGAGCAGTTCTCACTTGGGCGTTGGAGATGTTTGGGGGGCTGCAATCATTTGGTATAGATATCTCTCCTTTTGGGGGGGAGGGGGGGGGAGAAGTTTGCACTGAACCTGTCAGCCAGTATATTGGCAATGTCCGTAGGATCAGTAATCTTCACATCATTTTGAACTAGTTCTGAGCATATCTGGGAGTTTCCTCCCAGGTTTCTAACATAGCTAAAGAAGGCCTTATGATTGTCTTTTGAGTGTACAAGCTGCATGCTTTTGTCTTTAGGCATGAATAAAATCAGTAACAAACCCGTATCATAAAGGCAGTACCTGCCAATTTAAACTTTCATACCTACAAAGAATTGCAATTTTAAAAGCTAAACATTAAGTCATATTTTGACCTACGAAGCCTTTAACTTAAAAACAAAGCCCGCCAACTATATACAGATCATAATACAATAAGTTGGGCAAACGGGCTACAACTACATCTGCTGGCATAAAAAGTTAATAAATAGCTAACAAGTACGGTAAAGGCAGTAACTGCTACTTTACACATGAGTACAACAAATACTGATGAAATACAAGCTGACATGAACTATTGAAAGTGTCAGAACTTTCGTACAAACAAATAATTCAAATACTAGCAGCTAAACATTAAATCATTGTTCTCATCTACGAAGCCTTTAGCTTAAAACAAAGCCGGGCCACTATATACAGATCACAATAAAATAAGTTGGGCAAATGGGCTACAACTACATCTAATGGTATAGAAGAAATAAATAGCTAACATGTATGGTAAAGGCAATAACTGCTACTTTACACATTCGTACAACAAATACCGACAAAATACAAGCCGGCATAAACTATTAGAAATGTCGAGAGTTAAAACTGGTTCTGCCTGTCATAAATTTAACCAAAACAATCACTGAAAACATCTACAGTTGAGGTAGTAAACATTGCCTCAACAATGTTAAAAAATGCAAAAATACAGTATTAAACATAAAAATATTGCAAACATACAGTATTAAACATAAAAGTAAATGTGGAACTATATGTGCAACTAGGTCATCATAGGGGGTAATATTAAATGTTGAATCTTGAAGGGTAAATGTTGAATTCTAAACAATGTATACAACTAAATCATCTTAGGAGGCTCTTCAGTTTTAAAATACAATGAATGGAGCACATTTCATTTAAACCTGGAAATGTGCTAGCATCCGTGCGAATTTGCCACATGAGTTCCAATACTTCAAGACAGACGGCTTCGGGACCACCTTTCCCATCGGAATTTATACAGTCAATAGCCGTAAACAAAAATTTGTGGTTGACATTGTCGGCTACGTGTTTTACCAGTGCGTTGATAGTTTTTTAATTTCTTGATGTGATAAGTGTGCTTCGTCATCGTTTCAATATTTCATATAGAAGAATAGATTCCTTTCTTGAGGACTATAGGATAGAACATAGAATCACCGAGGAACAGTATGAATATATGAAGGTAGAATTCCCTACCATGGCCACTATAGTAGGGATTCCCAAAGTTCATAAAGACCATCTTGATCCACCATTCAGGCCCATCATCTCAGGGAGTAAGGCTAAAACCTTTCCCATAGGAAAATTCATAGACACTACTCTTAAATTTATTTATGACAAAGTGAGGCATTTAGTGAAGGATTCGTGGGAATTTTTGAGTAAGTTCCCTATTAATACGACTGTGGAAAATCTAATATTTTGTTCCATTGACGTGATTGATTTATTTAGTAGCATACCTATAGATGAAGGGCTTGAAGCCTTTACAAGAAGTCTTAGGAAGTATACCAATTTAAGTTGGGATAAAATCACTCTGTTAGCGGACCTAATGAGTATCGTCTTAGAATATAATTTTATTTACTATGAGGGAGAAATTTTCAGGCAGACAAGTGGAGTTGCCATGGGTGCAGCATGTGCCCCAATCTTTGCTAACTTAGTTATGTTAGATTGGGAGGACACACACATCTTTAACACCAACCACATAGACAACATAGCCTATTTCTCCCGATTCTTAGACGATATATATATTCTGTGGAAGAATGATACTATCACATTTGAGAATTTTATGGGTGACCTAAATTCTAGCAGTCAGTTTCTAAAATTTACGTTTACATATAATAATATTGGGGTACCTTATTTGGATACCCTTATTACTAAAGATAATAAGGGTTTTAAATCAACAATTTATAGAAAGACGACATTTTCTAATTCATATTTAGATTTCAATAGCTATCACCCATATAAATTGAAAAGAAACATCTTTAAGGGTCAATGTATCCGGGCCATAAGGATGACATCTGAGTTGGATGACTTAGTTAAGGAATTGAATTTTATAACTGAGTTATTCAAGGAGAGAGGATATGATGAGACAATGTTGACAGATATCACGAAATACACATTAGGACAACGTGAACAGAGATATTCACCCCTATTAGGGAAAGAGAATACACCAACGAGTACCTTGGAAATCTCAGATAATAGAAATTCTTCCACAAATTGTATTGGAAATATTAATTTTTGCACAAACAATACCTCATTATACAGTAATTCCCTCATTATTGAATACGGTCCATGCAGTCAGTTCATAAGGAACATAGTACTTAATAATTGGTATATTTTAACCTCAACAGACAATATAGTAGATAAAATAGGAATTCAACCCCACTTTGTATTTAGAATGGGCAAAAATTTAAAGTACATTTTAGATAGAAAAACATTAATGGACAACCACAAAGGAGATAACACATCTAAATGTGGCACCTGTCGTCAATGCCAATATATTTTGGAACAGGAATTGATCTGCTTGAATAATGTAAATCATACCAGGATACACACAATAAAAGGGAATTGTAGATCAACTATGTTGGTATATATAGCAGTCTGTATGTCCTGTCAGTTTTTCTATATTGGAAAAACAGAGAGGCAGTTGAGACAGAGAATTTACGCCCACATATATGCCATAAAGAAAAAAGATACGAAAAACGCGTTATCCAGACACATTTTAAATTGTGGAATTGACCACAATTTTAAGTTTGGGATTCTGGAAACAATCAAAAATAATCCCAGAGGCGGTAATATTAAGAATCATCTTTTATATCGTGAATTATGGTGGCAGGTACACACAGATGCCACGACAGCCCCGGGATTAAACGATTATATCACTATCAAACCCCTGCTTATTATGGGTTAATATTATTTAATAGGAAGCACACATTTTTTAGAAGGTAGATTTTGATAGTAGTGTTAGTATTACCAGTATTTTTAGATATTTTTAGGGCCATTAGGGCATGCATTTTTTATGTCAGTATGTTTTTTAAGTTAGTATGCTTTTTAGTATATTAACAATTCTCAATGATGTAATTAACTACAATTAGCCAATTTTTGGCGCCTTTTTTTGTATTTAAACTATGGAAGCTTTACTATTCTTTGTTCTGATGAAGCTTGCCTCATGCAAGTGAAAGCGCTCAACTATTGTAAATAAATGCAGTTTTGATTTTACGTTCGTGTCCGTAAACTTGAATTTATCTTAAGCTGTTGGCTGAGAGGGGAGGCAGTGAACGAGCTGTAATTGCTGCCAAGTAAAAGTTTTAACGTTGTTTCCAGCTCGTATTGGTTACGTTACTACATCTAATGGTATAGAAGAAATAAATAGCTAACATGTATGGTAAAGGCAATAACTGCTACTTTACACATTCGTACAACAAATACCGACAAAATACAAGCCGGCATAAACTATTAGAAATGTCGAGAGTTAAAACTGGTTCTGCCTGTCATAAATTTAACCAAAACAATCACTGAAAACATCTACAGTTGAGGTAGTCAACATTGCCTCAACAATGTTAAAAAATGCAAAAATACAGTATTAAACATAAAAATAATGCAAACATACAGTATTAAACATAAAAGTAAATGTGGAACTATATGTGCAACTAGGTCATCATAGGGGGTAATATTAAATGTTGAATCTTGAAGGGTGAATGTTGAATTCTAAACAGTGTATACAACTAAGTCATCTTAGGAGGCTCTTCAGTTTTAAAATACAATGAATGGAGCACATTTCATTTAAACCTGGAAATGTGCTAGCATCCGTGCGAATTTGCCACATGAGTTCCAATACTTCAAGACGGACGGCTTTGGGACCACCTCTCCCATCGGAATTTATACAGTCAATAGCCCTAAACAAAAATTTGTGGTTGACATTGTCGGCTACGTGTTTTACCAGTGCGTTGATAGTTTTTTAATTTCTTGATGTGATAAGTGTGCTCATAAACACGTTCCCGAAGTTTTCTGTCCGTTTTGCCAATGTAAAAAGCTAGACACTGTTGGCACTGGGGCAAGATAGACAACAGCTTTAGATTGGCAATTAAATTTGTGTTTGACTTTGTATTTTTGACCGCTGATTCTGAACTGTTCCCCTGTATCCATGTGGGAACAAAAATTACATTGAAACATACCTTTCCTGATAGGGTGGTGTGACTTGGGAACTCGGGTAGTTTATTTCTAAGGTTGCTATCATTCCGAATAAACATTCATTTTTTTCTGAAGGATGGATGAGATGATGTTACAATCTTTACTGAATGATGTAAAGAGACTACAGATAGTGGAAGTGAACTCATGGTAGAATGGGTCATGGGTTGCTTTGTTGAATACTCATTCCTATGGGGGCCTTTTAAAATGGGTTGGTATGTCCCCTGTTCTCTCTTATAACTAACCTCTTTAATTAGTTCATCAACCAATTGTTTGGGATAACCCCGACCCAAAACCATAGATCTGAGTGTGTTACATTCCTCTATAAAATCTGGGAATTTTTACACCATTCGGGCAGCCCTAATGAGATGCCCTTTCACTAAAGATCTCTTTTGATAGGTTGGGTGACAACTGCTGTAGTGAAGGAAGGTGTTGGAATAACTGTCCTTCCTATGAATTTTAGCACACAAAGCGTTGATGGTTAAATCTTTCCACAAATCCACATCCAGGTAGACAATTTGGTCAGTGCTAAATGTGTGCGTAAAAGAAAGGAATTTGGTGGTGGAGTTGAAGAAATCCACCAATTCTATGGCAACTGCTTCACCACCTCTAATCAACATAAATATATCATCCAAAAACATGTGTAAAAGGCTATTTTGTTGTTAATAAGCTCATTCTTCTGGATGATTTCTTGTTCCCAATAAGCTATGATGAGGTTGGTGAAGCTACCACCACAAGGTGACCCCATGGCTACCCCTACCTTCTGTAAAAAATAGTGTAGTTGAAAATCAAATAGTTGCTAGATAGAATGATGTCAAGTAGTTCATCCACTAAAGAAATTTCTAAGGTTGGTCCACCTCTCTTTCTCAACATGAAGTTGACCCACTCAATGCCCACCCCATGTGGAATGGAGGAATACAGATCCCTCACATCCACAGTGAGAAAGATGAGGTTATGGTTAATTTCTAGATCATTGTAGACTGTAAAAATGGCCATGAGTCTGCAGATGTCCTGTTCCATGACCACATATTTTTTAAGTATGTTGTCAACAAATTTGGCACATGGATATGTTATGCTATTCCTAGCATCAACCAGTGGTCTCACTGGTGGATCGTGGATGGATTTGTGAATCTTAGGAATTCCAAAAAGTTTAGGGATTCTAGGGGCTAACATAGAAAGGTAATTGAAGGATGCATTGTCGATTTTCCCTTCAATGAAAAGGTCATTCAAGTACGAACGAATCCTGTTGTACGCTATGTTTAATTCATGCCTAGATCTTACTTCATATGTGTCGCCCGTTAAAACACTCAACATCCTATTTGCATAATCATCTTGACCCATGATTACTGCACCACCACCTTTGTCAGGTTGCATTACCCTAACCCCAGCTTCCTTGATGGACCATAAAAGTTCCTTTTCTTTGGGGGTAATGTTAGGTCTAACATGACTTTGTATACTTTTTTTATGTAAGGAGCATCTCAGATCAAGTTCACACATTGTGTCAAAAAGTGCTATGGATTCATGTAGAGGTGTTGAAAAGGTACTAGACACATGTAGCCTGTTGTTATTAGCAGAATTTTCACCAAATAGTACATTCAGATTGTTTCCTTGAAAAAAGTATAAAATCAATAATCGTTTTTACCAAGTCAGCTTTGATGTCGGGGACAAACATTTCCTTTCACTAGGAGTTCTACTAGGGGTTGTTCAATAGTGATGTCAGTAAAGTTAAAGATTTTAAAATCCATGTTCGTATTCAACAAAATAGTAGGTTTGTTTGAGACTACAAAAGTGTCAATTACCTGTCTCTCCTCCCCCTCTTCTGTGTTCATTCAGCTCGCTTTCTTTGTTCCAGTTTGTGAGTTTTATTAGTTTGGTTGGATAATTGGATACATGAAATTATATATATATATATATATATATATATATATATATATATATATATATATATATATATATATGCATTGGAGCCTTTTTCAATGGTCTGATGAAGCTCACAGTGAAAGCACTTACTGTGTTTCTAATGCAATAAACATTTTATGGTATATGAACTTCGAGTGGTCCATGGTTGTTTCACCACCATAGTCGTTGTTGGTATTTGTGCTTTTTTACTTTTTGGTGGTGAGACATTTATCTTATGGGACACCTTCTTGGTCTTTTTTGTCATTATACAAGTTATAATTATCTAAAAGCAAGCATGAATAATGCAGGTAATGTGCGAAATAAACATATTCATACAGCCATCTACATGTTTATACAGCCATGGAATATTAGTTCCATATAAATATTAGTTACTTATAGGAAGTAAAGAGGAAGGGAGGTATATAGGAATTAAGTGAAGGGTTAGGAAAAGGAGGTTAGTCAGAGACTGATAGGCAAGGTTAGAGGAGGAGGTAGAAAGTGATTGATTCATGCACAGTTTATGTACGGGGAGATAGGTCATGGGGGTGTGTACAGGGGCAGCACCAGAGTACTTGTAGGTGTTCCTTTACAGTTGCTTTAAATTGTTTGGGTTGAGTTATTCATATAATTTGAAGTGAAAGGTTGTTCCATGCAACGGTAGGGTTATAGCTATAAAGATTGCCACCCATTTTAGTCCTAGGTTTGTGCATAACTAGTAAGTCTTGCTCAGAGCTGTGGAGTGGTCTAGTGGGAGTATAGTGGGATATACAGGAGGATAGGCTAGGGCAGTAAAAAGGTTGATATAGTATATAATGTATAATCTGAGACTGAGAGAGAAGAAGCAGATTAGGTAGTTCCACCCAGTTTAAGTATTTAAGTGAGACACAGTGAAGAGTTTTATAAGTATGTTGGGCTGCGAATCTAGCTATCTTGTTATATGATGAGTTTAGTTTTGCAAGGAGTGTAGTATTAAGGTTTGTAAGGATTTGTGATCTGTACAGAAGACTGGGTAGTAAATAGGTATGAGATAGGATTAATTTAGCTTTGATGGTAAGAAACTTTCTGTTTCTGTAAAGGAGGCCTAATTTTTGATGAGTCTTCCTAATGCAGTTATTAATGTGCAAGTCAAATTTAAGTTGATCATCGATAGTGACACCTATGAGCTTGGTGCTAGTTTCAGCCACTATTGGAGTCTTATTGAGAGACAGTATAGTAAAAGTAGATTTGAGATGGGTAGGAGTTTTTGGAAGAAAGAAAAGGAGTTTTTTTTTTTTTAGGGTTTAGGATTAGTTGGTTATCAGAGAGCCAGGTTTCGACTGATGCAAAAGCATCTTGAGCTTAAGAGATGAGATGTGAGGGAGAGTCAGAGAAAGTAATAACTGTAGAGTCATAGACATATTGTACAAGAGATGCCTGATAGCAGGAAGTGTATAGTAGATTAGTAAAAATATTAAACAGCAGTGGTCCCAAGACGGAACCTTGGGGTACACCCATTCTGATGGGGAGGGAGGGGTAGAGTGCTGCGAGCCACTTCACTGATTGTGATCGATCAGAGAGTTAGCTGGAGAACCAAGTGACAGTAGCTGGAGAGAAGTTAAGATTAGTCAGTTTATTCAGAAGTAGAGAGTGAGAGACAGTATCAAAGGCTTTAGAAAGGTCTAGCAAAAGACAGGAGACAAGTTTATTATTATCACGCACTAGAGATATAGTGTTAGTAAAGGAGATCACAGCAGTAGTTGTACTGTGTTGAGGGCGGAATTCATGCTAAGTAGGAGTAAGTAGATCTTGTAATAAATATTGCAGTGTTTGCTTGTGTATGCACGAGTCAGGTATTTTAGAGAGGGGTGACAGGATGGCTGTAGGTCTAAAGTTAGAGATGTCATGGGAAAATCCTCCTTTGTGGATAGGTAGTGTGTAAAATTCTTTCCAGACAAATGGAACTTTAAACTCAGTGATAGCGCAGTTAATCAAGATAGATACAGAAAAGGCAAATATTTCAGCTGCTAGCTGGAAGAAAAAGGAAGTACTATTATCAGCAGACGTTGAACATGGTTTTAATTTAAAGAGTGAAGATTTAATATAAGTAGTGGATATGGGTTGGAAAGAAAAGGGTTTAGAGAAGTTGGTGCAGTTGGAAGAGTGGGCAAATATTGCCAAGTCAGGATGTGCCATGCTGATAGACTCCTAGCCAAAAAGACTGAATGCTGTAATTAAATCAAAAAGGCGCTTCAACAAAGTATTAGTTTAAGGGTGTGCACCACAACAAAGTATTAGTTTAAGGGTTTTCACACTTATGCAACGAGTGTATTGTACGTTTTTTATTTTTTATATTTTTCCCTAACAGATTTGCTTGTTTTACAATTGAATTGTGCAGGTCATAGGTCACATTAAAGGTGGGAACAGTTTTGAAATGATTTATTGTGGTCTCATTTTTTTACATCGCAAAAACTAGCATTTTAACAGGGGTATGTAAACTTTTTATATCCACTGTATATTGTATCCCTGATGGCTAATGGATTCTATGACCATCTCCTTAGTGATGTTGGCACCATTAAGGCACTTAAGTATATTGTATCGCTGATGGCTAATGGTTCCCCCCACCATCCAAATAGTGATGCTAGCACCATTAATGCACTTAAGTATATTGTATTTATGATAGCTAATGCTTTCCCCCACCATCCCCATAGTGATGTTGGCATCATTAAGGCACTTAAGTATATTGTATCGCTGATAACTAATGGTTTCTCCCACCATCCCCTTAGTGATGTTGGCACCATTAAGGCACTTAAGTATATTGTATCACTGATGGCTAATGGTTTCCCCCACCATCCCCATAGTGATGTTGGCATCATTAAGGCACTTAAGTATATTGTATCGCTGATGACTAATGGTTTCTCCTACCATCCCCTTAGTGATGTTGGCATCATTAAGACACTTAAGTATATTGTATCACTGATGGCTAATGGTCCCCATCCCCATAGTGATGTTGGCATCTTTTAGGCACATATATATATTGTATCCCTGATGGTTAATGGTTTCCCCCACTGTTCCTATAGTGATGTTGGTACCATTAAGATACTTAAGTATATTGTGTCCCTATTGGCTAGTGGTTTCCCCCCACCCCAATCTCTGTAGTGATGTTGGTGCCATTATGTTTCCTCTCCGATGTATTCTCCCCATTGTCTAGTGGCCACCTCTCATCCCCTGATCCATGTACCATGGTTGTGGCAGGTAGCTGAACATGGCCTTTAGTCATATTTATACCTCTCATCCCCTGATCCATGTACCATGGTTGTGGCAGGTAGCTGAACATGGCCTTTAGTCATATTTAGTGATGTGATGTGATGTGATGGGGATGGCCATGCTGATCTTCAAGGTTGATCAATTTGTTGAATTGCTCAGTGTGCAGATGCCTTCCTTGTGGTTGTTCTGGTGGAGAGATCATGTGTCTGATTAGCATATGCCTCTCTCTGGACTGCCTCATTAGCATTTAGCATGGCAGCAGGGCCAGCCCTATGTCGTGCTGGGGTCTATATTAGAACATTGAAGTTTTGCAACTTCGAATATTCTAATATCGACCCCTATTCAGCGAACACTGAAAATAGCGAAGCTGTTGAACACCGAATTTCTTCCTAGGGAAGGAATTCAGTTGGCCGTTCCTGTGGCTTCGCTATGTTCAGCACTGTGGTGGAAAGTTACAGGTCGGGATCAGGTAAGTGTGCGATTGTGTGGACATGAGGGTTAGGGCACGGGGTAGGTGAGTTAGGGTTAGGGCGCGGGTCAGGTAAGTGTGCGATTGTGTGAACGTGATGGTTAGGGTGGGGTAAGTGAGTTAGGGTTAGGGCGTAGGTGAGGAGAGTGTGCGATAGTGATGGACCTTAGGGTTAGGGTTTGGGTTAAGGTAAGTGGATAGCTAGTGGTGTGTGTACAGTTTAGTGTAGGGTTAGATGTAGGATTTTAGGTGTATGTGTGTGGATTGCTGTTTGTTTGGTGTGTTTGTGTTGTGTGTATGTGTGTCGGAACAGCAAATTTTTTCCCTGGGAAAAAAATTTCTGTTCTGCATGTTCGATATTGTCAGCGTTCGCTGAATAGGGGTCGATATTAGAACATTCGACGTTTTAAAAAATCAGTGTTCTAATATAGACCTGTCATGCTGCATGTCTTCATTCTAGATCTCCATGCAGCACTTTGTTAGGGCAGTTAAGGTGTACACATCAAGGTACTTTCCTGAATCACAGTCTTATATGTAGGTATTGCTAGAATCAGAAATATGCTTGGAAAGTATTAGCTCTTATTTGGTATTTGAACCCAAGAGCTGCAGAGTGTGATGGTGTCAGTGTGAGCATGTGTCTGTGTGCATGTGTGTGTTCATGTGTGTGCGTGTGTGTGTGTGTGTGTGTGTGTGTGTGTGTGTGTGTGTGTGTGTGTGTGTGTGTGTGTGTGTGTGTGTTTGTCTTTTATGTAGGCATTGCTAGAATCAGAAGTATGAAAGCAAAATATTAGCTCTACTTTTGGATTTGAACCCAAGACCTGCAAGAGCGTGAAGGTGTTAGTATGTGTGCTTGGATGTTTGCGTGTGTTTGTGCATGCATGTGTGGATGCATGTGTGTGCATGCGTATCAATAAGTTTTATTTAATATTCTATTTGTATAGTTTCACACTCATTCAGTGGACCTTTAGCAAGCAATCTATAGTCACTGCTGCAAAGAATGATTGTCTTCATTTTATTCATTCTTTTCTTTTGCTGGACTTAATAAAATGTCATAAGAAGACATCTGAGAAGAAGTCCTAGATCTATTTTCTTGCTAAAATAAAATTAAATATACAACTGAGAATTACATTGCCCTCATTCTGTATGATAGTAATAAAACTGAAAAGGTTATACTATATTTTCCTGATGTTATTTTTTATGATGATTTCAAGGCAGTACGTTCTTCTGTTTTAATAACATGCTAATGTATTTCTGATTTGTTTATCATGACAAATTACATTTTAATCAACATAACTCTAACTATGGATGTTCTAACATCGCATGATTTGGACAACTGCCTCACACACTCCTTGAGCATTACCTTTGCACTTTGAACATCCTTTCTCTCTCTCTCTCTTCTTTTAACCTGGCATATATTATCATATCCTGTACTTAAGAATAATTACTTTTTTAACAAATGTGTTTGTAAATTTTGTAAATTATTAACATTATACTGGTGGGCGATCACGCTGACAGTTAAAAGGGAAAGAAAATAACCGTGGAGGGAGCTTAGTGATGCTATGAACACAGTTTGAAAACAATTTAAGGTGTACTTTTAGACAGCAATTATATTTATTGTGCCACTAGCCTAAACAACAGGTATTTGATTTGCATATAGCTATGATAAAATGTTAAGTACACTGGTATTTGCAAGCCATGTCATGTAATGAAAATAAACGTCTCTCAAAAGAATCATTCAAATCGAGCATAAACCTGTTTTCTTTAACTGTGCTAGAATGTTGTTGAATACCTGAAGGGTATAATACAGTCAACATAAGAATGTGTACTTTTAATGGGTACTAATCTAACCACAATGTCAGAAAAATACATCAACCAGCAGAACTGTTACTTTAGAAAAATGCTTTCTGCAACTTTTGCTTCCTCGACCAGTGAAATGCACTGTATACTTAAATTGTAAAGCCTGCCATATTTATATTCATTTGCATATGTTTATTTCTATGATGTGTGTGATGATGTGAAGTATTGCCAGCTATGCCAGAAGAGGTAGAGCAGTGGATGTGTAATATATGCCAGCATAGCTAGGTGGAGTTTTGTAAAGAATTATATGTCGTTTGTATATCAGACTGATTTGTACACATGCTTGTGCTGAAAAATGTATTTGTAAAGCTGCTTGTGTTAAAAATGTACCAACAGTGGGTCTTTCTGGACAGAAAAGAAATCCACCTATATATCAGACTATATTGTGACTATTGAAGTGACTATGTTATAACAGAGGATATGAGAAGAGGAGAGAAGAGGTTAATCTCAGTCCAGCTAACCTTTCAAAAATAGTTTGAAATGAAATTACCAATTTTAGGCCATAAATATTGTATCTTACAATTCTGATTGCAGCTAGAGACAAAATGTCTGTGAAAACCAGGACTAGGAATCCTACTATATTGTCTTTACGGGTGAACTAATTGCTACCCTGGAAGAGTGGAAGTTTTGAAATGGTTTTATAGTTTCTAGATGCTATAACACATCTTAGCAAAGCTCTGACTGTATGTATGGTGACACATATGTGCTACATTCTGGTTCAGTTTCTAGTAAAGGGGGTAGTTTGGGAACCAGAAGTCACCCATTTCATCTTGCCTTGCTTTAATAAGCAACCAGGGAGTTGTAATTCTTTAGATGAGTCAGGAAAATTTATCGATATTAGTTAAGTACTGTTTTTCTCTATCTATGTGAATCTATCCATCTGTGTTATTTTTAATATTTTCTGTGATTGAAACACTGGTGTTTATTCTAATGAGATATTTAGCATTTTCATGTTTTTCGTTATTTATTATTAAATATATTTAAACTTTTCATTGTGGCCGTTCTTTGAGAGTAATAATATTTACTTGGTGACACTGTGGCCACTCCTGAAAGCCTTGCTGCATTGCTCAAACACTACCTTTCATATTGGTATCATTTTTACTCAGTATAAGTGGTACCCTTGTAAGACCATTAGAATAGCTAGTTGGTGGCAGTGTAACTACCTTATAGTCTGGGCAAAGGGTAGCACAGCTGATAAATCTGTGCCAGCCTTTCCCAGGTGTGTGTGTGTGTGTGTGTGTGTGTGTGTGTGTGTGTGTGTGTGTGTGTGTGTGTGTGTGTGTGTGTGTGAAAATCAAATCTCAGAGTGTGTGCGTCAGCTACTTGGAGCAGGAACACAGAGCACTGGTTTCACAGAGAGGGTGGTGGAGGATTTGGCTTGGAACACTCAGCTGAGGATTCAGCTTTGCAGCTGTGTCAGTGGGAAGACTTACTGGGATCATGGAGAGGGAATCCCAACTCCCGGACTGAGTGTGTTCCCTGTGTGTTCTTAAAAGAAATTGTGCTTGGTGCAGAAAGCTGCTTCTGGAAATACTGTGTGTATCAATTTTTGTTCAGAGTGAACATCCCTCACCAGTGTCAGTGGTGAGGAGTCAGGCCCCTTGATTAGTGGCTCAGAGCAGGGGCTCACATATTGGTGAGCAGTGGTGGGGGATATGTAGGCAGTTGTCACTGAAGGTGTGTGAACTCTCAGCAGCTACAAGGTAAACATACAGAGTTTCATTTTCACAACAGTTTTATTTATTTTTTTGTCAGTTTAATTTAGTCAGGGAAAGTATGCAAAGATGTCAACAGAGGATTATGGCAAGCTGACAAAGAACCAGTTGGCCAGGGTGTGTGAAGCCAAAGGACTGGTGCATGCCAGCCTGACTATTTATTTATTTTATTTATATGACTAAAGAGGAAATTATTTCAGCCTTAGTCACAGTTCAGACTAGCAACCAGGAAGACAACCCATGTGGTGATGGGTATTTGTAGCCTTCAGAAACAGGGCAGTGCACCTTTTCCTCAGAGGAATTAAAAATCCTTGTGGAGTTAAAGAGTCTTGAACTGGAGGCCAAACATTTGGCATTAGAATCAGTGGCGAGACTGTGGCATTTGGAGGCTGAAGAAAAAGAGAACAGATGGAATTAGAATCAGCAGAGGGACTGCGGTGTTTGGGGGCTAAAGAAAAGGAGAAACAGATGGAATTAGAATCAGCAGAGGGACTGCAGTGTTTGGAGGCTGAAGAAAAGAAGAAACAGGTGGAATTAGAATCAGCAGAGGGACTGTGGTGTTTGGGGGCTGAAGAAAAGAAGAAACAGATGGAATTAGAATCAGCAGAGGGACTGCGGTGTTTAGAGGCTGAAGAAAAGGAGAAACAGATGGAATTAGAATCAGCAGAGGGACTGCAGTATTTGGGGGCTGAAGAAAAGGAGAAACAGATGGAATTAGAATAAGCAGAGGGAATGTGGTGTTTGGAGGCTGAAGAAAAGAAGAAACAGATGGAATTAGAATCAGCAGAGGGACTGCTGTGTTTGGAGGCTGAAGAAAAGGAGAAACAGATGGAATTAGAATCAGCAGAGGGACTGCAGTGTTTGGGGACTGAAGAAAAGGAGAAACAGATGGAATTAGAATCAGCAGAGGGACTGCGGTGTTTGGGGGACAAAGAAAATGAGAAGCAGCATCAGCACGGGGGGGAGGTGCTGGCCCTTCCCCAGGGTCATGGAGGTAATGGGGACCCTTCCCCAGGGTCATGGAAATAATAGGGACCCTTCCCCAGGGTCATGGAGGTAATAGGGACCCTTCCCCAGGGTCATGGAGGTAATGGGGACCCTTCTCCAGGGTCATGGAGGTAATGCGGACCCTTCACCAGCATCATGGAAGTAATGGGGACCCTTCCCCAGGGTCATGGAAGTAATGGGGAAGGGAAGAACTGGACCCCCAAAGCAATAAAGGTCAGTAAATCTCTTCCACAGTTTACAGAGGGTGATAATTTTGATAGTTTTATTCATATATTTGAAAGCATATGTAAACTGTATAATGTTGACCAAGGGCTCTGAGTACAGTTCCTGATCCCCTTACTCCATGGTAAAGCTGTAACTGCTGTTTCTAAATTGCCTGATACTGATTGTTTAAACTATGATAAAGTAAGACAATGTTTACTGGAATGTTTTAACACCTGAAGCTTACAGAAAAAAAGTTTTGTGAGCATAGATAGAAGGCAGATGAAAGTGTATGTGATTATATTGCTGAGTTAAGCACTTATTTTCATAGGTGGGTGAGTGGGTGTCATGTCACCATTTTTGAAAGGCTGGCAGACCATTTGGTGAGGGAACAAGACCTTATCATTTTGCCTGAGGACATGAGAATCTGGTTGGGAGACCAAGAATGTAAGTCTGCAGATGAGCTGGGGAAGAAAGGGGATCTCTGCTTAGCAAGCAGGGCATCATGCACAGGAAAGGGATACCCATTGCTGTACATGGATATAAGGAAACTCATGGTGGGCAGCCTAAATTGCTCCAACAGAGTCCATCAGTAACGGGGGAAGTCACTAGTTCAGGTACACAGCCAGGATCAAGGGTTAGATATTTTAAATGTAACTAGTGGGACCATATAGTATACTGATGTCCACAGAAGCAAGGTGGGGAACAAAAGATGGGGGAGCCAACAAGTAGGAATAACAGTATGCCAGTAGTAAGTTGTTTGAAGACAACAGGAGTACCAGACTATCATCACAGTTTATACCCTATCTTAGTGGGAGGAAAACTGACTACTGCTAAGAGATACACAGCCTCTGACATGACGATTCTGAAGCCTGCAGTGGTTAAACAGGAGCAGTACTTGCTTGGGCAGCCCACTCCAGTCAAAGATTTAGGAGAGACCCCATTCCAAATGCCTTTGGCCAGGGTTCCCCTTGACTGGGAGGGTGGAAAAGGTAGCAAGGAAGTAGGTGTGTTTGAGGGTATTACTGCAGCTGTCCTGATAGGGAATAATTTTGATAATGCAGTACCTTGTGTGCATGCAGGTACATGCAGTCAGGCCTGGAGACAGACATGTGGGGCTGGTAGCTTGGGGTAGACTCAGATAGATCCCCACACCTGAAACTAGGGCTGGTAAGGTGGCTATTTCAGAGAGAGAGCTACCCTGTAGCAGTAAGCCTGAAGGTGAACCACAGCTGCTGGTTGGTACAGATGTTCCCTTAGACAGAGTAAATGCAAGGGCAGAGGTGAGTGGTAAGTAGCCAGGCTGACAGTGAGGCACCACTGTCAGAGGATACCAGATGTCCTGTGGAAGAGGAGCTGAGAAGGGTCACCAAGGTAGAGTTGAGATAGGCTCAGCTCTCAGACTCTGCATTACAAAGCTTGAGGGGGGTAGCTAGTGAGGCACCTGATTCTCAAGGAAAAGCAGAGTCTGTATACTGGAAAAAGGAATGAAACTGAAGAGAACGTGCCAAAAGAAGATGCTCTAGAACTTTCTATGGAATGTCCGCAGGAAACGGAAAACAAAAAGTGTGCCCTCAGTTTAGAAGAAAATGAGCTTAGAGAAGAGTTGCTTGATTTAATAGAGATAGACAGACATATTAAGTTCAATGAAAGAAATAGGCTGCAGAAGGCCAATAAAACCCCAAAAGTCAGAATTTGATAAAACAAATGAACACAGTAATTAGGACTGTCCATAGAGATCCATGCAATATAACAGAAGTAAACAGGATATATACCTGTGCAGCTAAATTAATAACAGATAAAGTTCTACCGCAAAAACACAGGGTAGTAAGGGAAAGGAAGGGGAGAAATTAAATACCATCATGGAAGTATCGAATAGAGAAAACTAAAAAAACAATTAAGACAAGAAGTGTCACTGTTAGAAAAATATTGAAGAAGGAACAGATCAACAAAAATACTAAGGAAGATAGATGTAATAAAAGCAATGCACAGTATTAGAACATATCAGGATCTATCATGAACTATCACAAATAACAAAAAAAAACTCAGCACAGGCAGAAAAACGTAGATGATACACAGATAAATATAAAGGAAAAGTACAAAATAAGCAATTTATTGATCACCCCAAAACGTTTTGCAGAGAATTGGAAATGAGATAAAAGGAATTGAAAGACCACCAAAAAAGACAAAATAGATACATTTTGGAGAAGTATTTATGAAGATCCTGTGGAACATAACAAAGATGCTAAATGGATAGAAGAAGTAAAAGAAAGAATAAGAAGTTTAAATGTACAGGATATGAAATGGGATGAAGTAACAGCCAGAGAGATTGAAACAAAGTTAAGAAAAACCTCTAATTGGGAAACCCCAGGCCTGGATGCAGTACCTAACTGCTGATTAAAAGTATTAACATCTTTGCATGAAGATTTAGCTATGAGTGAGAACTATTTATATGCACACCCTGAACAGACACCAACCTAGCTAACAACAGGAAAACAATACTCTTACTTAAAAGTGAACCTGCAAGCTACCCTAAAAAGTATAGACTGATAACTTGCATTCTGATGACATATTGTGAAATTTGAACCTGAACCTTCCTATGCAACAGTCCGTCTAAGAAGAAATATAAAACAGAAGAAAGTATGTGTTCCTAATACAATTGACAGTTCCAAATCTAGACCTGTTTAGATACTATAATTTTAATTTTTCACTTTTATGT
The DNA here is from genome assembly GCF_019279795.1 of Protopterus annectens. Taxonomy (NCBI): domain Eukaryota; kingdom Metazoa; phylum Chordata; order Ceratodontiformes; family Protopteridae; genus Protopterus; species Protopterus annectens. Next base: position 763,501,657 of record NC_056751.1, read on the forward strand.
ATACTCCCTTGCTAGGTTAACCAACAGCATAAGCCCTTCCTTAACTTATTGCTTGCCCTCTCCTCTGTTGTTAACATTACTCCTATTCCACATTGTACTTCCCAAGCCTGCTGTCCTCCATAAGAAGCTACTCTTTAATATCTAACACTGCCATCTAGGTGGCACCTATCTCCCTGTCTCACTCTATTGACTCAAAACAGTTGCCTTAGACTTACAGTTTCTATATACTTACTTGAACTGCAGCCTCTACTTCTCTTTCTTTCCATCTACCTGTTCTCTAATTCTCCTAATTTTCTTTTTTCCCTGTCCACTATCCCTACTTCTTAGGCCCTTACCTTCATCTATCCACAAACTTACCTTTCCTAGTCAGCCCTCCACTGATAGTTTTTCTTTGGGCTCTCTCCTTCAGTGGCTATACCCGCTCCGTTCACCCTATGGGCTCACTTCGCTCCCCATACCCTACCCCCAAAATCTCACCCACCCCCCACTGCATCTAACTTTATAGAAACCTGAATCTCCTCCCCATTTCTGCCCAACCTATCCTGATTCCTTGCCCCTCACCTCCCTGCAACATATTAATTACTTACCCCTCCCCCTTCCAGCTGCAATTTAATTAATTACCCCTCCCCCCTTTATCCCTCACTTAACTACACTCTCACATATACTCCTCTGCCATACTGCCTCATATTCTACCTTTTCCTCTCTGCCTCCTCTCACAAAATCTTTTCTATTTTTATTCAACCATGTCCTGTTCAACTCAAATCACCTCCATTACATGTATTCTCTTCCTAAAAGCTCTCTTTATTTCAACCTCTTACTCCTCTTCCAGAATTTCCATCTCTTTCTTCTCCCCCACCTCCTCCACTCTCTCCCTTCCCCACCCTCTTCCTTTCCACTTTTATTTAATATCCCCCTCTCTACTTCAACCTAATCCATTTCATTACTTCAAATTAAAACTCCAAACAATTACTTTAAAACCTCTCTCTATCAAATCAAAACTGTATCTCCATCCTACCACAAGTTACAATCCAAAGGTTGTTCTCATCTCTCCCTTTTCATGGCTTGCTCTATCAGGGGACATCCACCCTAACCCTGGGCCCACATCCAGTAACACTCTTTCTTCTACATCCTCCTCTACTAGAAACAACCATAAATACCTTAAGTTCATTACCATTAATACCCAGAGTATAAATAACAAAATAAACTTCCATGCATGGCTGAATCACACGGTACCTGACATAGTAGCAGTTACAGAAACATGGCTAAAACCACACATTACTAACTCTGAAATTATCCCTCCAGGCTTCCAAGCTCTTCGATTCCACTGCCAAAACAAAAAAGGAGGTGGTGTAGCGTTAATCTACAACTGCCTGCTAAATCTCTGCCCTTACCAAAATCCCATCCCTCAGTTTAATAATGCTGAACTTATAATAGGAATCCTCAAAATGAACAACTTTAAAAGTATCTGTATTATAGCTATCTATATCCCCCCTGGAGACAACACTTCCACCCTAGAGAATATTCTCCTATGGGCTTCAAACAATATCAAATTAGAGACTTACATACTGGGAGATGTCAACATCGACTGAAATAAAATTGACAACAATTTTCCTACTCTTTCTATCAATCTTTACAATTTTACTCAACTCATAAAGGACATTACCAGACCTAACAAAAATCATCCCCCAGGGTCCATCCTGGACTGGATCTTAGTCAGCCATCCAAACAAGATCTCTGACTGTGGTATACTTCCTCACTCTATAAGTGATCATCTTCCAGCCTTTACTCACTGAGCTACCCAACACCTCCTTCACCAGCACCAATATTTCCACACTCGTAACCTCTCCAATTTCAACCCTTTTATATTCTCTGAAACCCTTAAACTAACAAATTGGGATATCTTAAAAACTATTCCTCTAGATGAAGCCTTAGATGTCTTCAATAATACCTTCCTGAAAATTCTAAACTCCCAAGCCCCACCTAGAACAAAACAAATAAAAAATAACTCTGCCCCTTGGCTAACTAAGGACACAAAAACTCTCATGCTACAAAGGGACAAAACTTGGAAACTCTTTAACAAAACCAAACACGCTGCTACACTACTCCAATTCAAGCAACTCCGCAACCTAATCAAAAAACTTGTTACTAAAGATAAAAAATCTTACTATACCAAACTACAGTCTACCCTCTCAAACAATCCTAAAAAATTCTGGAATTCCATCAACTCCCTTTTATACCCTTGTTCTAAACCCAATCCCTGTCCTGACAGCAATAAGTCTGACACTGAAATTGCAACCCCTTTTAACTCCTTCTTTACCAACTCTATAGATAAACTTACTAAAACCTTCACCAAATCCACCCCCTCTGTTACCCCTAAACCCACTTCCTTCTCCACTTCCCACTCCAGCTCCCCCAAACCCCCTCCCACTTTTCACCTAAAACCAGTGTCAACCACCTGTATCAAAAAACTCCTCACTAAACTCAAACCATGCTCCAGTGCCCCAGATAGGATCCGTCCACTCTTTCTTAAGCTTGCTGCCAATGGTATCACCATACCTATTAGCATTCTCATCAACAGATCCATCCAGGAATCTTATGTTCCCAAACTATGGAGAGCTGCATATATCCTGCCCCTTCGCAAAGGAGGCAAAAATAATAGCATTTATAACTTCCGCCCAATAGCCATTCTTTCCCCAATTTCAAAAATCCTTGAAAAATGTATCCACCTACAACTCATGCCCCATCTCCTCAATAACCAACTCCTCACCCCTACTCAACACGGGTTCCGTCCTGTCCCACAGTACCATTACTGCTCTCCTCTCTTTCTTGGACATTGTTAACCATGCCCGTGACTCTGGAAATCTTGTCCCCACTGTCCTTCTCGACCTCTCTAAAGCATTTGACACTGTATCCCACTTACTCCTTCTTAACCATCTTTCAAACCTCAATCTCTCCCTAGATTCCCTTTCTTGGTTCAAAAGCTATCCCTCAGATAGATCCGAAGCTGTGAAATGGCAAACAGGTACCTCTACCTTCCTTCCTACCCCTACCAGAGTTCCTCAGGGATCTATTCTTGGTCCTATGCTCTTCAATATATTTATCAATGACTTTCACTCTGCAATTCCTCACTCTCAAATAGTGCAATATGCAGATGACTCTACTCTAGTCTGCTCAGCCCCTACTCTTCCCGAACTCCAGGCCAAAACACAATTAGCCTTCACAACCACTGAGAATTGGATGCTTCAAAACCATCTCTCCCTAAATGCCAACCAATCCCACATCATTATTTTCTCCCCCTCTAAAGCTCTCCCACTCGATAAGCTCTCTTTCAAGATCACCAACCTCTCTCACTCCTCAATAGAAGTTGTTTCTAGTGCCAAACCTCTGGGTGTTACCTTTGATGAACAACTGAAATTTAATAATCATATTCAACTAATCATAAAAAAACACATCAGAAGCTCGGCATGCTTTATAGAAATGCCTCCTTTCTTTCTTTAGCCACTAGACAAACCCTCGCCTCCACCTTCCTTCTACCTTCTCTATTGTATGGTGCTCCCCTTCTAACCAACCTCTCATCTTCTATCTCCTCAAAACTAGAAAGTTGCTACAACAAAATTGCTAAATTTGCTACTAACTCAAAGCATTCATCTCACCATTGCATCTCCCTTCATTCTCTTCAATGGCTTGAACTTACTAATCATCTTGACTACCTCCAACTTGCTACAGCACACAAACTCATTTTTAAACCCTCTGCTTGCCCTGCACTTTATAACATCTTGCCTTTCTACACTCCTTTCAGACCTCTAAGATCAGCCCACCAAAATCTTCTCACAGTGCAAAAACCTAAACGTCCCCCTGGCCACCTTCTATTTTCTTATACTATAGCAAGGAAATGGAACCTGCTCCCTCCCCTGCTAAGATCCACTACAAATGCAGAAAAATTTAAATCTCTACTCCATAATCACCTCTCACTAAACTGGAAATGTAATTGTATACTTCCTACCTAAATCCTTTCACTTCCCCTTGTAATTACCTCCCTCCTGCCCCTCTTTCTTCTAACTCTCTTTATCCCCCACCTTCTGCTTTCTTCATATTCACCCCACTGTAAACTCTATGTAAATTCTCTTATATCTTCACTTCCCTCTGACTGCATGCCTCTTCTTGCAACTGTAACTGTCACTATTTACATAAAATGTATCATTCATCTGAAACTTAAAATGAAACTATATATTTTGTTTTCTGTACTATTAATACAATCTGTATAAAAATTTGTATTTTTCCTGTTTGTAAATTGTTTAAGGGTGCAATTTCATTGTAATATGCAGCTTAAAGTGTGTAATATGTTTATGATCGGAGCTTTTCTCCCGGGTCTTCACTGAAAATGGGCCCTCGAGCCCAGTGGACTTCCCCGGTTAACAAACTGGAAATGAATAACTAAATAAATAAATATAAACTATACATTGGAATTAATGCTGACAGAGTTTATAGTCATTTAGAAGAAAACTCATCTATGGCAGTAGAACAAAGGGGCAATAAAAGAAAGTCATATGGAACAAAGGATCATTTGTTGTTAAATAATGTCATAGCAGAGAACTGAAAAAAGGGAAGACTCTAAGTATGGCGTGGAATGACTACAAAAAAGCATTTGATAATATCCCACATTCATAGATAAAAGAGTGGTTAATAATGTATAAGATACGCCCTACACTGATCAGCTACATTACAGTGAGCATACAACAGTGGCAGATCACTTTGCTATTAAGCTATGAAAAAGGACCAATTATTATTCCAGGGATAAAATTTTAAAGGAGGATATTCCAGGGTGACTTTCTGTCACCGTGCTTATTCTGTCTTGCCCTTAAGGTATTAAGCTGTCTACTTAACAGCTTAGGTCATGGCTAAAATTTGGTTCCTAGAAAACAACAAAGTGTAAAGACTTCTCATCTTCTCTTTGTTGATGATTTAAAACTGTATAGCTCATCAGATGAAGAACTGAAAGCACAACTGCAAGTTGTCAAAACTTTTTCAGATGATATAAGAATGTCATTTGGTCCTGATAAATGTGCAAAAGCAACCTTTAAAGCAGGAAAACTGCAGCACCAAGAAAACATCAGTTTGGGACAGGAATGTGATATAAAAAAACTTGAGTAAGAAGGAGTGTATAAATATTTGGGAATTGATACATGATCAACAACAGAACATGAACAAATGTGGACAAAACTTAGTAAGAAATACTTTAGAAAACTTAAATTAATCCTGAAAACAGCATTGACATCTAGGAACAAAATTCAAGCTATAAACCAATTTGCTCTTCCTGTCCTAACTTGCACTTTTGGAGTGACTGACTGGCCCCAATATGTGTTCGATAGATTAGACAGGAAAACAAGAAGGATGCTTCATACTTACCAAATGATTTATAAAAACCAGTGTATATCAAGATTATACAGTCCCTATTTCGAAGGAGGGATGGGCTACCTTGAAACTGATTACATGGAGAGATCTGCAGCTGTGGGACTGCACATGTATCTGCTGACCTCACAAGACCCAAAGGTAGTGAAAGTTTTAAAACATGAGTAGAATAAATCTAAAACAAGTTCACTGCTTAGTCTAACAGAAGCATATCGGCATCAAGCAGGAATGGGAATCAAACCAGAAGTAGATAAAAATCAGATAGCAACTGAATGTGCCAAAAAATTAAATATAAGGTGAAGGACCTGATGAGAAGGCAAGAAATGTATAAAATTCATAAATATAGTTGCAAGTATATAAAACTTCTGGAAGAACCTCGTGTTGATCAGGAACAAACACAGGAATGGTTAAGTAGAGGCAAATTCAAACAAGAGATGAAAGGTTAATATTGGTGGCCCAAGATAGAGGGCTACATATGCGCTGGTTTACAAAGTCCATTGAACATGTGGGAGAAACAGACAAATGTAGGTTTTGTAAAACAGAATCATAAACAGTTGCACACCTTGTTGCTGGTTGTGACATACTAATGGCAGAAGGACTGTATACTGAAAGGCATAATAATGTGGCAAGACTGTTGCACTGGGGATTATGCAAACATTATAGTACTAAAGTGGCTGAAAAGCACTGGAAACAGTCACAAAGCATCAAAGAAAATGATAAAGTTTATATCATATGGGATCACCCAATACCAACAGTTCAAAAGACAGATGCTAGAAAACCGGATATAGTGGTCCATGAAAAGAAGACAAGAGTAGCATTGATCACTGAAATCACCACACTCAGTGACTACAGTGTCTTGTGTACAGAGAGACACAAACTCATAAAATATCAGGATCTGCTGGCAGAAATGAGAGCAATGTGGAACAAAGATACCCATCAGTTCCAATAGTAGTAAGAGCAATGAGTCTTATAAAAAAGAATCTACAATCATATTTAAATATGTCACCAATACATGTAACCCCATACGAATTGCAAGAGTCATTACTGGGCACATTGCAGGTGCTGCAAAGAGCAGTTCTGGCTGACATCAAAGAGTGAAACAAAACTAATTTCATGATCTTTAATTGTACTTTGACTTAGGAATGGGGTCCATTCCTGTCATGGTATTAGAAACACAAAAGACTTGGACAAAAGGGTTACTGTATAGGGAATGGACCCCTGAAGGAGAGCTAGAAGGTGAGGTAATACAGTAGTTGGTAGTCCCCAGAGTCTACTATCTAGCTCTTCTATGCTTAGTCCATGACATTCCTTTTGCAGGTCAAATGATCATTAAGTGTACCAAGATACATATTATGCAGAACTTTTATTGGCCTGCGATTGTAAAGGATATAACAGGGTACTGCATGATCTGTGAACAGTGCCAAAAAGTAGGTAAGGCAGGAGACAATGTCAAAGCTCCTTTGAAGCATTTGCCTATGATTGAGGAGCTATTTCAGAGGGTAGCTATGATTACTGTGGGGCCTCTGAGCACCCCAAGTTCCACAGGGAAGAAGTATATCTTGGTGCTAGTAGATTATGCTACTAGATATCCTGAGGTTGTGGCTCTGTTCTCCATCGAGGCAGAGAAGGTGACAAATATTTTGCTAGATATTTTCAGCAGGGTAGGTTTCCTGAGAGAAATACTGACTGACAGAGGTGCTAATTTCATGTCAGACCTGCTGGCTTGCCTGTGGGAGCACTGTGGGGTGAAGCACTTAAAGACCACCCCAGACTAATGGTCTTGTGAAGAGGTTAAACTTTACACTAATGATCACGCTAAGGGCATTTGCAGACCAGTTTAAGAGAGAGTAGGACAAATATTTGTTCCATCTGCTGTTTGCATACAGAGAGGTACCCCATGAATCCACAGGTATTTCACCCTTTTAGTTGCTGTACTGGTATAGGGCGAGGGAGCGTTTAGATTTGATTCATGATTAGTGGGAGAGTGAGTGTGAATCCATAAGGAGTCTGTTGTGGCATATGTCCTAAACTACAGGACAAGGCTTAGGGAGCTCATGGGCTTGGCCCAGGAGAACCTGGCAGGAGCCCAACAGCAGAAAAAGGTCTGGTATGACAGGCATGTTTGAGCCCGAGAGTATGCTTTGGGGCAGAAGGTGATGGTTCTCATTCCTGTCAGACACAACAAGCTGCAGGCAGCTTGGGAGGAACCCTTCAAAGTGGTAAAGAAAGTCAGTGATGTTAACTACATGATAAACCTGCTAGGCAGGAGTCAGGGGCACAAATTGTACCATGTTAACATGATGAGGCCTTACCATGACAGGGAAGCCCTGGTGCTGATTACTGGTAGTGGATGGCAGGATGAGTCTGGGGATCTATGGATACATTAAGCCAGCCAACAAAATGCCAAGTTATTAAGGTGGAGCCTATGGTTTCAGGCATATGATAGGACAGTGCAGCACCATAGTGTGGTCAGCAATGCCAATGCAGATAGGCTTTCAAGACAGGGTATGGGTTAATGTGTTCCAAGACAGGCTCATGTCCCTCAAGCCATGTTTCTCAAGGGTCACTCAAAAAATTAGCTTGAATCTTCAAAGGGGGAGAGATGTGATGATGTGAGGTACTGCCAGCTATGACAGGTGAAGTAGGGCTGTGGATGTGTAGCATATGCCAGCATAGCTAGCTGGGGTTTTGTAAAGAATTATATGTCATTTGTATGTTAAACTGATTTGTACAGATGCTTGTGTTGAAAATGCATTTGTAAAGTTGCTTGTGTTAGAAATGTACCAACAGTGGGTCCTGCTGGACAGAAAATAAATACACCTGTATGTCAGACTGTATTGTAGCTGTTGAAATAAATATATTATAGCAGAATATACTGGAAGAGAAGAGGTTAATCTCAGCCCAGCTAACTTTGAAAAATAGTCTGAAATTAAATTACCTGGTTTAGGCCATAAGGATTGTATCTTACAGTTCTGATTGCAGCCAGAGACAAAATGTCTGTAAAAAACAGGAATAGGAATCCTACTGTATTGCCCTTAGGGGTGAACTAATTGGCACCCTGGAGTGGTGGAGATTTTGAAATGGTTTTGTAGCTTCCGGATGCTATAACACATCTTAAGAAAGCTGTGTGTGTGTGTGTGTGTGTGTGTGTGTGTGTGTGTGTGTGTGTGTGTGTGGTGACATATATGTGCTAGATTCTGGTTTAGTTTGTAGTAAAGGGGGTAGTGTGGGAACTGGAAGTCAGGTGACTAGATGTATGTGATGTATTTCCATAATTCAGCACTGACATTATGTTTTAATACTAGATAAAACAGAAGTTTCAGTGCAGTCTGTTTTTGAAACTTGACCAACAAGGCTCATTCACTCACTTTATCTTGCCTTGCTTTAATAATTATTTAGGAATACTAATTATTTAGATCCACCAGGAAAATATAGTGATATTAGTTAAGTATTGTTTTTCTCTATCTGTGTGAATCTATTCATCTATGTTAGTTTTAATATTACCTGTGATTAAACTCTGGTGTTTATTGTAAAAATATTTTTAGTATTTTCATGTTCTTTTATTATTTATTACTAAATATATTTAAACTATGCATTGTGGCTGGTCTTTAACCTTTCAGAGTACTTATATTTATTTGGTGACACCATGGCTACTCCTGAAAGCCTTGCTACATTGGTCAACCTCTACCATTTGTATTAGTATTAATTTTACTCAGTATAAGTGGGTAGCCTTGTAAGAACCTAAGAGTAGCTGGCTAGTGGCAGTTGTGAAGATAGGTGAAGGTTGCCAGCCTAGCCAGATAGAATTTTGTAGATAATTCTGTCATTTGTAAATATTAATGTAGCTCACAAGCTTGTTCTCTTAAAAGTAAAAAGACTGCATTGGATATTGAACTTCAAAAATGTAACAACAGTGCACTCTGCTGTAAGAAAGCCAAGTCAAGCATTTTATGACTGTCTTTGATGTCAACTTTCACAGCTGATATGTCTAGAGGGAGGCTTCCTGTCTATTGTTTTAAGACCAGAGTTAATGGCTAGAATTTGCATGTATACTTGTCCTTTATTGCTCTGGCTTCTGACCAGGTGTAAAGAATGTAAATGTAGTTTCTGTTAGCCTGGGAACCCCAGAGAAGTGTGAAGAATGATGTCATGTGAAGCAGCTCTGTGTTATCAATTTAAAGAGAGAGAATCAGAAAGCTCAGAGCATTTTTGTCTTGAGAACATCCAACATCACCAGCACTGCTTTGCTCTATATGTAAGTTATTTATAACTGTATTTTCTCTTAGAAAGACCTAGGAATTAGGAAGATTAGACTAAGTGTTTTTCTGTGTTGATGTCATAACTTTTCTACAGTATTATTTTAAGTGTTTCTCTGTGATCTCTGAACTCTTCACTAGCACTGTGTGGTAAGAAGTATTGTCTTTTGTTTTTATTATTTATTATTAAATATTTTTAAACCTTTCAAATGTGGCTGTTTTATGTAAAGTTAATTTAAGCTCTAGAGTACATTGCATGTATATAGTGATACTGTACCAAGTCACTCTAATAAGCCTTGACTGTTCAGTCACACTTACCATTTGGATAATAATATTGTACAGTAATAATTGAACACCCTTTCAGAAGGGCCTTGGAGTAGTTGATACTAGTGGGTGGTGGCAGCTGGTACTACCTTTTAGACTGAGTAAAATGGGCACAACTGGACAACCTGTGCCAGCCTTTCCCAGGAGTTTCTGTGTGGTCATAGAAATTCTTATCTCAAAGTGTGTGTGTGTGTGTGTGTGTGTGTGTGTGTGTGTGTGTGTGTGTGTGTGTGTGTGTGTGTGTGTGTGTCAGCTACTTGGGCAGGGACACAAAGCACTGGTTGGACAGAGAGGGTGCTGGAGGTTTTAGCTTGCCCACTAGGCTGAGATCTTGACCCTATAGCTGTGCCAGTGAGGAGTCTTATTGGAGACCTGGAGAGAAAGGGGAGAAACCAGCTCCAGACTGACTGTGATCTCTGTGTGCTCTTAAGAGAAACTGTACTTTATTGTGTGTGTATTTATTATCCTTTCCCTATATGGATGCCCCTCACTGGTATTAGTGTTGAGGACTGAGGCTCCTTGATTGCTGGGCCAGTGCACAGGTGTCACATATTAATTGTTTGGCAGTGGTGGGATATCCATACCACATATTAATTGGTTGGCAAATACTAACTGGTGTGTAGTGGTGTCAGTAGAGTGAATTCCTGTAGCTTCTGCACAGTGATCACTGAAGGTGTTTTTCTACTCTAAATCACCCACACAGTGAATACTCAGAGTTCAGATCACAATTGTTTTATTTCTTTTGTTAGCTTAGTTAGTCAGGGAGAGCATACAGCATGTCAGCAGAGGAGTACAGAAAGATGACAAGGAGCCAGCTGGCTGAAATGTGCCAGACTAAGGGACTGGTGCATAGAAACCTGACTAAGGCAGACATGATTGCAGCTTTAGTCACAGCTGCATCAGAAATCAGCAACCAGGAGGACGATCAGACTGGCAGTGGAGATGTACCACCCTCAGAGAAGTAACATCTTAACCTTTCTGCAGAAGACTTAAAAATCAGTCTGGAGCTAGAGAGACTTGAGTTGGAGGCCAGGCATTTGGAAATAGAAGCAGCGGAGAGACTGAGACATCTACAGGCTTAGGAGAAACAGAAACTGCTATGCCTGGAAGCTGAGGAAAAGGAGAGGCAGAGGCAGCATGTGAAGGAGATGCCGACTCTTTGCCAGAGTCATAGAGGTAATGGGGAAGGGAGTAACTGGACCCCAGAAGCACAAAAGGTCAGTACATTTCTTCTGCAGTTAAAAGAGGGGGATACATTTGATAGTTTAATTCATATGTTTGAGAGGGGATGTAAATAGTATGATGTTGACCAAAGGCTCTGGGTACGGTTCCTGGCCTCCTTACTCCATGGTAAAGCTTTAACTGTGTTGTCTAAGCTTGCTGATTGTGAATATTTTGATTATACTACTGCTAAAAACCACTTAGATTGTTTTAAGCTAACACCTGAAACTTATAGGAAAACATTTCATGAGCATAGACACGAGGGAGATGAAAATGTGTGTGTGTATGTTGCTGAACTGAGGACTTATTTTCATAGATGGGTGAGTGGATGTCAGGTCCCCAATTTTGAAGGGCTGGCAGACCTTTTGCTGAGGGAATAAGCCCTTAGCACTTTGCCTGAGGACATGAGGATCTGGTTAGCTGATATACAATGTCTTACTTCAGATGAGTTGGGGAAGAAGGGACACCTATACCTAGGAAGCAGGGCATCCCTGCAGAGGAAAGGGACCCCCAGTACTGCTCATGGGTCTAAAGGAACCCATGGTGGGCAGCACAGACTGCCCCAACAGAATCTGCCAGTAGCAGGGGAAGCCACTAGTCCAGGTACACATCCAGGACCTAGGGTTAAATGTTTTGAATGCAACCAGTGGGGCCATGTGGCATACAGATGCCCATGGAGGCAAGGTGGGGAACAAAAGGTGAGACAGGCAGTAAATGGGAAAGACAAAATGCCAATAGTAGGTTTTCTTGAGACAACAAGTGTATCAAACTGCCATCCTAGAGATGTCCTGATAGGGAAGGATTTGGATGAGGCAGTACCATGTGTTTATGCAGTTACATGCAGTCAGGCTAGGAGACAAACATTTGGGTTTGGTAGCCTGGGGGAGACCCAGACAGACTGCATACTTGCAGCCAGGACTGGTGATGTGGTTACTTCAGGGAGGAAACTACTCTATAGCAGTCAAACTGAAGGTGAGCCACAGCTGCTTGTGGGTATTGATGTTCCCTTGGACAGAGGGACTGCAAAGGTAGAGGTGAGTAGTAGTACCTAGGCTGACAGTGAGGCATCACTGTCAGAGAATGCCAGACTTCCTGTGGAAGGGGAGCTGGGGAGGGTTACAAAGAGAGAGTTGAGACAGGCTCTGCTCTCAGACCCTACATTGCAAGGCCTGAGGCAGGTAGCTAGTGAGGTACCTGATTATCAAGGGAAGGGGGAATCTGTATACTGGGACAAAGGGTTACTGAATAGGGAGTGGACCCCTGAAGGAGGGCTAGAAGGTGAGAGGATACAGCAGTTAGTAATGCCCAGAGCCTACCATCTGGCACTTCTAGCCATAGCCCATGATATTCCCTTTGCAGGTCATATGGGCATAAAGCGTACAAAGAGACATATTATGCAGAACTTCTATTGGCCTGGAATTTCCAGAGATGTAACAGGGTACTGCAGGACATGTGAGCAGTGCCAAAAGGTAGGAAAGGCAGGAGACAAGGTGAGAGCTCCTTTGATGCCTTTGCCTGTCACTGAGGAGTCATTTCAAAGGGTAGCTATGGATATTGTGGGGAGTCTGAGCACCCCAAGTTCCACAGGGGAAAAAGTATATCCTAGTGGTAGTGGATTATGCTACACGATACCCTGAGGCAGTGGCTCTGTCCTTCATTGAGGCAGAAAAGGTGGCAAATGTTTTGTTAGAGCTTTTCAGCAGGGTAGGTTTCCCAAAAGAAATACTGACTGACAGTGGTGCCAATTTCATGTCAGACCTGTTGGCTTGTCTGTGGAAGTCCTGTGAGGGTGAAGCACCTGAAGACCACCCCCTACCATCTCCAGACTAATGGTCTTGTTGAGAGGTTAAACTCTACAATCAAGTCCATGCTATGGGCATTTGCAGACCAGTTTCAGAGGGAGTGGGACAAATATTTTCCCCATCTGTCATTTGCTTACAGAGAGGTTCCCCAGGAATCCACAGGGTGTTCATCCTTTGAACTGTTGTATGGTCATAGGGTGAGGGGACCTCTAGATTTAATTCAAGATGATTGGGAAGGTGAGTGTGAACCTCACAAGGAGTCTGTTGTGGCATATGTTCTAAACCTCAGGACAAGGTTCATGAACTGATGAGCTTGGCCCAGGAGAACCTGGCAGAAGCTCAACAACAGAAAAAGGTGCGGTATGACAAGAATGCTCGAGCTAGAGAGTATGCTGTGAGCAGGAGGTAATGGTTCTCATTCCTGTCAGACACAACAAGATGCAAGCAGCTTGGGAGGGATCCTACAAGGTGGTAAGAAAGGAAAGTGATGTTAACTACATGGTGGAACTGCTAGGCAGGAGGCAGGGGCACAAATTGTACCATGTTAACATAATGAAACATTACCATGATAGGGAGGCTCTTGTGCTGAGCATCTGCAGTGGATTTCAGGAGGAGTCTAAAGGAGATCTGGTGACTGATCTCCTCAATGAGGCTCGAACTGACACCTCAGTGGAAGGGGTAGCAATGTCCAAGCAGCTATCTCCTACCCATGTTCGAGAAATCCGAGCAGTGTTACAGGAGTTTGGGACATGTTCACTGGGAAACCAGGGTGCACCCACCTGGTGCAGCACCAGGTGGATACAGTACCCCAAAGGCCTATTAGACAGGCCCCTTATAGGGTGCCTGAGAGAGTCAAACAGACTCTAAGGGAGGAGATAGAGGAGATGTTGGAACTAGGGGTGATTCAAGAGTCCAACATTCCCAGGGCCTCTCCAGTGGTACTGGTGCCAAGGAAGGATGGCAACACCAGGTTCTGTGTGGACTACAGGAAATTAAATAGTCATACAGAGTCAGATCCTTACCCCATGCCTAGGACAGACAATGCCCTAGAGGGTGGGGCTAAGTATCTTACAACTATTGATCTTACCAAAGGTTACTGACAGGTGCCTTTGACTCCCAGTGCTAGAGAGAGGTCAGCCTTTGTGACTCCTTTTGGCTTGTATGAGTTCACAAAGATGCCCTTTGGGATGAAGAATTCCCCAGCAACTTTCCAGAGGCTGGTAGATCATAACCTAGCAGGAGCAGGAGGGTTTGCCCTTGCTTACCTAGATGATATTACCATCTACAGCCATTCCTGGAAACAGCACCTTCAACATGTCAGGGAGGTACTGGGCAGACTACAGAGGGAAGGGTTGACCATTAAGCCCAGCAAATGTCAGGTGGGTATGGCAGAGGTCTCTTACCTGGGACATAGAGTGGGGAGTGGTAAGATCAGGCCAGAACCTGCCAAAGTAGAATCCATTCAGGCATGGCCTGCACCTGTTACCAAAAAGCAGGTGAGGGCATTCTTAGGGACAGCAGGGTACTTCAGAATGTTTGTTCCTAGTTTTAGTACCATAGCTGCTCTCCTCAACAGATCTGACTAGGAAGAACAGGTCAGATAATGTAGTGTGGACCACAACATGTGAGCAAGCATTCCAGAAGCTTAAAGAAGCTTTGGAGGGACCCCTTGTATTAGCCAGTCCAGATTACAGCAAAGAATTTGTTGTGCAGGTGGATGCTGTAAACCATAGGGTGGGGGCTGTACTTAGCAAGATTTCTTCAGAGGGAGAAGAGCACCCAGTGGTTTATCTCAGTTGTAGGCTCCAACCCAGGGTGGAATGCTATGCAGCTGTAAAAAAGGAATGTCTAGCCATAGCTTTATCTGTATGGAAGAAAATTCACTGTTATGACAGATCACAACCCCCTAATATGGTTAAACCAAGCCAGCCAGCAAAATGCCAAGTTGCTAAGATGGAGCCTAGGCTTGCAAGCATATGATATGTCAGTGCAGCACCGCAGTGGGATTAGCAATGCCAATGCCGATGAGCTCTCAAGACAGGGAATGGAGTAAGGTATACTCAGATACACCTAACCCTCTCAAGCATTGAAAAACTAGCTTGAGTTCTCCAGAGTGGGAGATGTGTGAAGATAGGTGAAGGCTGCCAGCCTAGCCAGATAGAATTTTGTAGATAATTCTCTCATTTATAAATATTAATGTAAGCCACAGGCTTCTTCTCATAAATGTGAAAAGACTGCATTGGATATTGAACTGCACAAATGTAAGAACAGTGCACTCTGCTGTAAGAAAGCTAAGTCAAGCATTTTATGACTGTCTTTGATGTCAAAATTCAGAGCCAATATATCTTGAGGGAGGCATCCTGTCTATTGATTTAAGACCAGAGTTAATGGCTTGAATTTGCATGCATAAATGTTCTTTATTGCTCTGGTTTCTGACTAGGTCTAAAGAATGTAAATGTAGTTTCTGTTAGCCTGGGAACACCAGAGAAGTGTGAAGAATGATGTCATGTGAAGCAGCTCTGTGTTATCAATTTAAAGAGAGAGAATGAGAGAAGCTCTGAGCATTTGTCTTGAGGACATCCAACATCATTAGCACTGTCTTGCTCTAGTTGTACGTTATTTAGAATTATGTTTTCTCTTAGATATAGCTAGGAAATAGGAAGATTAGACTAGTTTGTTTTTTTGTGATGTCAAAAATTTTCTATGGTATTATTTTAAACATTTCTCTGTGATCTCTGAACCCTTGCCTAGCACTGTGTAGTAAGAAGTATTGTCTTATGTTTTTATTATTTATTATTAAATATTTTTAAACCTTTCAACTGTGGCTGCTTTATGTAGAGTTAATGTAAGCTCTAGAGTAAATTGCATGTATATAGTGATGCTGTACCAAGTCACTCTAAATAAGTCTTGACTGTTAGGTCACACTTACCATTTGGATAATAATATTGCCAGTAATAATTGGGCACCCTTTTAAGGGCCTTTGAGTAGCTGATAAATATAGCTGGGTGGTGGCAGTGATTTCTACTGTATAGTCTGGGTAAAAGGGTCACATCTGGAGAACCTGTTCCAGCCTTCCCCATGAGTGTCTATGTGGTTGTATAAACTCTTATCTCAAAGTGTGTATGTGTCAGCTTCTTGGGTAGGGACACAAAGAACTGGTTGGACATAGAGGGTGCTGGAGGTTTTAGCTTGCCCACTAGGCTGAGATCTGGACCATATAGCTGTGCCAGTGGGGAGTCTTATTGGGGACCTGGAGAGAAAGGGGAGAAACCAGCCCCAGACTGACTGTGATCTCTGTGTGCTCTTAAGGGAAATTGTACTTCACTGTGTGTGCATTTATTATCTTTTCCCTATATGGACGCCTCTCACTGGTGTTAGTGTTGAGGCTCCTTGATTGCTGGGCCAGTGCAGAGGTGTGACAGCAGTGTAACTACCTTATAGTCTGGACAAAGAGTAGCAGAGCTGATAAATCTGCGTAGCTGTTCCCAGGTGTATGTGTTTGTGTGTGTGTGTGTGTGTGTGTGTGTGTGTGTGTGTGTGTGTGTGTGTGTGTGTGTGTGTGCATGTGCGTGTGTATGAGCGTGTGTGTGTGTGTGTGTGTGTGTGTGTGTGTGTGTGTGTGTGTGTGTGTGTGTGTGTGTGTAGGTGTTTGTGTGTGAAAATCAAATCTCAAAGAGTGTGTGTGTGTGTCAGCTGCTTGGAGCAGGGACACAGAGCACTGGTTTCACAGAGAGGGTGGTGGAGGACTTGGCTTGGAGCACTCAGCTGAGGACTCAACTCTGCATTCTGCTGCATCAGTGGGAAGTCTTATTGGGGCCTGGAAGAGAGAGAAGTAAAGGAACCCTCAGACAGAAAATCTGCCAGTAGCAGGGGAAGCCACTGGTCGAGGTATACATCCAGGGCCTGGGGTTAAATGTTTTGGTCATAGTTCAGTAGAGATGTGGCATACAGATATACATGGAGCCAAGATTGGGGAGACAAGGTGAGACAGATAGTAAATGGGAAGGACAAATGCACCAATAGTGGGTTTTCTTGAGACAAACTGCCGTCTGGATGTCTGATGAGGAAGGTTTGGATGAGGCGGTACCATGTGTTTAATGCGGTTACACATGCAGTCAGGCTGGGAGACAAACATTTGGGTTTGAAGTAGCTGGGGACAGACAGACTGCATACTTGCAGCCAGGACTGGTGATGTGGTTACTTCAGGGAGGCTTCTCTATAGCAGTGAAACTGAGGTGAGCCACAGCTGCTTGGGGTATTGATGTTCCCATGGAGGGACTGCAAAGGTAGAGGTGAGTAGTGGTACCTGGGCGACGGTGGGGCACCACTGTCAGAGAATGCCAAGACTTCCTGGAAGGGGGAGCTGGGAAGGAGTTACAAAGAGAGTTGAGGACAGGCTCTGCTCTCCAGACCTTTCATTGCAAGGCCTGGGAGACTGAGTGGCGCTAAATGGGGGCCTGATTATCAGGGAAGGGAATCTGTATACTGGGACAAGGAGTTGCACTGGACAGGAGTGGACCCCTGAAGGAGGGGCTAGAGGTGAGAGGATACAGCAGTTAGTAATGCCCCAAGGCTGGTTCATCTGGCACTTCTAGCCATAGCCCATGATATTCCCTTTGCAGGTCATATGGGCATAAAACCTACAAAGAGACATATTATGCAGAACTTCTATTGGCATGGAATTTCCAGAGATGTAACAGGGTACTGCAGGACCTGTGAGCAGTGCCAAAAGGTAGGAAAGGCAGGAGACAAGGTGAGAGCTCCTTTGATGCCTTTGCCTGTCACTGAGGAGTCATTTCAGAGGGTAGCTATGGATATTGTGGGGAGTCTGAGCACCCCAAGTACCACAGGGGAAAAAGTATATCCTAGTGGTAGTGGATTATGCTACACGATACCCTGAGGCAGTGGCTCTGTCCTTCATTGAGGCAGAAAAGGTGGCAAATGTTTTGTTAGAGCTTTTCAGCAGGGTACAGGTTTCAAAGAAATACTGACTGATGGTCACCAATTACAACCAGCAAAGAATTTGTTGTGCAGGTGGATGCTGTAAACCATAGGGTGGGGGTTGTACTTAGCAAGATTTCTTCAGAGGAGAAAGAGCACCCAGTGGTTTTATCTGAAGGTAGGCTCCAACCCAGGGTGGAATGCTATGCAGCTGTAAAAAGAAAAGGAATGTCTAACAGCCATAGTTTTATCTGTATGGAAGAAAAATTCACTGTTGCGACAGATCACAACCCCTAATATGGATTTAAACCAAGCCAGCCGGCAAAATGCCAAGTTGCTAAGATGGTTCTTAGGCTTGCAAGTTATATGATATGTCAGTGCAGCACCGCAGTGGGATTAGTAATGCTACTGGCCGATGAGCTCTCAAGACAGGGGAATGGAGCAAGGTGTACTCAGACACTCCTAACTTTCTCAAGCATTGAAAAACTAGCTTGAGTTCTCCAGAGGGAGATGTGTGAAGAAGATAGGTGAAGGCTTTCAGCTCAGCTTATAGATAAATTTTGTAGATAATTCTCTCATTTATAAATATTGAAAATGTAAGCTTCAGCAGGCTTCTTCTCATAAATGTGAAAAGACTGCATTGGATATTGAACTGCACAAATGTAAGAACAGTGCACACTCTGCTGTAAGAAAGCTAAGTTAAGAATTTTATGACTGTTCTTTGATGTCAAAATTCAGAGCCACATATATCTTGATCGGAGGCATCCTGTCTATTGCCTTTAAGACCAGAGTTAATGGCTTGAATTTGCATGCATAAATGTTCTTATTGCTCTGGTTTCTGACCAGGTGTAAAGAATGTAAATGTAGTTTCTATTAGCCTGGGAACACCAGAGAAGTGTGAAGAATGATGTCATGTGGAAGTAGCTCTGTGTTATCAATTTAAAGAGAGAGAATCAGAGAAGCTCTGAGCATTTGTCTTGAGGACATCCAACATCATTAGCAATTCGTCTTGCTATCTAGTTGTACGTTATTTAGAATTATGTTTTCTCTTAGATATAGCTAGGAAATAGGAAGATTAGACTAGTTTGTTTTTTTGTGATGTCAAAAATTTTCTATGGTATTATTTTAAACATTTCTCAGTGATCTCTGAACCCTTTGCTTTTAGCACTGTGTAGGAAGAAGTATTGTCTTATGTTTTTATTATTTATTATTAAATATTTTTAAACCTTTCAACTGTGGCGGTTTTATGTAGAGTTAATGTAAGCTCTAGAGTAAATTGCATGTATATAGTGATGCTGTACCAAGTCACTCCTAAATAAGTCTTGACTGTTGGGTCACACTACCATTTGGTAATAATATTGCCAGTAATAATTGGGCACCCTTTTAAGGGCCTTTGAGTAGCTGATAAATATTAGCTGGGTGGTGGCAGTGATTTCTACTATATAGTCTGAGTAAAAGGGTCACAGCTGGAGAACCTGTTCCAGCCTTCCCCATGAGTGTCTATGTGGTTGTATAAACTCTTATCTCAAAGTGTGTATGTGTCAGCTTCTTGGGTATGGACACAAAGAACTGGTTGGACATAGAGGGTGCTGGAGGTTTTAGCTTGCCCACTAGGCTGAGATCTGGACCATATAGCTGTGCCAGTGGGGAGTCTTATTGGGGACCTGGAGAGAAAGGGGAAAAACCAGCCCCAGACTGACTGTGATCTCTGTGTGTTCTTAAGGGAAATTGTACTTTACTGTGTGTGCATTTATTATCCTTTCCCTATATGGACGCCTCTCACTGGTGTTAGTGTTGAAGTTCCTTGATTGCTGGGCCAGTGCACAGGTGTGACAGCAGTGTAACTAACTTATAGTCTGGACAAAGAGTAGCAGAGCTGATAAATCTGTGTAGCTTTTCCCAGGTGTGTGTGTGTGTGTGTGTGTGTGTGTGTGTGTGTGTGTGTGTGTGTGTGTGTGTGTGTGTGTGTGTGTGTGTGTGTGAGCGTGTGTGTGTGTGTGTGTGTGTGTGTGTGTGTGTGTGTGTGTGTGTGTGTGTGTGTGTGTGTGTGTGTGTAGGTATGTGTGTGAAAATCAAATCTCTAAGAGTGTGTGTGTGTCAGCTGCTTGGAGCAGGGACACAGAGCACTGGTTTCACAGAGAGGGTGGTGGAGGACTTGGCTTGGAGCACTCAGCTGAGGACTCAACTCTACATTCTGCTGCATCAGTGGGAAGTCTTATTGGGGGCCTGGAAAGAGAGAGAAGCACAGCCTCCCGGACTGAGTGTGTTCCCTTTGTGATCTTAAGAGAAATTGTGCTTGGTGCATAGAGCTGCATCTGGAAGTACTGTGTGTATCCATTTTTGTTCAAAGTGAACGTCCCTCACTGGTGTCAGTGGTGAGGACTCAGGCTCCTTGATTACTGACCCATAGGAGGGACATCACAATGTGCACCAGTGTATGCTTGTCTATTGTATTTAAATTCTCTCTGTCTATTTACTGGGCTGGAAACCAATTTATATTCCATAAAATCATTCATATTTTTCAGTTTGAGACATTATTACTCCTTTGTCAGGAAAACAGAGCAGGGTATTTTATGTGACATAGGCACACACATAAAGAAACCCAGATTTGCAAAGCTTTGTGTCACCTTTTGCACTGATCCCTAAACAAAGAATATAATCAGTTGCAGTAGTTATGACATACTACATGGTTTGCGGGTTGGTGTGGTGGATGAGGTGTGGGGCAAAAATGGAAGATGCTGTGTACACGGAATGGCTATTCTTCTTTAAATGATAGGTTAAGACTTTCCTTGGGCTAAGCTTTACAAATAACATCTGGAGTGCAAATGTTAGAGACCATAGATTAAATCAGATGAAAAATATATATTTATTTGTAACTTGGCAAGTAAACTGGTTTTCACATACTGTGTTCAGTCACAAATCTGGCCACAAAGTCATGGATAAATGCAGTATATGCACATCTTGGATTAACCAGTCAGCCAGCATGTTTTGGAAGGTAGGAGGAAACTGGAGCACCTTTCGAAATCCCATACAGGTATAAGCAGAACACGCAAAACTCCATAAGTGTAGTAGCCAGCACTCATGTATGAACCCTGAACTCTGATGCTATGAGGAAAAAATCGTAACTAATGTGCTGTTGTAGGAAAATTATACATATTCCCTTATTGTGAGCAGTAAAACAACCACATAACTTCTTTGAACTGAATAAACTGGACATTGATTGTAGCTGAAAGAGAAAATAAAACAAACCTTATAAAGCTATATTTATGGCTTATAAGCTACTGTATAAGGCAAATATGTTCATAGGTAAGTGCTACACTAACTACCCTTGTGGGCCATTTTAAATTTATCTAACTTTCCTTGGTGAGAGTCAAACCCTGTACTTTTGTCTTTGAGGTAACCACTTTAACCATTATTACAACCCTTAACCCTTGTAAGTTATAAAGCCTTACAACAGTCTGAAGCCAAAGCAGTTGCTATAAGGTGCTTTGCTGCTGCTCTATGCAAACACAATGAGCTCAGTATATTATAGTTTATCTTCTGATTTGCTGCAGAACAAAACCTTACTTATTACATAAAGTGAATATATAAGCTGCATTGTTGATGGAACATTCTAGAATAATGTGCAGTGCTTTATCGGTGAGATTAATCATTTAAAGACCACCTGGCTAGTCTAATGAGTTTTCCCCAAGCTTGCTTTGACTAATTAAACACTACCACAGTGTTGTTTCAATGTTAACATAAACATATGAGATTTGTGAGACATAGATTGAAAACTGAATATTTAATGTAGCACACAGTGATTGAAACTGTAGATTCATTTAAGGACCTGGGTATATGGATAGATTCAGCGTTGAGTTTTTCTAATCATATCAACCAATTGGTTAATGATAGTTATACACCTATAGGTTATAAAAAAAAGGATTTATAAAATCTAGGAAATCAGTAATGATGAAATCATTGTATGTTAATTACATTAGACCCAAACTTGGTTATGGAATAACAATATGGAAACCTTATAAGAAAACAAACATGACTAAATTGGAAAGAGTACAGTGGGAATATACCAAAGGCATCTGTGGATGGGAAAATTTAACTTATTATGAAAGGCTAAAATTTCTGAAATTATACAGTGTCTCATATAGATATTTAAGAGGAGGTCTTATTTGGGTATATAGGGCTTTTAATGACAACTATCTCTGGGAATATTTGGGGTTATCAAATAGTAGTAGAGAATCATCAGACAGCCTATGTATAAGGTTCTATAGGAATGAGAAGTGCACTAACTGGTTCTCTGACAGAGTAATTGATGCATGGAACAGACTACCAAATTACATTAAAGTACTAGAGAATCATCAGACAACCTATGTAGAAGGTTCTATAGGAATGTGAAGTGCACTAACTGGTTCTCTGACAGAGTAATTGATGCATGGAACAGACTACCAAATTACATTAAAGTACTAGAGAATCATCAGACAACCTATGTAGAAGGTTCTATAGGAATGAGAAGTGCACTAACTGGTTCAGTGACAGAGTAACTGATGCATGGAACAGACACCAAATTACATTAAAGTACTAGAGAATCATCCGATAACCTATGTAGAAGGTTCTATAGGAATGAGAAGTGCACTAACTGGTTCTGTGACAGAGTAACTGATGCATGGAACAGACACCAAATTACATTAAAGTACTAGAGAATCATCAGACAACCTATGTAGAAGGTTCTATAGGAATGAGAAGTGCACTAACTGGTTCTGTGACAGAGTAACTGATGCATGGAACAGACTACCAAATTACATTAAAGTACTAGAGAATCATCAGACAGCCTATGTAGAAGGTTCTATAGGAATGAGAAGTGCACTAACTGGTTCTCTGACAGAGTAACTGATGCATGGAACAGACTACCAAATTACATTAAAGTACTAGAGAATCATCAGATAACCTATGTAGAAGGTTCTATAGGAATGAGAAGTGCACTAACTGGTTCTCTGACAGAGTAACTGATGCATGGAACAGACTACCAAATTACATTAAAGTACTAGAGAATCATCATACAACCTATGTAGAAGGTTCTATAGGAATGAGAAGTGCACTAACTGGTTCTCTGACAGAGTAACTGATGCATGGAACAGACTACCAAATTACATTAAAGTACTAGAGAATCATCAGATAACCTATGTAGAAGGTTCTATAGGAATGAGAAGTGCACTAACTGGTTCTCTGACAGAGTAACTGATGCATGGAACAGACACCAAATTACATTAAAATAAGTACTAGAGAATCATCAGACAACCTATGTAGAAGGTTCTATAGGAATGAGAAGTGCACTAACTGGTTCTGTGACAGAGTAACTGATGCATGGAACAGACACCAAATTACATTAAAGTACTAGAGAATCATCAGACAACCTATGTAGAAGGTTCTATAGGAATGAGAAGTGCACTAACTGGTTCTCTGACAGAGTAATTGATGCATGGAACAGACACCAAATTAAGTACTAGAGAATCATCAGATAACCTATGTAGAAGGTTCTATAGGAATGAGAAGTGCACTAACTGGTTCTCTGACAGAGTAACTGATGCATGGAACAGACTACCAAATTACATTAAAGTACTAGAGAATCATCAGATAACCTATGTAGAAGGTTCTATAGGAATGAGAAGTGCACTAACTGGTTCTGTGACAGAGTAACTGATGCATGGAACAGACACCAAATTACATTAAAGTACTAGAGAATCATCAGATAACCCATGTAGAAGGTTCTATAGGAATGAGAAGTGCACTAACTGGTTCTGTGACAGAGTAACTGATGCATGGAACAGACACCAAATTACATTAAAGTACTAGAGAATCATCAGACAACCTATGTAGAAGGTTCTATAGGAATGAGAAGTGCACTAACTGGTTCTCTGACAGAGTAACTGATGCATGGAACAGACACCAAATTACATTAAAGTACTAGAGAATCATAAGATAACCTATGTAGAAGGTTCTATAGGAATGAGAAGTGCACTAACTGGTTCTGTGACAGAGTAACTGATGCATGGAACAGACTACCAAATTACATTAAAGTACTAGAGAATCATCAGATAACCTATGTAGAAGGTACTATAGGAATGAGAAGTGCACTAACTGGTTCTCTGACAGAGTAATTGATGCATGGAACAGACACCAAATTACATTAAAGTACTAGAGAATCATCAGTAAACCTATGTAGAAGGTTCTATAGGAATGAGAAGTGCACTAACTGGTTCTCTGACAGAGTAACTGATGCATGGAACAGACACCAAATTACATTAAAGTACTAGAGAATCATCAGATAACCTATGTATAAGGTTCTATAGGAATGAGAAGTGCACTAACTGGTTCTGTGACAGAGTAATTGATGCATGGAACAGACTACCAAATTACATTAAAGTACTAGAGAATCATCAGACAACCTGTGTAGAAGGTTCTATAGGAATGAGAAGTGCACTAACTGGTTCTATGACAGAGTAACTGATGCATGGAACAGACACCAAATTACATTAAAGTACTAGAGAATCATCAGACAGCCTATGTAGAAGGTTCTATAGGAATGAGAAGTGCACTAATTGGTTCTCTGACAGAGTAATTGATGCATGGAATAGCCTATCAAATTGCAAGAAAGCAAGTACTAGTTTTGATGTTTTTAAGAACAGCCTGAACATTTATTATGGGAATAACTGTTTTGGCATATTGGCAGCCTAGAAGAGCTTTATTGCCTGTGCCTATATGTATGTATATTTGTTACTAGTCTAAATACTCACTGCACCTTTATGTTTTACCAAAAGTATGACCAATGTATAAAAACAAACAAACAAAAAAAACACTGGATGTACATAGAAGAGAATGCTTTTATTTTTTATAAAGGAAAGTAAGTCCACTGTCTGGGTTCAGTTAAATGCTATTGAATTACCATATCCTTCGATCATCAGATCTAAATCCATATATCCTGATGGAATGATAATATTTTTCACATAATACTTTCACTTCTATGTCTTTCTTATTTTATATTTATTTGTATTTCCTCACACAACACCGTAGACATAATCTTTTCACCCCCACAAAAAAATGTTGCAGATTGGGATCTGATCTTTTGTTTAGATTGTCTCAAAAATGATTTTATTTATTTAACATGTTTACCAGGAAGGTCTCCTTATATGCTGATACATGTCTCCTTACATGATATGTCTCCTATGTGCTGATACATGACTCATATGTGCTGATACGTCTCCTTGCATACAACCCATTTTCAGAGGAGGAATGCTCCAGATGCATGTCTTTTGAATGTGGGAGGAAACCAGAGCACTTAGAAGAAACTGATGTGAATGCAGGGAGGACATGCAGACTCCACACAGAAGACACTCCAGCTGAGAAATGAACCAGAGAACCTCTTGGTGTGAGGTGACAATGTTACCTGCTGCACCACCGCGCCACCCAATCATTACACAGCATATCATTAACATTTTCCAACAACTGCATTTCCCTTCTGAAATAAAGTGTAATGAAAGATGAAAATACCTACTTATAATTTATACTTTAATATTCTAATACAACTGTATGCGCATGGCCAACACATGGGCATTTTACCTGCCTCAGGAAGCTGTAAACTGAAATCATAGTAGTAATACAGTAACACTCCCTGAGCATGATATGGTGATACATGCCTCTTTATGTGTTGATACACATCTCCTACATGTTACATGTCTCTTTATGTGTTGATACACATCTCCTACATGTTACATGTCTCTTTATGTGTTGATACACATCTCCTACATGTTACATGTCTCTTTATGTGTTGATACACATCTCCTACATGTTACATGTCTCTTTATGTGTTGATACACATCTCCTATATGTTAAATGTCTCTTTATGTGTTGATACACATCTCCTACATGTTACATGTCTTCTTATATGCTGGTATGTTTCCCATATGCAAAAACATCCCTGCATGCTAAGTCATGACTCCTAAAGGCTGATATGTCTCCTACATACTATGTTTCCCATATGCTGATATGTGAGGTCTACATTACTGTGTTGAAAGACATGTTCTCCAAACACATCTTAATCGACATGCAAATATCGACCTGCTAAAATCCTGAATGGCCGAGTCAATGAATTTTTTTCCCAGGGGAAAAAAAACAGCTTGGCCGTACACAAAAAAAAACACACACTTTCACACCCTACAACTTGGGGGCTTTGCCCCCCCAACTAAATATACCAACTCTGAGATCACACTACAGTGGGGAAAAGGGCAAATTGCTGATGACAGATGAGTGATTTTTTTCCCCTGGGAAAAAAATTTCTGACTTGGCCATTCAGGATTTTAACAGGTTGATATTTCCATGTCAACCGTGTTTGGCGAACATGTCTTTCAACACAGTAATGTAGACACGATATGTCTCCTTATGTGCTGACACATCTCCTTACATGACATGTCTCCTATATGCCAATACATGCTGACACATGACTAGTATGTGCTGCTACACATCTCCTTAAATGCTGATACACACCTCCTACATACTTACGCATGACTCCAACATGACAGTAAGTCTCCTTATATGCTGATACATGTCTCCTTACATGATATGTCTGCTATGTGCTTATAAAAGTCTCATATGTTCTGATACATGTCTCCTTACATGATATGTCTCCTATGTGCTGATACATGACTCATATGTGCTGATACATGTCTCCTTACATGATGTGTCTCTTATATGCTGATACATGTTTCATATGTGCTGCTACATAGGTTCATAGGTGTGTTCTAGGCCAATGACCCAGCAGCCTTTACAAGCCTAGCCATAGGATTACCCTGGCATCATGCCACTTGACCTTAAATCCCAGTGCCTCTGTCAAGTAGAGCCACTGGAGTGATCCCCGGGGTGAATTTTCTATTTCCCATCCACTCATCAAGATTTCTCTTGAAGAGGGCCAGTGAGGTGCTCCGCTTGACATATATAGGAAGTCTATTTCATAGCATGAGCAGCCTCTGGGTTATGAACCTGTCCCTCCAGCTTGTTCTGTTGATTGAGGTAATGAGGATGAGGTCTCTGGAGCATGTAGTGAGGAGGGATTGGGATTTCTTTAGATGTAGCATTTCTAACAGAGCTCGGTCAGACATGGCTTTGTAAGTCAAGCAGAGAATAGCTGGAGTTTTTTGAGTTTGTCCATATAGGACAAGTGTTTAAGGCCTAGGATCCTTTTTGTGAGGTACTTTTGCAGCCTCTCCAGTTATTGTAGGTGTCTAATGAGGTACATGCCAAATGGGGCATTGTACTTGATGATTGGCCTAATGAGGGAAGAGCAGAGGGGGAGAATGACCTCTTTCTTCCTGGATGCAAAACCCTTAGTAATAAGATGCACCACATAGAAGGACTTTCTGACCAAAGTAGCAATGTGATGGTCAAAATAGAGGTTGCTGTCAACCTGTGTTCCCAGATCTCTCATACCGCCTTCTGTGTTCCGTGAACTACCATCGATGTGGTAATTCATGGGAACCAGGTTTTTCCCAAAGGGGATGATGACACATTTTTTGACATTCAGCTTAAGGCCATGGTTCTGACACCACTCAGCCTCAGTGAGACCTTTCTGTAGGATATTAACATGACTTGGGGAGTTAGTAATAGCTCCCAACTTGCAATCTTCTGCAAACTTTTCAGCCAGAGTTTCTTCGTGTTGGCCTGGACTTCAGAGAAGTAGATATCAAACAGCAGAGGACCCAGGATCAAACCCTGTGGGACTCCACTCGTGACTGGTCACGGTCAGCAGTCTGACTTGGAGTCAGCTACTTTCACACTGTGGGTTTTATCTGTGAGTCAGTTTGCAACCCACCTGGTGATATAGGGGTTGATTCCTAGCTTAGTGAGTTTTTCTATGATTCCTGAGTTGGGAATGGTATCAAAGGTCTTGGCCAGATCAAGGCAGGCTGTATGAACCACCTTGCCTTTATCCACAGCTCCGGTGACTGACTCAAAGAAGTTGACCAAGTTGAGCAGGCATGATCTACCCTTCACAAAACCAAACTGTGTGGGATCCAGAGATTGGAGATTCCCTATATCCTTGTTTATTAGGTCCATGATGATGCGTTCCATAGCTTTGCATATCAGACACATCAGGCTAATGGGGCAATAGTTACAGGGGTCTGTAGTCACTCCTCCTTTGTGGAGATGGATGACTATAGCAGTGTACCATTCAGTAGGGGCAAAGCCTGAGGTGAGGCTGTGAGTGAACAGGGCACACAGGTGAGGTGCCAGTTCACTCTGTAGTTCATGTAGAACACAGCCAGGGATATTGTCAGGTCCCATAAAGGCTGTATTCTTGGCCTTGGACAATGTTGTTTTAACCTGTGCAGCAGTAATACTGGGTACCTGGCAATCTACTGGTATTGTGATTGGTCCTTTGGGGGGGAGAGATGGGTAAAGTTGGCACTGAATCTGTCGGCCAGTATATTGGCAATATCTGTTGGCTCAGTATAAGAGGTACCATTGTGCAGTAGCTAAGAGCAAATCCGGGTATTGCCATGGAGATTCTTTACATAACTATAGAAGGCCTTTTAGATGTCTTTACTATCTGCTGCAATTCTGTTTTCAGAACTAGATTTAGAGGATTTGATGAGGGATCTCAACTTATTTTGAGGCTGATAAGGGAGTTTTTCCAGTCTTGGGACTTCACTTTATTCTGCATCAGTGTCCTCCTTCTGTTATAGAGTTTATTTATGGCAGGGGACCACTACATTGGCTTCCTTTTTTGGAAGACAACGTCTTGGTTCTATAGGGTATGGCGAGATCCATGCATTTGTGCACGTGTTCGTACAGTGCATTGATGTATGATATGGCAGTCATGCAACAATTCCCCATTTGCATGGGTGCCATGAAATTAGCCACCTCTGTTTTTAGGAGCCCAAAGTTAGCTTTGGAGAAGTTTTTCATGGTGGTTACTATTGCAGGGGATGGGGGTGGGGGGGTGGGATTGATGTGGATTTCCAAGGTGATTAGTTTGTGGTCAGATCAAACCAGGGAGGAGTTGACTACTAATGTAGAGCAATGGTCGCCCATGTTAGTAATGTCCAGGTCAAGGATGTTGTTACCTCTAGTAGGGGTAAGAACAAACTGGTCCAGGGCATTGGAATTAATGAATTCCACGAAACATTGGGCAAGTGTATTGGTACATGAGTAGTTTACCCAGTTAATGGAGGGGTAGTTGAAGTCGCTCAGTATGAGAGTGTTAGGTTGGACCATAATATTCTCCAGGGTGCTTAGGAAAGTGGAGTGTGAGTCTTGGGACATGGTTGGGGACCTATAGTAGGCTACAACCTGAATTGCTGTCTTAACCAATGTTAGCTGCACCTGAAGTATCTCTGATGCATTATGTTGGGCCACCAGTCTGGAAGTGTGCACATCCTTTATGAATATGGAAACACCACCACCTTTGGAGCTTCGGTCCAAGCTCTGAGGCTGAAAGGTGTGGAATGAGTTATAGCCTGGTAGTGCAGGGGTGCTTTCTGCTGCCTTGAACCAGGTCTCTGTTACAGCACAAATGTCAATGTTCTCTATTTTAAGGAGTGCTTCAAGCGGGTGAATTTTGAGATTTAGACTTCTAGCGTTGAGCAGCATGACCCTCAGACTGCATTTTTTGTAGCTATTATAGTGGTAATTTGGTCTTTGGAATGTCACCTAAAAAAGGCGCTATAAGGATGGCAAGAGCCTTGGACAGTATCCGGAAGCCCAGGGGTGACAGATGCAGGCCATCTCTGGCAAAGCATTGAGGTCTGTCAATCATGTCATCTCAGGCAGACAGATACTGGATCCCCTTAGAATGACACCAAAAACCTAGCCAATTGTTGAAATCAATCATTTTCTGCTTGTATTGTGGAATCATTCTGGGTGATGGTAGGATGCTGCTCAGGGCTAGGGTTATACCCTCCTGGACTACATAATCCGAGAGCTCCTCCATGTCTCTTTTCATGTAGTCCAGGGAGGTACATCTCAGGTCATTCACACCCACATGTACAATGACAGAGTCATATTTGTACCTGTTGTTGAGGGACCTGAGTGCATGCGTTATGTGGCAGATCCTGGCACCTGACAGGCAGCTGACTGTTACTTTCTGCTTATTCAACCTAGTGAGTGGGATATCAGTGTGTCTCACTATCGACTCACCTATGACTAGTGTGTTGGGCATGCTGTTTGCCTTAGGGGCTATGGTTGAGTGGCACACTGTTTAGGAGAGTTATGTGTCTCGTGATTAGTGTTGTGTTGTGGTGGTCGAGTGTGTTTCTGCCTTGGAGGTCTCTGCTGTTTGGGTAGATTTTTATTGAGAGCCTCCACGAAGATGGGTGTGTGGTTTATGTTTTTATGTTAAGGCAGTGCTGGAGCATGTCTCCTTAAATGCTGATACACATCTTCTACATGCTTATACATGACTTCAACATGACAGTAGGTCTCCTAATATGTTGATATATGCCTCTTATACACTAATACATGCATCAAATGTGCTGATACATCTCCTACATGATAATACACATCTCCTGACATGCTGATTATTTATTGTCCGCCTGAGATTACATGCTCGACAAGCTATGTTGCTTCGCAAGAGATGGCTTGCACCTGTTACCCTTAGGCTTTTGAATACTGGCCAAGGCTGTTGTTGCCCCCATAGTGCCTTTTTTAGGCAAGGCTCAAAAGATAAACCCACCACCATAAATAGCAGAAGTAACCAAAAACTGAGGGTAATGCTACTCAACACCAGAAGTCTAAACCTCAAAATGTGCACACTCGAGGCACTCCTAAATATGGAGAACATCAACATCTGTGCAGTAACAGAAACCTGGTTTAAGGCTCCAGAGAGCACCCCAGCACTACTAGGCTATAACTCATACCATACCTTTTGGACACAGAACCAGGGCCGAAACACAAAAGGCAGGGGTGTATCCATATTCATCAAGGATACCCACCCTCCAGGTTAGTGGTGCAGCACAATGCCTCAGAGATCATCCATGTGCAACTAACAATGGGCAAAACTGCAATCCAAATTGTAGCTTGCTACAGATCACCTACCATGACCCAAGACCCCCATTCTGCATTTCTGGAGACACTGGGAAATATGAAAGTCCTACCAAACACCCTAATACTGGGTGATTTCAATTACCCAAACATAAACTGGGAGAACTACTCAAGTACTAACTCCCTTGCCCAATGCTTCCTAGAATTTATAAACTTGAATGCCCTGGATCAACTGGACAACACCCCCACCAGAGGGAACAACATATTGGACCTGGTCATCACCAGCATGGGCGACCGGTGTTCCACACCGGAGGTCAACCCCTCGCTGGTTAGATCAGACCATAGACTAATCACTCTAGATATCCACATTCTTCCCCCACCCCCAATCAAGGAAACCACCATGGAAAACTTTTCAGAAGCAAACTTCATGTTATTTAAGATCGAGGTGGAAAGGTTCACAGCCCCCATGCTAAAGGACAATGCTGTCCAAGCTGCTGAAACCTTTACAAAGGTACTCTATGAGCATCTGCAGGAATGCATGGATCATGCTATCCCAAGTAAAACCAAGATTCACTCCTCCAAGAAAAGGAAACCAGTCTGGTGGACCCCTGCCATAAACAAGCTATACAACAGAAGGAGGAAACTAGTACAGAAAAGAGTAAAATCCCAAGAAGGAAAGACATTCCTGATCAGTATCAGCAAGAAACTATGATTCCTCATTAAATCATCCGAGGCTAGTTTCGAAAGAAAAATTGCCAATGACTCCAAAGATAACCACAAAACGTTCTTTAGCTATGTCAAGAACCTAAGTGGAAACTCTCAGATCTGCTCTGAGTTAGTGCAGAATGGCACAAAATACACTGAATCGACTGATATTGCCAACATTCCTGCAGACAGGTTTAGTGCAAACTTCACCCCACTCTCACCCCCTAAAGGGCCCATAACCATACCAGAAGAATGTAGGGCCCCATCAATCACTTACACACAGGTTAAAACAGCCCTATCCAAAGCCAAACACACAACTTCAATGGGAACGGACGGTGTCCCAGGCTGTGTCTTACAAGAGCTCCAAAATGAAGTAACCCCTCACCTAAACACACTGTTCAAACTCAGCCTCTCTACAGGCTACATACCCACAGAGTGGCGCACAGCAACAGTTATCCCACTCCACAAACATGGAGCCACAATGGACCCTGGGAACTATCGCCCTATAAGCCTGACTAGCCCGGTCTGCAAGGCTATGGAACGCATCATCATGGAACTCATTAACATTGAGTACCTCCAAACCTTGGACCCTACCCAGTACCCAGCCAAAAACACAGCATCAATGGGATCGGATGGTTCCCAGGCTGCGTCCTACATGAGCTCAAAGATGAACTAACCCCTCACCTAAACAAACCGTTCAAACTCAGCCTCTCCACAGGCTACATACCCATAGAGTGGCGCACAGCAATGGTTATTCCGCTCCATAAAGGTGGAGCCACAACAGACCCCGGGAACTATCGCCCTATAAGCCTGACTAGCTTGGTCTGCAAGGCTATGGAGCGCATCATCATGGAACTCATTAACAGAGACATTGGGAACCTCCAAACACTGGACCGTACCCAGTTCGGCTTTGTTAAGGGCAGATCATGCCTCCTAAACCTGGTTGATTTCTTTGAAACAGTTACCAAGGCTATAGACAAGGGAAAGGTGGTACACACAGCCTAGGTTCATAGATAGGTTCATAGATTAGTGCTAAGCTAACTGCCCTTGTGGGCCATTTTAAGCTTAGCCAATTATCCCTTGTGAGACTCAAACCCTGCACCTTGGGCTTGTAAGGCAAACACCTTAACCATTAGGCCACCCTCCCAACCCACCTACCTAGACCTCGCTAAGACCTTCAACACCATTCCCCATTCTGGTATTATAGACAAGCTCACCAGCCTGAACATAAACCCCTATGTCACAAGATGGGGTGCCAATTGGCTCATGGACAGAACCCACATGGTAAGAGTTGTGGGAGCTAGGTCCGACTCTAAACCGGTTACAAGTGGCATACCCCAGGGCTCAGTCCTAGGACCCCTCCTGTTCGGCATATACTTCCCAGAGGTACAGGCAAGCACAGGAGGACTATGTCTGACCAAGTTTGCAGATGACTGCAAACTAGGGGCTATAATTGACTCTCTGGCTGACACAGACATCCTCCAAAAGGATCTCACTGAGATGGATACCTGGTGTCAAAATCATGGTCTCAAGCTAAATGCCAAAAAGTGCATAGTTATTCCCTTTGGAAAAAACAAAGTACACACAAACTATCACATAGGTGGTAGCCCCCTAAATAGGGAAGACGTAATCAGGGATCTGGGGACCCAAGTAGATAGTAATCTTACCTTTGATAATCACATTGCCAAAGTGGTTAGAAAATCCTTCTACGTGGCCCACCTAATCACAGAAAGTTTACCCCGGGGATCACTTCAGTAGCTCTGCTGGACAGAGGCACAGGGAACTAATCTAAGGGGGCGGCGGAAGCCAACACATTCTGGCTAGGCTTATAAATGCCTTTGGGCAGATAGCCTAGTACCTACCTATGAACCTATGAACCTAAATGGGGAAAAATGAGATGAGTCATATGAGTCATAATAATAATAATCACAGTGAGGCAGAAATTATAGCAACAGATTAACCATTTCTCATACTGCATAAATTCTAGTATGTTTTAAATTTGGTACAGACATATGAAGGGGGATTATTAGATGTGTTTGAAGAGGTTTATGTGAAAAAAGATATTACCTAATTGCAGCAAAGCATTTATGATTCAGATGATTTGGTTTCTTCTAAAGGATTTCTTAAGAATGAATATAGAGGTTTAATAGTTTGAAGACTTGCTCAAAGAGTCCCCAGACCTTTTCTTGGATGCTAAAACTATGGTTCTGGGGAACATTGCAGATCATTTTTTGATGATAATGAAAAACTTAGTCTTTGTTGTTCTGAAAACTGAAAATCGAGTAATGTGATTCAAATATTCCCACTCCATAGATAAATCCATCAATTGCCAGAGTTACAGACATTTTTAAAGCATTGTTAACTGATAATTTCATTATGTTGGCCTTGAAGATGAAAGCAGCTGGTTGTCACTGGTGGGTAGCTATGAGCTATGATACACTAACCAACAGATTAAAAAAAAGACTCTGGAAAACAGACTCCAGAGGAGAATGAACAAACAGGCAAAGTGCATGCCATAGGAATCTATATCTATTAAGGGTATAGCCATTTGGGAAATACAAAGGCAGCTTATATAGGCAGGACTTAGAAACTGAAAACAGTGGATGATATGTATAACTACATAAAAGGAGTGAAAAAAGGGAAGGAAATCATGTAGGAGGAGAAAAAAGTACAAGAGTTAACAGTGGATGATATGTATAACTACATAAAAAGGAGTGAAAAAGGGAGGGAAATCATGTAGGAGGAGAAAAAAGTACAAGAGTTAATAGCCTCGGTAAACAGAGAGAGATTATCAGTTCTAATCTCTTTGAATGTATTTAGAGTGATGAGAAATGGGGAGCAAAATGAACAAAACTGGCTTAGCCGACATTAAAAAGGTAGCAAAATGTATACAGCAGCCAAGCAGCTTCAGAGATTGAAATGGCAAAATAAAAAAGCTATGCTGGGAAATTTAGAAGGATCTGGTAGATAATCTTCTTGTAAGAGAAGTGGAAGTCTTAAACTGTGCCAGATCAGGCTGACATACTGAATGAATGAATTCTTTATTGATTTATGTTTATTTATTTATTGACTTGTTTACCAGGATGGTCCAACTGGGCACTTAGCCCCATTTTCAGTGGAGGCCCGGGGAACAAACCTCCACTAGAATTGCAAAACAATTATTACAAAAATTACAAAGAATTTACAGAGGAAAAAGAATCAGTTTCTTAACAGTAGAAACTGAGCTTTAAAATCATCTGATGGGTAACACAATCAAGACAAATGCTCATCGATTGGATTAAGCACACTCTTATGAATTTTAGGTAAACCATAGAGTTGGGGAATAACAGGACATGGTACAGTGAAAAAGTGAAACAGATCCAAATCTATATCTTCATTAATTTGTAACTCATACACAAACATATTAACATTACTAATATGTTTTTTAACATCAACAAAGGAAATACACTTAAACGCATCACCATCATCAAGAAGGGCAATGACAGACCTAATATAGTTATCACAATCCATGACAACAACAGCACCCCCTTTATCCGCTTGTTTAATGATTATATCTTCATTCAGTTCTAACTTCTTCAAGGCCATATATTCATCATAAGTTAAATTATAACGCTTCTTATTATTACTAATATCAAACAAACCCCTCAATTCAACTTCACATAAATCATGAAAGGCCGTTGTGACCGGCACATTTATCGGAATAAAAGTACTATGCCTTTTACATATATCTAATAATGGTACATCTGATTTAAACAGAATTTTAAGATTTACAGTCCTAATGAACTGTTTCAAGTCCGTTAAAGCTGATACTAGATCATCATCAGCCGTTGGTATAAAATTTAGGCCTTTCCACAATAAAGTTAAGCAAGGTTCATCCAAAACAAATTTTGGTAGATTTAATATACCTTTGTTCATCTTCGGCTCGTCTTTCCTTGCCCCATAGGGCTGTCGTTCTTGCGTTTCACAGCATTCAGTTGGTGCCTTGTGAGTGATCTGTCCCTCACCAGTTTGCTGTCTTGCACCCTCTCCGGTTGATTCAGTTGAAAACGTTTTTGGGAAAAATTAAGCACCAACTGCTGTGTTTTCTTAGCAGATGATTTGCCACTTACTTGTTCCTCCTGCATAAGACTCAAACCCTGCACCTTGGGCTTGTAAGGCAAACACCTTAACCATTAGGCCACCCTCCCAACCCACCTTCCTAGACCTCGCTAAGGCATCCAAAACCATTCCCCATTCTGGTATTATAGACAAGCTCACCAGCCTGAACATAAACCCCTATGTCACAAGATGGGGTGCCAATTGGCTCATGGACAGAACCCACATGGTGAGAGCTGCGGGAGCTAGGTCCAACTCTAAACCAGTTACAAGTGGCATTCCCCAGGGCTCAGTCCTAGGACCCCTCCTGCTCGGCATATACTTCTCAGAGGTACAGGCAAGCACAGGAGGACTATGTCTGACCAAGTTTGCAGATGACTGCAAACTAGGGGCTATAATTGACTCTCCGGCTGACACAGACATCCTCCAAAAGGATTTCACTGAGATGGATACCTGGTGTTAAAATCATGGCCTCAAGCTAAATGCCAAAAAGTGCATAGTCATGCCCTTTGGAAAAAACAAAGTACCCACAAACTACCTCATAGGTGGTAGCCGCCTAAATAGGGAAGACGTAATAAGGGATCTGGGGACCCAAGTAGATAGTAATCTCACCTTTGATAATCACATTGCCAAAGTGGTTAGAAAATCCTTCTATGTGGCCCACCTAATCCCAGAAAGTTTACCTCGGGGATCACTTCAGTGGCTCTGCTGGACAGAGGCACAAGGAACTAACCTAAGGGGGCGGCGAAAGCCAACACATTCTGGCTAGGCTTATAAATGCCTTTGGGCAGATAGCCTAGTACCTACCTATGAACCTAAATGGGGAAAAATGAGATGAGTCATGTGGGTCATAATAATAATAATCACAGTGAGGCAGAAATTATAGCAACAAATTAACCATTTCTCATACTGCATAAATTCTAGTATGTTTTAAATTTGGTACAGACATATGAAGGGGGATTATTAGATGTGTTTGAAGAGGTTTATGTGAAAAAAGATATTACCTAATTGCAGCAAAGCATTTATGATTCAAAT
This sequence comes from Protopterus annectens, assembly GCF_019279795.1. Taxonomy (NCBI): domain Eukaryota; kingdom Metazoa; phylum Chordata; order Ceratodontiformes; family Protopteridae; genus Protopterus; species Protopterus annectens. The sequence goes on from NC_056751.1 coordinate 763,538,471, forward strand.
GATTTGGTTTCTTCTAAAGGATTTCTTAAGAATGAATATAGAGGTTTAATAGTTTGAAGACTTGCTCAAAGAGTCCCCTGACCTTTTCTTGGATGCTAAAACTATGGTTCTGGGGAACATTGCAGATCATTTTTTGATGATAATGAAAAACTTAGTCTTTGTTGTTCTGAAAACTGAAAATCGAGTAATGTGATTCAAATATTCCCCCTCCATAGATAAATCCATCAATTGCCAGAGTTACAGACATTTTTAAAGCATTGTTAACTGATAATTTCATTATGTTGGCCTTGAAGATGAAAGGAGCTGGTTGTCACTGGTGGGTAGCTATGAGCTATGATACACTAACCAACAGATTAAAAAAAAGACTCTGGAAAACAGACTCCAGAGGAGAATGAACAAACAGGCAAAGTGCATGCATAGGAATCTATATCTATTAAGGGTATAGCCATTTGGGAAATACAAAGGCAGCTTATATAGACAGGACTTAGAAACTGAAAACAGTGGATGATATGTATAACTACATAAAAGGAGTGAAAAAAGGGAATGAAATCATGTAGGAGGAGAAAAAAGTACAAGAGTTAAGTCCCCGGCTGTGTGCTTCATGAACTCAATGAGGAATTAAACCCACAGTTAGGACAGCTGTTTAATCTTAGCCTCACCTCAGGATACGTACCCAAGGAGTGGCGCACGGCGACTGTGGTCCCACTTCATAAGGGCGGTGCCTCCACAGACCCTGGAAATTACCGCCCCATTAGCTTGACAAGCCTTATCTGCAAAGCCATGGAGAGGATCATAATGGAACTCATAAATAAAGACATAGGGAACTTGCAGACTTTGGATCCAACTCAGTTTGGCTTTGTCAAAGGCAGATCCTGCCTCTTAAACTTGGTTGACTTTTTCGAGACAGTCACCAAGGCCATTGATGAGGGAAAGGCAGTCCATACAGCCTACCTCGACCTGGCAAAGGCCTTGACACAATACCCCACTCAGGTATCATCGAAAACTCATCAGCTTGAATGTAAACCCATACATCACAAGATGGGTTGCAAACTGGCTAAGTGACAGAACCCACAGGGTCAGAGTTGCTGGAGCCATGTCAGACTCAAAGCCTGTCACAAGTGGTGTCCCACAGGGGCCTCAGTCCTGGGTCCACTCTTGTTCGGCATCTACTTTTCTGAAGTACAAGCAAACACAGGAGGGTTATGGCTGACAAAGTTTGCAGATGACTGCAAACTGGGCCATAGTCGAAACACATCTGACACAGATATCCTCCAGAAGGGCCTCACAGAAATGGATAACTGGTGCCAGAGCCATGGCCTGAAGTTAAGCGCCAAAAATGCATAGTCATACCCTTTGGGAAAAACAAGGCTACCCTAGCTACCATATAGGTGGCAATCCACTGAGCACAGAAAAAGTCATCAGAGATCTGGGGACCCAGGTTGACAGTAGCCTTTCGTTTGACACTCATGTTGCTAAAGTAGTTAGGAAAACCTTCTATATCACCCACCTGATCATGAAGGGATTCACATCTAGATCAAGGAGGTCATCGTCCCCTGTACTCATCACTTATTAGACCTATGATTGAGTACAATGCCCGTTAGGAATGTATCTGACCAGACACATGCTGCAGCGAAAGGCCCCAAAAGTTCCTCACCAAAAGGATAAAGGGTCTCAAAAATATGTCTTATGCTGCCCGACTGAAAGAACTCAGCTCTATTCAGTCTCATGCAGCTTGCTCAGAGGTGACCTGTGCCTGACATATAAGGCCATGTCAAACCCAGATTTGATGAATATGCTTCACCTCAAAATCTAGATCCCTCAGAACCACAAGGCGGAGACTTAAACCTTGACACGGTTATAAATAGAACGTGCTGGAGGGACAGATTCATCACCCAGAGACTCCCTATGCTGTGGAACAAAATCCCGGTACATGTGAGGCAGAGCACCTCTCTGGTCTTGTTCAAGAGGAATCTTGACCAATGGATGGGAGATTGCAGATATACCCCAGGGATTACTTCAGCGTCACTGCTTGACAGAGGCACAGCAAAATGATAGGCATAGTTTTTATTCAAACTAAAGGGGTGGTGAAAGCCACATAACTATGGGCTAGGCTTATAAATGCCCTTGGGCAGATAGCCTAGTATGAACCTATGAACCTATGAACCTATAAAAAGGAGTGAAAAAGGGAATGAAATCATGTAGGAGGAGAAAAAAGTACAAGAGTTAACAATGGATGATATGTATAACTACATAAAAGGAGTGAAAAAAGGGAATGAAATCATGTAGGAGGAGAAAAAAGTACAAGAGTTAACAGTGGATGATATGTATAACTACATACAAAGGAGTGAAAAAGGGAATGAAATCATGTAGGAGGAGAAAAAAGTACAAGAGTTAACAATGGATGATATGTATAACTACATAAAAAGGAGTGAAAAAAGGGAATGAAATCATGTAGGAGGAGAAAAAAGTACAAGAGTTAACAGTGGATGATATGTATAACTACATAAAAAGGAGTGAAAAAGGGAGGGAAATCATGTAGGAGGAGAAAAAAGTACAAGAGTTAATAGCTTTGTAAACAGAGAGAGATTATCAGTTCTAATCTCTTTGAATGTCTTTAGAGTGATGAGAAATGGGGAGCAAAATGAACAAAACTGGCTTAGCCGACATTAAAAAGGTAGCAAAATGTATACAGCAACCAAGCAGCTTCAGAGATTGAAATGGCAAAATAAAAAAGCTATGCTGGGAAATTTAGAAGGATCTGTTAGATAATCTTCTTGTAAGAGAAGTGGAAGTCTTGAACTGTGCCAGATCAGGCTGACATACTGAATGAATGAATTCTTTATTGATTTATGTTTATTTATTTATTGACTTGTTTACCAGGATGGTCCAACTGGGCACTTAGCCCCATTTTCAGTGGAGGCCCGGGGAACAAAGCTCCACTAGAATTGCAAAACAATTATTACAAAAATTACAAAGAATTTACAGAGGAAGAAGAATCAGTTTCTTAACAGTAGAAACTGAGCTTTAAAATCATCTGATGGGTAACACAATCAAGACAAATGCTAATACAGTTTGATTTCTGTAGGAGTGTTATACAGTAATAAACAGGTTGCATTTATATATACAACTACATACAAATTTCATTTACACAGGAGTGATGAAAAGGAGTACACAGTTATAAATAGAGGCAGAATTTATTTACGTTTACAGGATAAGGAAGGAGAGTTGGAGAGTACGGGGGTGGTGATCATCTAGAGGTCTGAGAGAGAGAGAGAGAATCAGTCAGGCTGTGAACATGAACAGAGCCAAGAGGAGTCTAGTGATATTCTTTATTTATTTATTTATACATCTGTATTTATAAATCAAAATGCAAAGCAGAGTGTCAGTACAGAAAAGTATAGCAGTTATAGCTGGGGCACACAAACCAAATGAATTGTTGTAAAGAAGAAACTCGAGATTTGTTGTGGAGAATAAGACATGAGGACCACATAAGTTAACTGATGGTGTGTTAAAATAGCAATGGCATTTAGTGAACCACAGTTAGAACTGTATTAATTTTTCCTAGTAGATGGTGTTAGGTTAGAAAACTGAATGGCAGTTTCTGTGGTTCCTTTGAATAAAGTGCATCCACGTAGATGTCAGATGATTTTAGGCCGGTTCGTCTTACTTCACTTACAAGGAAGGTCACGGCAATCATTTAGTGCTGCAAACTGCGAGGGTTCCTAAATGAAACTATGCTGCCTATTATCAACCAAAGAATTAACTAGGTGCACATTTTTTTCCTAGTCCAACCTGACTGAGAAGCCACTGATTTACACAATGGGGACAATGTTTTTGTGGTGCACCTTTATGACTTACCAGTTAAAAACTAGAAAAGTCAAACTCAATGAAAATCACACTTGTTGAAATTTTGGGTGATATAAAGCAAAAAGTATTGTTTTGCAGTTGGCAAAAAAACCCTCTTTCGAACCCTTAAGTGAACTGTGTGTGTGTGTGGGGGGTCTTTAGCAGCACATCCCATTCATCTGATATACACACACACACACACACACACACACACACACACACACACACACACACACACACACACACACACACACACACACACACACACACACACACACACACACACTCACTTATAGTATCTGAGCATTCAAGCAACTCATAGGGGCCCATATATACATTTAAAGGAATGCTTTAGCCGGAAGGTTAGGGAGAATGTTTCTTTAATGAGTGCCAAGCCAGTTTGGCTGAGATATAACTAATCCAACATAACATCTGAAATGCTTGCAGTTATTGGAAAGGGTGCAGTTTAGGAGTGTGCCATGATGACATGAAGACAGTAAACACTTGGGATGCCAGTTTTGGAGATTACGGCTAACTCTGCTGGCTTGCTTAATAGCTCAGTAATGATTAAAAAAAATGAATGCTGACTCATAGAAGTTTCACTCATGTAACAGCACTCAAACAGAGACTGTATGGGAATGAATAAATCCATCCACAACCCCTTTTTCCCATGTTTGTACAAGCAGGTCAGTACCACTTGTGCATTCTTACAGGCTAGAGTAAGTAAAATGTACTGAAGTGGACATTTTTTACCTTGGTAATAGATATCTATAAACAGACCATAAGAGTGAGACAGATGAAAGCTAAATTAATTAAGAATCTTTAACATGTGCAATTCATGCAACTGGGACATATTATTAAGGTGCTATCACAAAAAATCTCACAGAATGATTTTCTGTTTGAATATCTATGCTAAAATAAATTTCACTATTTTAGCACAAAAAATTCATGTTTTTTATGTTAAATATTTGCAGTAACTGCAATTTATGTTTGGCTTTCACATGGTAACATGAAAGTGCAGTTCATGGACAGTTTTTGTTTGTTATTTGATAAGTGTCTCTTTCAATGTGTCTAAATCACTGGACTATGCTCACTGGTGTTTCACTGCAAGGCATTTTTTTACATTTTGCTCAGGTACAGGCCTTTGGTATTTTTATTTTTCATTATTTTGGTTAGAAAATTTGTTGGCCTGTTGTCCTTAGTGATGTGAATACAGGTAACCCCATGGAGTAATGCAGTTTGTTTTATGTGTGTACATATTTGTCACATTTGTTTACTGGGCTATACTTAATAAGCCATGATAAAAAGATTACTTTTCAGTGATAGCCCAGGACAGAAAACCTCCACAGTAAACAAAATACTAATTTTAAAAGACAATTACTTCACAACTAGCAAACAAGTAACAATAGTAATATAGTATCCTTAAAGAAGAAAGCAATTTGTAACTGGCAATTTTGTGGGAGTATCACTATTTGCCAAGGATGCCATCTTCTCTTGACAGATTCCTCAGGACACCAAGTCACTAGAAACAAGATTAATTACCCATGTGTAGCTACATATAGGATACTCTCTGTATCTTCTTCTGAGCACTATAGTTATTAGATGAAACCTCCATTAAACCCAACACTTTCTGCTGGGGACATCGTCTATTCATCAAAAAACTAGTTGACATGCTGCCAATAGCCAGTAGCCAGTACGTCTAACACTTCCTTGACATTTTCAAGGCCTGTTCTCTTTCATAAATAGTTAACCATCCTATTTGGTGCCCCAATATCCTTGATCTAGTACTCAGAAATATGGCCATATCT
>NC_056751.1:763549124-763626624 GCF_019279795.1 Protopterus annectens
CGTTTATAATGGTGCCCGCTGTGGCATGATGCAGGTGATACAAGAAGTGCCATTTGCAGGTGATGCAGGAAGTGCCGTGGAACCATTGCTGATGACCCACATACGTAGCCCCAGACCATGGTGAAATGCCTTACAGCAACTCACTGTCACAGACATGAAACATTGTTGAACATTCAGATTAAGTAAGACTCTGCTTTTTGTGCTTCAATATATCTGGTATAACACCATAGTGTGCACCTGAGATCTGTAGTAAGATGCTTATGGTCTGTGCCATGTTAGACAGTATGATGGTATGAGAACAGGTACAGCCTGATAAGTGTGTGCCAGCAGAAGAGAACTGAGTTGACGAGTCAGTGGAATAACTGGCTGTAGTAGTACCCCATGCAAGCAGAGGCAAAGAAGACTCATCTGGTTCATAACTGTAGGCCATGCCATGGGCAACACAGACTAAGACTGATGTATACAGTAATGTAGCTGACTATTCATCACCATCCTGGACACCAGATATTACCTCAGTGAAACAGACCAGAGGCATGGCCAAGGCACAGTCATCACCTTTTGCATGGGTGGGCTAGGACACAGTGACAGGGGAAAGCAATGCTGTCATAGGTGTAAGGGTTATGAAAGGTGAATGAGGCAGCCAGACATCCAAGAAGTAGGTTGGTTGAGATGGGAATCATATCTCCCAGAGTCAGGGTGGAGCCTGCATGTTATGAAGTTGGCCAGGGGAACCACATGAAAATTCCAAAAAAGAAAGAGAGTATACCATGGCGGGAGTGCTGTAAAAAACTTTAATTCACCATAAAACAATAAAAGCAATAAAACACAGTATTTGGCAGTATCAGGACTGAAGGTATCTTGTCACATGACTTTGCAGTATCAGGACTGAAGGTATCTTGTCTGATGGATAGTATAACACTTCAGGGTCATATACAGGAGCCCACCTCTCACATGTAGAATCAATAGATAGTTGGCATCCATATCCTTACAAACAGCCATGGCATTCCACTCAGGAGGTCAATAGGTATGGCATGGAAATGTGGCAGCTGGAGTGGTTAGCCTGGTGGGACCTCCCTGTGTGAGCCAGAAGAGTGTTAACTATGACCACAGGAGTGCCTAAGCCTGGGGCTAGGGTCAGTCTTGGCCAGATGTGACAGTGATGCTGGCTTTAGAAAAGTGCATGCCATCTGTGTACACCTGGCTTGTGGTTATGTGCCATGTGTTTTGTCCCTTGCACAACCAGAATAGGCATTTGCCAGTATCCTCATGGATCTACCAAATGATACTGAGAGGTTCCCCACTAATCTCAGCAGGCTTGTCTGCTCATGATCTGTATATGCAATATTACTTTGCATGTGATATAGGAATGTGTGAGTGTCCTTCATTGTTAGCATTGCTGACAGTGCCTCGGTGCCATCATCTCATATGTTGGGGAATGTGTGAGTGTCCTTCATTGTTAGCATTGCTGACAGTGCCTCGGTGCCATCATCTCATATGTTGGGGAATGTGTGAGTGTCCTTCATTGTTAGCATTGCTGACAGTGCCACTGTGCCATCATCTCATATGTTGGGGAATGTGCAAGTGTCCTTCATTGTTAGCATTGCTGACAGTGCCTCTGTGCCATCATCTCATGTGTTGGGGAATGTGTGAGGGTCCTTCACTGTTAGCATTGCTGACAATGCCTTTGTGCTATCATCTCATATGTTGGGGAATGTGTGAGTGTCCATCTTTGTTAGCATTGTTGACAGTGCCTCTGTGCCATCATCTCATTTGTTGGGGACTGTGTGATGGTCTTTCATTGTTAGCATTGCTGACAGTGCCTCTGTGTCAGACAGAGCCATGTACATGATGTTATCATTATCAGCCACAGTCATCAGCTGATATCAGGCATGTTCTAACCTAGCTGTGACAATGCTGGCACATTTATTATTTATTTATTTACATTTGTTTACTGGGAGTGTCCACTGGGCTGGAATGACCCCATTTTTAGTGGAGACCCAGGGAGAAAAGCTCTACCAGACATGTTATTACAAAATTCAGTTAATTCCAGGCATTGATAGACAGGAATGAAGTAAGGAGTATAAAAAGTCAGAAATAAACATAACAAAGTAGCAATACAACGACGAGATAGCATGCTGCATGCTGCAAAATGAAATGCTGAATAGAGTAATGAGCTGTGGATAAAAGAGAAAAGAATGAAATATGAGGAAATAGTAGACAGAGTTGAGTAGAGCAGGTAGAGATGGCGATGGATGTGTGTGAAAGGTGATAGTGCTGGCAAGGTCCGATTATATGGGAACTAGAGTATCAGCATTGCCTGGCAAGGTCCGATTATGTGGGGACTAGAGTATGAGCATTGCCATTGGGTAGACAGATGTAGATGAAGGGCCTTTGTGAAGGAGCTAGCATCCTTAGTGGATCTGAAACATGATGGGAGTGAGTTCCAAACTTTGGCAATGCAGATGGACTAAAGCATTCGGCCAGCAGGGAGTGTAGGTTTTTGGACAAGCAGTAGAGTCTTTTTGGGTCATATGATGTTAAAATGGAGCAGAGAGATGGGCAGTCAAAAGGTTTATAGATTATTTTGTGAGCTATACTTAGTTGTTGGTAGATATTGTGGTAGTTCTAGCCATTTGAGTGTGTGTAGTCAGGAGAGGTGGTGGGAGGAATATGTGGCATTAGTTGCAAATTTGGTGATTTTATTGTAGCAGGTTTCCATTTTGGCTGAGCTGGAGAAGTACAGGTGCAAAGACAAAAAAATAATCAGGTAAGAAGTTTGGCTGATGTCAGCTTATGCACTTTACAGTAAATAATTTGAAAGCAATGCTACAGCTATAGAACACCTAGTTGAAGGGAAAACAAAAGGGCATGAGGGTTGGAAGTTAGAAAAGTGGCCTTAGCAGCAGTGCTACTTGATGAACATATGCATCACTCCCAACATGTGGCATACATACTGCTCCATATCAGTTATCTGTATAGCATATGGGCCCATACATTTTGTGCATTATACATTGTCATGGTTACAGCCCTACTGTACCTGGAAGACAGATACACGTATGTATTGTGTTGAATAACCCATTCACATATATGAATTGGTATGACAGTAAAGGAACATGCTAGTACTAACCTGATACATCCACTGCAGGCACTTGGGATTTATTACCTGCCCAACTTCTACTTTCATGTCACTACCATGTATGAGGGCTCTTTTACCTGCCTCAGATAAGGTTCAGAGGTTCTCCTTTATCTCCATTAAATGCTACTACATTGTTGATTATGCTAATGAGGTGCTTAGCATGATTGTCTGTTAATCACTGGTGTAATGAAATGCATTGTAGCCACAGTTAGTGCCACTATGCTTACCTTTGTCCATTCATTCCACAGTTAGCGGGTCATGTGCAAAGTGTACTCATGCACTGATCAGTGAAGTGTGTAGCACAGTCTGCGCATCCCAGTAATTTGTTCCATCTTACTCCTTTGCTGCCTGATGATATGGATCACACAGTGCGACCATGTGCATGGGACTACCATCGTTGTCCACATTTTGAGCTGCAGAGTGGATATGGCCTATGCAGAGTGGACATGGCCTATTTATGCACAGTCATTTTATCAAGGCCATCACCTGGTGCAGCCAAGAGACCAAGATATACATAACACAACACAAGAGCTATAAGTCAACAACCGGAATAAACTACAAGAATACAATAGTCACAAATTTAATAAAAAGTCATTTAGTGCTTTCATTCATGCTGAATAGGACATATCAGAACATGGTTGTTGACTTAGTGCGTTGTGCATAATTGGTTCTTTGTTCTTTTGCACTAGTTGCTCCATTTTTATCTTGATTATACGGAGCACCTACTTGGGTAATATGATGGCCCAGATATAAAACTGATACCTGGCAGCAGCTTGCCATGGGGGTAAGTGATGTCATCGGCGTTGCCTTCTCTGATGAGCAGTTCTGCCATAGGTAAATCAATTTGTAGCATTCTGTCAGTTGGAACAAATTGTACTGATTATCTGTCTTAGACTGACAGAGGAGTTTGAACTAAATCAGGAGGCCTGCCAAAGGAAAAATGACATGCTCTCCAGGCAGTGCATTGAGCAAAGTAAATGGATATCTAAGTGCCATCCATATTTGTACTAATATGTTGTACTTTTTACTGTTTTTCTTTTAGTTTCCTTTCTCTATATATCAGCCATGGTGCAGGATGCAGTACAGATGCAAACACCTGGGCCCACACCAGTCAATATGCCTGCTGCTGGGCCATTAGCAGTTGCCAGGCTTGCATTTCAACAAGAGTGTGAGGCCAAGCTTTGGAGGGTGAACTGGATGGCTTGATAATGGCTACCATGAACACCTCTTAGGAGGGAGCAGAGATTCCTATATTGTGAATTTCCATGGGCCTTCTGATGGCAGGTGAGGTAACTAGTCATTACCAAGATGGAGTAGTAGCTGGATGCCTGCTTTGGGATTCTTGAGCACCTCCTTGTGTGTCTGATAGAGTTATATGGCTAGCTGGGCACATCCATCAGTGCAGAAGAGGTGAGAACTGATTATAATGAGAGCTGTGAAGTGACTGACACTTGTGTGGGATTCCCTATGGCCCGAGTCATGCAGACCATCCATATGTCACCCTACCCCCATATCCATGTTTTTGTCTTCTTTGTCTGTTATTTCCCACAGCCTGCTTGTGGGCTGGTGAATGCACATTGTCACTGCCTGGATGTGTCTAATGGTGCCCTGCAGTATGACCCTAACACCTGTGCTAAGATTTTCTCAATGTAAGTGCAGTGTTACACACCATGATATTGAGGAAGTTGCATCAGGGAGGTCATACACAGGAGGAACAACTCCCACTGCACCAGGCAGTGAACGGTGAGCCCGATGAGGAGTCAACAGAAGACCTGCTACAAGGAGGCAAACACAGAATGCCATGGAACTGGCAAAGAGGCAGCAGCTGGCACATAGCTTTAGACCATAGTGAAGCATATACATTCCAGTAAAAGTGAATAGTGCAAACCTACAACCAGACTATGCTTACACGTGCATAGACTGGTCAGACTGTGCTCACACATGCATAGACTGGCCAGACTGTGCTTACCCATGCATAGCCTGGCCAGACTGCGCATCAGACAGGGAATACTCACATCACAAGGTGCACAGGGCAGGGAACGTGTATTACCATTTGCACAGGTGAGGGATGGAACACATGTAAAATATTTCTTCCACAGGGTAATGTGTGAGGACTGCACAAAATGAAAACTTCTGAGTGTACTGTGTGTACAAAGTGGGTCTCAAGAGGATTACTGCAAAAAGCATTGTGATGAGCTAGAGTCACTGTTCTTTTTTTCGTGTGTGTGTGTGTGTGTGTGTGTGTGTGTGTGTGTGTGTGTGTGTGTGTAACTAGGGACTGTAATTGTATGTGCATATGTGTGTGTGTCTGTTGGAAGATAGCCTCAGTGTGTCTGTTGGAAGATAGCCTCAGCAGCAGATTCTGCATTATGGTTCAATCTAACAGACAAGTCCAAGGCATGCAAAGATGATTAGAGGGCATCTTGTGTGCACTCCCATCCACAGGAGCTGTCTCTTCCAGGAGTGTCATGGGTAGTAACATGGCTTTGGCTAGATGTACGTGTGCAATCTGACTTTGAGTACCATTCATTACCAGGCATGGAAAGCACAATTAGCATTACTTCTTTGATGCCCTGTCCTGGCCATATGGACCCCACACTCGATGTCGCTATAGAAGTGGTGGTGCTGAGTGACCATAACGTTGGCCTACCGCTTCCATGAGGGCTGCCTTCAGTACTATAGCAGCTATGTAAATCATGCCTGGCATGCAACATGGGAGCATATATTTGCTTGTAATCAATGATCTAATCAAAAATGTCACACATCTGTAACATGCACTTCCATATATCGTGACACACACTCTGCCATACCTGTACCATTTCTGCAAAGCCTAAGGTGATGCTAGTCTGTACCTCCACATTGGTCCTGCTCTTAAGCTTGCTTGCACCCATTGGCACAGCTAGCTCTGGGAGAAGTCAGTAACCGTGACATCATCATGCACCAGTGTACATACCCATGTAATGATCCCGAAGCCCTATGGAGCTTTTGCAAGAATTGATGGTTAGACCACTGGGAGTGACATCCTTCCATGACTGTGTGTCAGCACTAGCTTGTCCTTCTTATGCGGTGATTGTGTGTGTCATGTGTGGTGTCCACAGGCAAAGGGTCTGCCCATGGTTTGGATTACAGATCTGGTATGCACATGGCCCGTGTCAAACACTGATACTATATAACTTGACTGTCAAAACTGTTCACTACTGTCTTTGTCTGAGTCGGACCTCTCTGCAGCATCGGTTAATGGAAGTTCTTCAGTGGTGGCACCAGATACAGTCTCACCTGTGCAGACACCAAAGCATAAGACCCAATATAACTGCACGCTAACCCCACCTCTCTATTTTACACCCAGTGTAGAATGAATATGCAAAAAAAATGATGGCAATAATGGGTAATATAACTTTACCTTGTGCTGGAGCCCTTTTCATGTCTATCTCTGATGTACCTAATGTACATATAACCTTACCTTGTGCTGGGGCCCTTGTCACATTTATCTCTGATGTACCTAATGTACATATAACCTTACCTTGTGCTGGAGCCCTTGTCACATCTATCTCTGATGTACCTAATGTACATATAACCTTACCTTGTGCTGGAGCCCTTGTCATGTCTATCTCTGATGTACCTAATGTACATATAACCTTACCTTGTGCTGGAGCCCTTGTCACGTCTATCTCTGATGTACCTAATGTACATATAACCTTACCTTGTGCTGGAGCCCTTGTCATGTCTATCTCTGATGTACCTAATGTACATATAACCTTACCTTGTGCTGGAGCCCTTGTCACATCTATCTCTGATGTACCTAATGTACATATAACCTTACCTTGTGCTGGAGCCCTTGTCATGTCTATCTCTGATGTACCTAATGTACATATAACCTTACCTTGTGCTGGAGCCCTTGTCACTTCTATCTCTGATGTACCTAACGTACAGAAGCTGCTGGAGCCCTTGTCATGTCTATCTCTGATGTACCTAATGTACATATAACCTTACCTTGTGCTGGGGCCCCTTGTCACATCTATCTCTGATGTACCTAATGTACATATAACCTTATCTTGTGCTGGAGCCCTTGTCATGTCCATCTCTGATGTACCTAATGTACATATAACCTTACCTTGTGCTGGAGCCCTTGTCATGTCTATCTCTGATGTACCTAATGTACATATAACCTTACCTTGTGCTGGAGCCCTTGTCATGTCTATCTCTGATGTACCTAATGTACATATAACCTTACCTTGCACTGGAGGCCTTGTCATCTCTATCTCTGATGTACCTAATGTAAATATAACCTTACCTTGTGCTGGGGCCCTTGTTACTTCTATCTCTGATGTACCTAATGTACATATAACCTTACCTTGTGCTGGAGCCCTTGTCACATCTATCTCTGATGTACCTAATGTACATATAACCTTATCTTGTGCTGGAGCCCTTGTCAGATCTATCTCTGATGTACCTAATGTACATATAACCTTACCTTGCGCTGGAGCCCTTGGCATGTCTATCTCTGATGTATCTAACATACAGAAGCACAGAATGTCTATGACATATTAATTCCTAAAGGTATTAATCTAAATCTTTCAAGCCTTAATAGACGGTGCTCACTACACACCTGGGGCACATCTAATTGATATTTGAGGGGCACAATGCACCTCAATTCCAAGATCTAACGGCCCACTATGGAGAAATGGCAACTCTGATCCCTCACACACAGTCACCAGAAACTCCTTCATCTCCATCAGTGTGGGCTTGACTGACAGACAACTTTCCATAGTCATACCCTCCTGTGCAACGTGGATAGCATGATTTTCAGTGTCACCTATAATGTTGATGGCCTACCTCTGACCTACTCATAGTCTCAGTCTTGGCCACTGACAGCATGAATATCTGCCACAATATCTTATCAGGCACAGTCAAGTTAGGGGCATTTAGCAGTATCCTGCCTGAGCATCAATTGCCATGGAGATAGAGGGCTGCTGCATCAGTCTAAGCTATCTATGGTAAAGCACTCTTACTGTACACTAAAGTGGGAATTCTAGTACATCAGCTGTACATCCTTCTACTTTATACACAGGCACACCAACCTGTCTTAACACATGCAGAAATGTAACCTATGAAGTTGACATTTACAGTTCCCTACATATCAGATTACAAAGGAGTACACATTTTTCATAATACACCATTCCATAGATGACATTACACCCATTATGGTTCCATTCCACACAGACAGATACTCACAGGCATAATGAGGGCATAACCTGAAGATGCATTAACCTTAATGTAGTAGCCTTAATGAGGACATGAGCTGAGGATGTAGTAGCCGTAATTAGGACATGAGCTGAAGATGTAGTAGCCTTAATGAGGACATAAGCTGAAAATGTAGTGCCCTTAATGAGGACAGAAGCTGAAGATATAGGGGGCTTAATGAGGATATGAGCTGAAGATGCAGTACTTTTACTGAGGATATATGCTGTAGATGCAGAAGCATAAAAGAGGACATCACCTAAAAATGTAGTACTCTTAATGAGGGTATGAGATGAGGATGTTGTAGCCTTTATGAAGATATAAGCTGAAGATGTAATACCCTTAATATGGCCTTGACCTGAAGATGCAGTAGCCTTAATGAAGACATGATCTGAAGATGTAGTGCCCCCTAAGGATGATATTAGCTGAAAATGTAGTAGCTTTAATGGGGCATAAACTAAAGATGTAATAATCTTATTAAGGACACAAGCTGAGGATGTAGTAGCCTTAATGAGGACATGAGGTGAACATGCAAGTAGCTTTAAAGAGGACATGAGTTGAAGATTTGGTAGCATTAGTGAGGTCATAAGCTGAAGATGTAGTACCCTTAATGAGGACAGAAGCTGAAGATGTAGTAGCCTTAACAAGGATTGAGCTGAAGATGCCTTAATGAGGACAGAAGCTGAAGATGTAGTAGCCTTAGTGAGGCCATAAATGGAAGATGTAGTAGCCTTAATGAGGGTAAGAGCTGAAGATGCAGAAACTTTAAAGAGGGCATAAACTGAACATATAGGAGCTTTAATTTGGACATAAGATGAAGATGTGGTAGCTTTAATGAGGACATAAACTGAAGATGTAATAAACTTAATGAGGACATGAGCTGAGGATGTAGTAGCCTTAATGAGGACATGAGCTGAGGATGTAGTAGCCTTTATGAGGACGTAAACTGAAGATGTAATAAACTTAATGAGGACATGAGCTGAGGATGTAGTAGCCTTTATGAGGACATAAGCTGAAGATGTAATAAATTTAATGAGGACATGAGCTGAGGATGTAGTAGCCTTAATGAGGACATGAGCTGAGGATGTAGTAGCCTTTATGAGGACATAAGCTGAAGATGTAATAAACTTAATGAGGACATGAGCTGAGGATGTAGTAGCCTTTATGAGGACATAAGCTGAAGATGTAATAAACTTAATGAGGACATGAGCTGAGGATGTAGTAGCCTTAATGAGGACATGCGCTGAGGATGTAGTAGCCTTAATGAGGACATGAGCTGAGGATGTAGTAGCCTTTATGAGGACATGAGCTGAAGATGTAATAAACTTAATGAGGACATGAGCTGAGGATGTAGTAGCCTTTATGAGGACATAAGCTGAAGATGTAATAAACTTAATGAGGACATGAGCTGAGGATGTAGTAGCCTTTATGAGGACATAAGCTGAGGATGTAGTAGCCTTTATGAGGACATAAGCTGAAGATGTAATAAACTTAATGAGGACATGAGCTGAGGATGTAGTAGCCTTAATGAGGACATGAGCTGAGGATGTAGTAGCCTTAATGAGGACATGAGCTGAGGATGTAGTAGCCTTTATGAGGACATAAGCTGAAGATGTAATAAACTTAATGAGGACATGAGCTGAGGATGTAGTAGCCTTTATGAGGACATAAGCTGAGGATGTAGTAGCCTTAATGAGGACATGAGCTGAAGGTGTAGAAGCCTTATGGGTCTAAACTGAAGATGCAGGAGCCTCAATGAGGTCATAAAATTAAGATGTAGTAACCTTAATGAGGGTATGAGCTGAAGATGGTAAGCACTAGGTAGCCTATCTACTACAAGAGTGATTTCTGGGCCAGAAATTGTAGTTTATTGGCTGTTCGGGCAGTTTTTCCATTTCTTTCAACCTTCTGGTTTAAAAGCCTGCATTTGCACTTGTTTACCACCATTCCTGTAACTAGTCTAGTCCAGACACAGATTTGCTGTATCCAGGACTGTTTGTAAGCTTCTGAGTCCCCCAAGCCTTTCTGTGTTGGAGGGAAGCATTCTAGCTTATCAGTAGGAGTGGTAAGCACTAGGTAGCCTATCTACTTCAAGATCCAGGTACAAAGTCTTAGTTTTAATACTTGAATTTGCTTATTCATGCTCAGCACTTGTTCAGAACTTGTTGTTAGCACTAAATAAGCTACAAATTACTACAGCACTCAACCTTCCTCTTTACCTAGACGAAAACAGTTTTTGTACTTACTTTCCTCACTTGCCTAGAGAAAAGCATCTCTTATACTCACTTGCCTCACTTGTCAATAGGAAAGTATTTTTTTTATTCATGCATGTCCAAGGGTCAGCTCCCAGTGTTCTCTCCTGTCTATCTGATGAATCTGGGCATCTTGAGGCAATGCAGAAATTGCCTCATGTACACAGACAACCCTCTCCTCCTACCACCCAACACCACAACCTGTGAGAGATGCACTTATCTAGCCAAACTGGAGGTAAATCTCACTCCAACCAAGACTAAACTTGACAGTCAAGAGGAGAAGGTAAACACTTGCACCACACCACACTCATCACATAGTCCCACTAAACCTACACCACCAAAATCCACACATAGGTTCATAGGTTCATACTAGGCTATATGCCCTAGGGCATTTATAAGCCTAGCCAGAATGTGTTTGGCTTTCGACACCCATTTTAAATTTATTTTGCTATGCCCTTTTTCGAGGTTAGTATACTGTGCCTCTGTCTAACAGTGACACAGAAGTGATACCTGGGGTCAACCTACAACCTCCCATCCACTCATCAAGATTCCTCTTGAAGAGAGTCAATGAGGGACTCTGCCTAACCTGGACTGGGATTTTATTCCAGAGTGAAGGGAGCCTCTGGGTTATGAATCTGTCCCTCCAGCATGTCCTATTTATTTCAGTGCTGAGGTTCAAGTCTCGCGAGCGCGTAGCTCGATGGGATTTGGATTTTCTGAGGTGCAGCATGTCCATTAATTCCGGGTTGGACATGGCTTTATACGTCAGGCACAGATCGCCTCTGAACAGGCGGTATGCCACTGAGTAGAGCTGGAGTTTCTTTAACCGGGCAGCATATGGCATCTGTTTGAGCCCTTTGATCCTCTTGGTGAGGTACTTTTGAGGTCTTTCCAGTTGCTGCAGGTGTCTAGTAAGGTACATCCCAAAAGGGGCATTGTACTCAATTATGGGCCTGATGAGGGATGAGTAAAGAGGCACGATAACCTCCCCTGATCTAGATGTGAATCCCTTCATGATTAGGTGGGCTATATAAAATGTTTTTCTAACCACTTTGGCCACATGGTTGTCAAATGAGAGATTGCTATCAACTTGGGTCCCCAGGTCCCTAATTACTTCTTCTGTACTTAATGGATTACCACCTATGTGGTAATTTGTGGGCACTTTGTTTTGCCAAAGGGATGACTATACACTTTTGGCATTTAGCTTGAGACCATGGCTCTGGCACCAGTTGTCTGTTTCTATGAGGCCCTTTTGGAGGATGCTTGTGTCGGCTGGAGAGTCGATTATGGCCCAGTTTGCAGTCATCTGCAAACTTGATCAGTCACAGTCCTTCCATGTTGGCCTGTACCTCCGAAATATATACCGAACAAGAGAGGTCCCAGGACTGAGCCTTGTGGGACACCACTTGTAACTGGTTTGGAGTCTGACATGGCTCCAGCAATTCTAACCATGTGGGTTCTGTCCTTGAGCCAGTTTGCAATCCATCTAGTGACAGAGGGGTTTATATTTAAGCTGGTGAGCTTATCTATAATGCCCAAGTGGGGTATTGTATCGAAGGCTTTCGCGAGGTCCAGGTAGGCTGTGTGGACCACCTTCCCCTCGTCAATGGCCTTGGTGACTGTTTCAAAGAAATCAACCAGGTTTAAGAGGCAGGATCTGCCCTTAACAAAGCCGAACTGGGTAGGATCCAGTGTCTGTAGGTCCCCAATATCTTTATTTATGAGGTCCATGATGATCCTTTCCATAGCTTTGCAGACCAAGCTAGTCAGGCTTATGGGGCGATAGTTTCCAGGATCCGTTGAGGCACCACCTTTATGGAGAGGGACCACTGTTGCTGTACGCCACTCTTTGGGCACATATCCTGTAGTAAGGCTGAGATTGATCAGTAGTTTTATGTTTGGGTTTAGCTCTTCTTGGAGTTCATGTAGGACGCAGCCCAGGACACCGTCTGTTCCCACTGATGCTGTGTTTTTTGCTTTGGAGAGGGCGGCTCTTACCTGAGCATCTGAGATGTCAGGGGGGCAGCACTCTGCTGGGATAGATATTTGCCCTTTGGTGGGGGGAGAAGTTTGCGCTGAACCTGTCAGCTAGGATGTTGGCAATGTCTGTGGGTTCAGTGTATTTTTTGTCATTTTGGACTAATTCTGAGCATATCTGGGAATTACCACCCAGGTTCCTAACATAACTAAAGAAAGCCTTGTGATTATCCTTAGTGTCCTGTGCAATTTTTCTCTTGAAGCTGGCCTTAGACAATTTTATGAGTGCCCGTAGTTTTTGCTAATACTGATCAGTGATGCCTTCCCTTTTTGGGATTTTGCTCTATCATTTAGTAGCTTCCTCCTTCTATTGTATAGTTTGTTTATGGCTGGGGTCCACCAGACAGGACGTCTGCCTTTGGAGGATTGGGTCTTGGTTTTATTTGGGAATGCATGATCCATGCATTCCTGAAGGTGTTCATAGAATGCGTTTATAAAGGATTCTGCGGTCTGGGCCATATTTTCCACAGGCCCGGGGGCTTTGAAGGATTCCACCTCGGTTTTGAGGAGTGTGAAATTTGAAACATAGAAACACAAAAACATTTTCAGAGGCTCTCAATAATAATCTGCTCAAGCAACAGAGACCTTCACCCCCCCCAACACAACCCAAATGACACATAGTCCACAGATTCAGTGTGCCAATAAACCACAGCCCATAAGGCAAACCAAAGTACCCAACACACTAATCATAGGTGACTCTATAGTCAGGCACACTGATGTCCCACTCACCAGGCTAAACAAGGAGATGGTTACTGTCAGCTGCCTGTCAGGTAACAGTATCCGCCACATAACCCATGCACTCAGGTCACTCCACAACAAGTACAACTATGACTCTGTCATTGTCCATGTTGGTGTGAGTAACCTGAGACGTACCTCCCTGGACTACATGAAAAGAGACATGGAAGAGCTCTCCGATCTTGTAGCCCAGGCAGATATGACCCTAGCCCTGAGTAGCATCCTGTCATCACCCAGAAATGATACCGCAGTACAAGGACAAAATGATTGACATCAACAATTGGCTAAGCTTCTGGTGTCATTCTAAGGGGATCTAGTATCTGTCTTCCTGGAGCGACATGGTCGACAGACCACGATGCTTTGCCAGAGATGGCCTGCACCTGCCACCCCTGGGATTCTGGATACTGGCTAAGGCTCTTGCCACCCCTATAGTGCCTTTTTTAGGCAAGGTTCAAATGACAAATTCACCATTGTAACAGGAACAGGCAAGCAAAAACCAAGGGTAATGCTACTCAATGCTAGAAGTCTAAATCTCAAAATGTACTCACTCGAGGCACTCCTTATAATGGAGAATATCGATATCTGTGCAGTAACTGAGACCTGGTTCAAGGCTCTAGAGAGCACCCCTGCATTACCAGGCTATAACTCATACCACACTTTTCGGCCATCTAACCTGGACCAGAACACAAAAGGTGGAAGTGCGTCCATATTCATTAGGGATATCCACACCTCCAGGCTAGTTGCGCAGCATAATGCATCCGAGGTTATCCAAGTGCAACTAACTCTGGGCAAAATTGCAATCCAAATTGTAGCTTGCTACAGATCCCCCACCATGCCCCAGGATTCCCACTCCTCTTTTCTCGATATACTGGAAAATATTAGGGTTCAACCAAACACTCAAATAATAGGCGATTTCAACTACCCCACCATTAACTGGGAAACCACTCATGTACCGACTCCTTCACTCAACGCTTTCTGGAATTCATAAACTCCAATGTCCTGGATCAACTTATCCACACCCCTGCCAGGGGCAACAATATCCTAGACCTAGTCATTACCAACATGAGTGACCGGTGTTCCACACCAGAAGTCAACTCCTCGTTGGTCAGATCCAACCATAAGCTAATCACCCTAGATGTCCGCATCCTGCTCCCACCCACCATTAAGGAAACCATGGTAAAAATTTCTCCAAAGCCAACTTTATGCTTCTTAAGACAGAAGTGGCAAACTTCATGACACCCATGCAGATGGACAATACAGTTATGACTGCTGAATCCTACACAAATGCACTCTATAAGCACTTATACAAGTGCATCGATTGTGTTATCCCAAACAGAACCAAGAAGCTATCCTCCAAAAAAAGGAAGCCAATCTGGTGGTCCCCTGCCATAAACAAACTCTACAACAGAAGGAAGAAATTGTTGCAAAAGAGAGTTTAATCCCATGAGAGGAGGAGCTCCCTGGTCAGCCTCAGTTAGAAGCTGAGATCCCTTATAAGATTCTCCAAAGCTAGCTATGAAAACAAAATCACCACTAACTCCAAGGACAACAACAAAGCATTCTATAGCAATGTCAAGAATCTCAATGGCAACACCCAGATCTGCTTTGAGTTACAGCATAACGGGATGAAAATTACAGAACCAGCTGATATTGCCAACATCCTGGCAGATAGGCTCAGTGCTAACTTTACCCCCTCTCACCCCCTAAACAGCCTATATATATATATATATATATATATATATATATATATATATATATATACAGGAAAAATGCAAAGTCCCTGTAATCACATCTATGCAGGTAAAAGCCGCACTCTCTTAAAACCAAAAACACAGCATCCATGAGACCGGACAACATCCCAGGCTGCATTTTACATGAACTTCAGAATGAACTGGCTCCCCTACTAAGCACCATGTTCAATCATAGTCTCACATCAGGCTTTGTGCCCACTGAATGGCGCACTGCAACAGTTATGCCAATGCCCAAAGGGGGAGCCACCACTGATCCTGGGAACTATCACCCTATTAGCCTGATGAGCCTGGTATGCAAGGCCATGGAACGTATCATCATGGAACTCATAAACAAAGACATTGGTAACCTCCAAACTCTTGACTCCATCCAGTTCAGGTTTATGAAAGGCAGATCATGCTTTCTGAACCTGATCGACTTCTATGAGGCAGTTGATGAGGCTAAGGTAGTTCACACAGCCTATCTTGACCTTGCCAAGGCTTTTGACACCATCCTCCATTCTGGAATTATTGCTAAACTCACTAAACTAGGTATAAATCCTTACATCACAAGATGGGTTGCCAACTGGCTCACTGACAGAACCCACACTATAAAGGTTGCAGACTCCAAATCTGACTTCAAACCAGTGACAAGTGGAGTACCACAGGGTTCAGTCCTAGGACCTCTCCTGTTTGGTATCTACTTCTCTGAAGTACAGGCTAACACAGAAGGCCTCTGGCTAACAAAGTTCGCAGATGACTGTAAAGAAGGAGCCATAGTTGAGTCCCCAAATGATGTGGATATCCTACAGAAGGGCCTCACTGAGACAGATGCCTGGTGTCAGAGGCATGGCCTCAAGCTCAATGCCAAAAAGTGCATTGTCATCCCCTTTGGTAAAAACTCTGTACTCATGAACTAGCACATAAACGGCAGTCTACTTAATGCCAAATGTGTGATGAGAGACCTTGGGACCCAGGTGGACAGTAGTTTCTCTTTTGATAATCACATCGCCACAGTATTCAGGAAATCCTTCTATGTGGCACACCTCATCACAAAAGGGTTCTCATCCAGGAAAAAAGAGGTCATTGTTCCCCTCTACTCGGCACTCATTAGACCCATTATAGAGTACAATGTCCCTTTTGGAATGTACCTCACAAGACATCTGCAGCAGCTGTAAAGGCCACAGAAGTACCTCACAAAGAGGATTACTGGCCTCAAACAGATGCCCTACACTGAACGTCTCAAAAAACTCCAGCTTTACTCTGTAGCATATCGCCTACTCTGAGGAGATCTCTGCCTAACAAATAAAGCTATGTTAAACCCAGAGCTGTTGGCCATGCTACACCTAAAGAAATCCCAGTCCCTCCGACCTACATGCTGTAGGGACCTAAACCTTGTCACCACAATAAGCAGGACATGCTGGAGGGATAGATTCCTGTACCAGAGACTTCCAATACACTGGAACAAGCTACCCATCTATGTCAAACAACGTTCCTCATTACCACTCTTCAAGAAAAATCTTGATGAGTGGATGGGAAATAGGAAATACACCCCGGGGATCACTTCTGTGGCTTTGCTCAACGCGGCACAGGAAATTAACTTTCTTGGGTGGCGTAAGCCAGGGAACCTTGTTGCCTAGGCTTACTTAGGCCCTTGGGCCGATAGTCTAGTACCTACCTAAGTACCTATGAACCTATAACATGCAGTAGCCTTAATGGGGACATAAACTGTGGATGTAATAATCTTAATAAGGACATGATCTTTGGATGCAGTAGCCTTAATGAGTACATGAGCTGAAGACGCAGTAGCTTTATTGAGGACATAAACTGAAGATGTACTAGTATTAAGGATGGTATAAGCTGAAGGTGTAGTAACCTTAATGACGACATAAGCTGAACATGTAGTAGCCTTAATGAGGACATAACCTAAAGATATAGTTGGCTTAATGAGTAGATGACCTAGTAGCATTAATAAGGCCATGAGCTGAAGAAGTGGTGGCCTTAATGAGGACATGAGCTGATGATGTAGTAGCCTTTATGAGGACATAAGGTGAAGATGTGGTAGCCTTAATTAGGGCATGAACTGAAGATGCATAAGCCTTAATCAGGACATTAGCTGTAGATGCAGTAGCCTGAATGAGGATAAAACTGAATATGTAGAAGCCTTAATGATGGTATAAGATGAAAATGTAGTAGGCTTAATGAGGACATAAGCTGAGGATGCAGTAATCCACTGTCTGTCACTGGGCAACCAGGCTTGACAATTAAGTCACCTATAACTATGCATGTACAGCTTATGTCCTTTGCCTGTATGCCTGCCTATACATGCATAGTAGAAGTGGGCAGCAGGCAAGCAAAGTTACAGCACACATCAGGTGTTTTGGCACCAGGTGGCTAATACCTTTAAGCCTTTACAGCATGAGTCTTTAGTTATGGTCTATAAGCTAGATAACAGTGTAAGGAAACAGCAGCTGAGCCCACCCTGGCACAGTGCAAAATTAATGCTTTAAATGTGTATATGTGTCCCAGCATATTACAGGGCAGTGCTGAGCTGACACCCTTAATTACTTTGTGTTATGCCTCCCCTTAACGTTCACTGTAGTTTTACACAAGCCCTCTGTGCTTCCAATTAGCACTTTAACTTTATTAAAACATTTAAGAATCATTGATAAGGTTCCTACATCTACTATTACCACATAAGTTAATAAGTGCAGTTATGAAAATGTAAGGAAAATGTTGCTCTTCATTTTAGGTATTAGTAGTACTGTTGTCTTCAGGGTAAATTACTTTCCACATATGAAGATCCATTCCAAATCAGAGCTCTGTGTTTTCTTTAATAGTACAATAAGCATCCATCACAGTTTAAATCTTGCTGATGCAGGCCTCTGAGCATAATGATTATGCAGATGAAGGCTCATCTCATGAATGTCCCTGAACTTCTTATTCTAGTCACACCTCGAGGCAGGGTCTCACATGCAGGTCTACACAGTGTCATGTACATAACTCAGCACCTCCAAGACACCTTGTGCATGCACAGGCATCTTCATTTCAAAAGGAGGGTCCCTGCACTTCGCTGTCTAGCCTGCTAGGAATGGAGTCACTAAATAGCACTGTCTGATGTTGGTTAAAGTACCTGCTGTAAAGCAAACCCCCAGCTGTGTATTTCACACCTGAGATTTGTTTTAGCACATATTCAGCAAGGCATGATTCATGCTATACCCCTACCCCACCACTGGAGACACTACTGAGTTGCTCTACTTTGTGCAACAATCCTTGGAATGGGAACAGGGCATGACCCCAAGATGTTGGGCATGACTGTCTGCCATGAGACCTAGAGTCTAGCCATGGCTTGTGATGGCACTGGTATTTGCAGGGCATCCTAGTTATTCCTCAGGAGACCAAACTCTTCCTTCTTTTGCTTCATAGAGACTAATGGGACCATTTGCTGGGGTCTGTTATGAAGGTCTCTAGTATAAAGTAGATGCCTGGCATTGTCTTACCAAAGTGTTTACCAATGCCACTGGTATTCTCTGAGTCAGCAAGCAGTGCAGTCAGCACTATAGTGACCCGTAGATGCACCATCAGACCTTTTTTTGCAATGTAAGCAAATTGAGCTTTTCTCCCCATGCCTCTGCTGAAAATGAGTATTACTCAGGTGGACTTTCCCAGTAAACAAAGACAAATAAATAAATACATTTTTTGTTGATGGGAAGAAGAGGTCAGAGTGGGTCCTGAGATGTACTGTAAGTATTCTGATTTTTACTTATTCTCCCCTAGCAGTGTATACTGTACAGTAATTATATATCTCTATGTGCTCCAAGCATATAACTGAAAATGCCCTTCAGTACCAGATGAGGCTGTCCTGCCTTTAGTTCAGGAGTGTGTACACCTGTTTTTTATACTATACTTAGAGGTATAGTTTTTCCCTCCTCAATATACCTCCTGAAAAAAAATCACCCTTAAAGCAGCTCATATTTATTAGGCATCTTAACCATGTACGAAGTTTATCAGCTTTCAGTCACTGTTCGTAACCAGTCAGCTGTTAAAGTTAGTTTTGCTTCTACAGTACTCATTTAGTATGTAGAATTACTGACTGATAGATGTTTGACTTTAGTAGAGCTGTCAGAGTAGGTCAACGGGTAGGCATTTATTTGTAATGGTGCAAGATCATAAGGTTGTGAGTTCTATTCTCACCATAGGTACTTCAATTCTGCTTCAGTTAATTGCCCCGCAGTTCAGTATGGGGAGGGAGACACACTTTTAAGTGTACTGTCCTTAGGATGAGACTTTCCACAGAGGCCCCATATGCCTGAGTTGGTGGTAGCTCCAGTGGATGTACACGGTCCCACTACACTTAACGAAAAAAGTAGGGTATGTTCATTGGTGTCATGGGTAGTTTCCTATAGTCAGAACAAATTCTACCTAAGTCTCCTGAAAAAGGTCACTGGCCTAATGAAAATATCTCTCAACTGTCCAGATTTTTGCCTCATATTTTTGGTCTGTTCCTCATAAAATGTGTGGTTTCCTGGCAAATCACTAAGGACTGAATTCACTAAATAATGATAAACATTTTAGTTTCAGACTTCACATCCTTCAGAAAATGCATGTTAACACAAAGCTATCATTTTAGCAACTTTTTAAGTTTATAAATACAGTATTAAAAATCTCCCCTAATTTGGACCTTTGTCCCCTCATTATTTTAGGCTTTGTCCAGAGTTCTTCACTAAGAGATTGAGGGGTATGAATAGATACATAAATACATATGTACATATATGCATGCATGTGCTCTTAGGGTGTTAAAGTTTCTGACAGATGCTCAGAACAAATGTACTAATTTGGATACACTGAGTATGCCTAGATACACCCTTTTGCAGGAGTCCAAGCGGGTGAAACATTTGATTCTTCAAGGAGAGATTATTCCAGTGAACATGAACACACACTCACACATGTGAGCACACACACACACACACACACACACACACACACACACACACACACACACACACACACACACACACACAGACACACACATACACACACACACACACACACACACACACACACACACACACACACACACACACACACACACACACACACACACAAAGCAGTGGAGACAGCACCCCCTCCATGGCCAGTCTACCTTATTCTCCCAGCCCCCCTCCACAGGTCTGAAACATACATCAGAAAATAGTGCTCATACTCACCACTTTGCTCACCATTCCGCACTGGTGACACTTATCACCGTGCTCTTCTCAACCCATGCATGTGATCATAGCTGTGCACTGCCCTCTGTACAGTGCTACTTGGAAAGCATATGTCTGAGACACAGGGTGGCTAGTTTATGCATGTTAGATCAAACCTCTGTGAAGAGTTGCATGCATCACTTTTTTTTTTTTTTCTGTATAATGTTTCATTTTGGCCCATAGTATGGCCAGTGTCCTGGCATAGTGAGGCCCTCTCCATTTGGTACAGTCCACCACTGCACCTGTCTGCTTCACAGTCTCCTCATCAGGCACCTTCTTTACTGCTGTGCCTACAACTTCCTCCTTCCGAATGTGTTTACTATGTTGTAACTGTTTGTGTATATTGATACTATATAATATTGTACAGACTGAATTATAAGGCCAGATACCCCATCAAGCTCAAAAATGCTTAACGTTTTTACAAGACAAATTACCCCCTACTAAGTGATGGCATAAGAAACTTCAAATTCCCCTGAACACAGAAAACATGGACTCCTATGCAGAGGTGTACACCAATGCCCTGTATAACCGCTTAAGCAGTTGTATAGAATTGGCTGTACCAGACCACATTAAAACTAGGTCTTTCCTGAAAAAACAAGCCACCTGGTGGACCCCCAGTATAAACAGGCTATGCAATGAAAGAAAGAAACTGATGTCCAGAAACAAGAAGGGGAACCCATTCAGCAGAGGAAGAAATCCCTCACTGTCTAAACAAACAAATTAGAGCTCTTGTTATGCTCTGCAAAGCAAACTGTGAAGCAAAATAGCCTCTCTAGCTAAGGAAAATCATAAGGCATTTTTTAACTGCATCTGAAATCTTAAGGGGAATATCCAGGATTGCATAGAGCTGGTTGTGGACGGTACCACCCATACTCAACCAAAGGAAATAGCCAACCTGCTAGCCAACAGATTTGGATCAAACTTCACCTCCCTGTCCCTACTGGTCATCCCAAAGTATACCTGCCACCATTCCTCAGCCTATTATCTTAAGAGAGCAGGTCATTGCTGCATGTTGTAAGGACAAAATTATGGCATCAGTGGCACCAGACAATATCCCAGGTTGTCTTTTAAATCATTTAAAATATGACCTAGCAGATCCACTTGAAACCCTATTTAACCATAGCCTCTGGGCTGGCTATGTTCCAGCAGAATGGAGGACAACAACAGTCATCCCCCTGCACAAAGAGGAACCATCAACTGGCCCTGGGAATTATAGACCCATAAGTCTGATGAGCCTCATTTGCAAGACCATGGAAATAATTATTATGGACCTTATCAACAAGGACATACTGTAGGTAATATCCAGACTCTGGACCCAACCCATTTCAGATTCATTAAGGGTAGATCATGTCAAACTGGGTGAATTTACATCTAGCAAAAGGCCAGTTACCAGTAACATACAACAGGGTTCTGTTCTGGTCCCTTTACTGTTCAGAATTTTTTTCTCAGACGTCCAGGCAAACTTGGATGGCCTATGGCTAACCAAGTTCGCTGACGACTGCAAATTGGGAGCAATCTTTGAGTCGCACAACTATACCAATGTACTGCAGAAAGGATTAACGCAGTCTAATGGCTGATGCCAAAGCCACAGACTGAAGCTAAATGCAAAAAAATGCATAATTATTCCCTTTGAGAAAGCTGGATCTCCTACTAATTACAATATAGACAGCACCCCCCCCCCCAAGAGTAGACTCAGTAGTACAAGACCTGGGTACTCAAGCTAATAGCAACCTGAACTTTGACCACCATGTATCTACAGTGGTGAGAAAGTCCTTCTATGTGGCACATCTCATAGGTAAAGGCATGGCATCCAGATCTAAGGACATTATAATTCCATTGTACTCTGCCCTCATCAGACCAATTATTAAATACTATGCATCATTTTGCGTGTACCTCACCAGACACCTGCAACAGCTGGAGAGACTCCAGAAATTTCTCACCAAGAAAATACAGGGTACACAAAACAAGTCCTACACGGAAAGACTGAAAGCCCTGTCACTGCATTCTGTATCCTACAGACTACTAAGGGGTGATCTATGTTTGGCTTACAGGGCAGTCTCTGACCTGGCCCTGACAGAAATATTACACATTCATAAATCAAATTGCATGAGGGTCACTTGCTCCAGGAATCTTAAGCTAGCCTCAGATATGAACAAATCATGCTGGAGAGATAGGTACTTCTTCCAGAGAGTACCCCTTTTCTGGAACAAGCTTCCAATTCACATAAAGCAGAACCCCTCCCTGACCCTCTTCAAGTGCAACCTAAATCAATGGATGGGTAATTGTAAATTCATTCCTGAGGTGGTGCCCATGTCTTTCATGGACAGATGCATTTGGTATCATACCTCTCAACTGCCCAGATTTTCACAGAATGTCCAGATTTTTGCCTCATATTTTTGGTCTGTTCCTCATAAAATTTGTTGTTTTTCTGGCAAGTTACTGAAGGTAGAAGTCACTAAATAATAATAAATAATGATAGCCATTTAAGTTTCAGACTTCATATCCTTCAGAAAATACATAACAATACAAAACATGTTATTCTTGCAACTATCTAAGTTTATTGGAGCAACATTTAAAATCTGTCCCTATTTCTGGGCCTTTGCCTCCCCATTATTTTTGGCTTTGTCCAGATTTCTTGCGCTGAGAGGTTGAGAGGTATGATTGGTATTAGGCTCATATCTCTGCGAACTTCACTCACCTAAGTGTTGATAATTGGGGTAACTCGGGATAAATATTGCTAAGCTTGTAAAGCCTCTTGGGCCATTAGCTTAGTAACCACCTATGAACCAATATATCTTTAAATGTACTTATGTCTATTTACAGGAAATTGCATATCATGTGACACACTTAGAGTAAGTGTATCGTTAATCATGGATATAAGTTTATGAAGTCTGTGTCATTAGAACTCTTGTCAAATATCCAAATCTTACAAAAGCACTTCAACAAAGTAGCAGTAAGAGGTAACCACATGCCTTAATTTTCCACGGTATCAACAATGCCATTCTCTAGAATGTGATTCCATGTATCACAGAATTGTCAAATAATATGATGATGGAATGTGGACCGCTGAACAAGAAAATTATTCTAAATGCTTCTAATGACAAAATAATAATAAAATTACTGACAGAGTTTGTGATAATAGCTATATTAGAAAGCCTGTGTCTGGCGTAACTCTCAGAATTCTACCTGCATCACTGTTCTCATCCTTTTTATGGGATTATGGGATCATGGGAAGTTACTAGGCTAATGGCCCTAGGGCCCTTACAAGCCTAGCCATGTTATTACCTTTATTTCCATGATCAGCACCTATTGCCCCTGTCCAAGAGGGACACAGGTGGAACCCTCAGGGTGAATTTATGGTTACCCATCCAGTCATCCACATTGTTTGGAAGAGGGCCAATGAGGTACTCTGTTTGACATGAAGTGTAAGTCTGTTCCAAAGGTGTAGTAACCTCTGGGAGACAAATTTGTCCCTCCATCAGGTTCTATTAATGTCACATACCAGATTGAGGTCTTTAGAGCGAGTAACCTGTGTACCATTTGACTTTTGGATAAGAAGCATTCCCAGTGACGCAGGGTCAGAGATTTTCTTATATGCAAGGCAAAGATCACCTCTGAATAGTCTGTATGAAACAGAATAAAGTGACAGTGATTTCAGGCAGTCCCCATAGGACAGATGACAAAAACTTTGAATTTTCCTTGTGAGAAACCTTTTTGGTTTCTCCAGTTGCTGCAGGTGCTTAGAAAAGTACATACCAAAAAGGGCATTGTACTCAGTTATTGGCCTGATGAGGGAAGAGTATAGGGAGGTAATAACTTCTTTTTTCTGAAGGCAATGCCTTTACTTATGAGATGAGCAAAATAGAATGCCCTTCTTACCACTGTGGAGACATGGTGGTCAAAGGTAAGGTTGCTGTCAACCTGTGTCTACTTAAGGTGTTGCTATTGATATCGTAGTTAGCTTGAACATCGCTTTTACTCAAAGCAATGATAATACATTTTTTTACATTGAGTTTAAGGCCATGACTTTGGCACCAATCATTTGTTTGTGTAAGACCCTCTTGTACGATGTTGACATCCTACAACTTTTTGATGTTGATATCCTTTGGAGATTCTACGACCACTCCCAATTTGAAGTCATCAGCAATCTTTGCCAGCCACAGACCTTTAGTTCTCGCTTGTACTTCAGAGAAATAGATTCCAAACAGTAGAGGTCATAGGACTGATCCCTGTGGAACACTAGTGGTTACAGGTCTGCTGTTGGAGGTGGATTCTCCTATTTTGACTATATGAGTTCTATCAGTGAGACAGTTAGTGACCCATCTAATGATATAAGGATTGATGCATAGTTGAGTGAGTTTGTCAATGATGCCTGAGTGGGGCATAGTGTCAAATGCC
The DNA here is from genome assembly GCF_019279795.1 of Protopterus annectens. Taxonomy (NCBI): domain Eukaryota; kingdom Metazoa; phylum Chordata; order Ceratodontiformes; family Protopteridae; genus Protopterus; species Protopterus annectens. The sequence goes on from NC_056751.1 coordinate 763,573,894, forward strand.
TTGGCTAAGTCTTTCTTTTTCCATAAATAGGCAGATGCATGGAGATCATATGATCAGTCTGCAAAACGGAATCATCATTCATTATGTACGTGTTTCCTCTGCTTTGGAAGGTGCACATATATGTGCACAGGATCTATACATGGAGTAAAGGCAATGAGCATCTCCTTATCCTGAATGATGCCAACCAGGAAAACAGGCCTGCAACACTAACTGCTAGTAGGAGGAGGGGCCTGCTCCACAAAGGGACGAAGCCATCAGGCGACGCATTTACCCTTCTCTGTAACAGGTTTCTGTTAGCTTTAATTAATTAATTAATTAATTAACATTTAATTACTAGGAATGTCCGATTGGATAGAACCCCATTTTCAGTCTGGGTCCAGGGAGAAAAGCTCCAAATTATTGCAAAACACTTTAAGAACAATCATTGTACAATCTTCAAAAATAAAACAAAAACATCCACAGTTTAAATAATTATAACAAATTAGACATTTGTTAAGAATCCATACAAGTTATATGACAATCATTTAATATTTAGAGAAGTTTTAGACAGCTTGTAAAGAAATTAAAAGTAAGTTAGTCTAATACAAATAGGAATTATTATGAAGTGAGGGAAAAACAGGCTCTTGTTATATTTAGAGAGAAAGTTAGGGAAGAGAATTAGATAGCAGTAAGTGAAGAAGGGAGAGTAAGGACGTATGAGGAGTGAAAAGGCACGTCTTCACATTTGGGATATAATTTACCCTGGTTTTGAGCAAGAACAGAGCCAGAATTTAGCTAGGAAGTGTTTCAGAGTGGTTTTGAAAGATGCAAGGGAGGGTATAGACCTGATGGATACAGATATGCAGTTCCAGGCCTTAACAACCTCGTACAAGTACAAACAATGCCCAACAGATTTGCTAGGTTTGTAAACAGACAGGAGTTTTTGGTCACTGGAACATAGTGACCGACTGGGAACATAATTGTGTAGAATGTTTTTTAGTGCTGGACAGGCAGATGGATGCTGGACAATTTTATAGATGGTAAAAAGTTGTGTATATGTTAGTTAATGAGGCAGTTCTGACCAATTTAGGCTTTTGAGTGAATATAGTTTTGTGTTCTGAAATGGATATTTGCTGCATATTTACCATCTTTGTTATAGCATTGTTGAAGTTTTACTGTTTCCCCTACAAGTGCCATCTGTGATAAGGCTTCAATCACAGCTCATCATAGTAATTCAGCCTTGAAAATGTTTTTATAAAGTACATCATAAACACAGACTATTAAGTAAGTATAAAAAAGGAACTGGAGTTATTAAGAGCTGCAGGTGCTGTAGTGACACTAGTCATCATGATGTTCATGGCTTCACCATGTCCATACACAAGGACAGTGTTTCTTTATCTTTTTGGAAATTGTCCCATTCAAGCAGCAGCTTGGCAGTTTATCAAAGAGGATTTTGGCTATGAGCTGTTATAGAGTGTCACTCTGTAATCCCGGGTTGGATTCTCTCGGCCTTCCTTTGCCTACTCTGTGAATAAGCAAGTCATTTAATTAGACATTGCTCCCAGATCATCCTGAAAAAGAAGCACGTCTATTTAGGTGTACTTTGCTATTATTGTATGAATAAAAAAGTTAGGCAAAGCCACTGTTAGCATACTTGTCTTAGTCATGTTTTATGATGAAAATCAGAAGCTTTTTTTCATATTAATGGAATACCCAACATTATAAGCTCAATAATTTGTAATGTATATTTGAGATGGTGTCCCCATACTGGTTTGTTAAAACTATACTGACTGCTCTGTACTAATAGATAGTTATCATTACCATAACAACATTTCATGAATCCGTTTCCCTAATCAATAGTTACTTATCATTACCTTAGCAGTATTTCACAAATCCATTTCCCTAATCAAACATTTTTATCTTTATGTTAGTTATAAAAGAAAGTAGCCAGGTATCCTCCTACACTGTATACAATCTGAAAGAACAACTGCTTTTCAATGATAAGAGAGTGCATGCTTTGACATAGCTAATCAAGTTATCCTTTTTTCAGGACATGCCTTGACACAAATAATCAAGTCATCCTTTTTCAGGACATGCCTTGACACAGATAATCAAGTCATCCTTTTTTTCAAGACATGCCTTGACTCCGATAATCAAGTCATCCTTTTTTTCAGGACATGCCTTGGCACAGCTAATCAAATCATCCTTTTTTCAGGACATGTCTTGACATAGCTAATATAGTCATTCTTTTTTCAGGACATGCCTCAACATAGCTAAATAAGTCACTGTGCTTTCATTCCAAAGGCTTTCATCACATTTCTATTACACAGTAGTTTTAGCTAAGTCCTGCTGTCACCTGCTCACCTGCATTGTCTGTGTCGGCGTGACCTTCAGTCTCAGACTGTGTGCCGTGGCTCGCATCCAGCATTACTTCTGCATGGGATTACTTCATCACATTCTGTCTATACAGTAAATTTGAGCAGAGGTTCAAAATCATGTAGTTACTTATTGTCAGAAAGTTATGGGTTTGAGGTGTCACATATTAACTCACCCAAGCCTTAACTGCCTGTTTTCTACACTTCTGGTTCACACCCGTATGGCATCCAGAACTTTTTTGTCTCTCTGTTTTCTTTAAGTAAGTGACTTACAGCTAATAACAGGCAGTGTTAAAAAGGCCCAGGAGTAAGTAATAAAATTATACTAAGGTTGCTGGATGTCCTGAGTGGAGAAATGTATTCTTGTTTACCATTTATTATCCATATTTTCATATTTATGTTCATATTTTCATGATTGAGAGACCTATATTTTATTGAGGTATATGGTGTGAAACACCATTGCATGAGACAGGACAATTAACTGAAAATACTGGCTTATGTCACACTATACTGTAAATATTACTAGTTATTCATTAGTAATTATGAACATAAACATTGTTTCCAAATATACTCAGTATGTCAGAAAACAAGTCTTACAAACTGTTGCATGACATCATGTGAAACCTTACATGTTGTTGAAAACTGTCTTTGATATTTGCACTGTAAGTTGCACATCTTGACAGATATCCAGTAATATTTGTATTGTAATTATACAATTAAACATAAGTTTTATATGTCTGTAAATATCTCAATAAACATGCACTTACAAAGGAATTTATTGTTGTCATGTGAAAGCTTATGTCTTGTTAACAAAAGTGTTCTAACTATATATGTCTAGGCTATATAGTTTTCTAGATATGAAAATTTATGTGTGAAAGTTTAGAAAAAATATAATCTGGGATTTGTGTCTATTATAATATATTACAGTATGTATGGAAAAAGATTATAAATGCACTGTCTATTATCACTATAAAGAACACTTCTTACCAATAACATTGTTATTTGTGCAGTTGTAATGGCTTTTATTGTTTACAAAGTATTTGCATTTGTTTATCTTATGCTTTTTAAGCTGATTTTTCAGAAAATGCTCTGGAATGCAAGATATGTGTAGGCTGCTAAAGGTGTGGCATTTCACTCCACATAGGTTTTAATGAGAAAAATGTGAGGATCAAACTACCTCATCATTGCAGAGGATCAATTAATAAAAAGGTAATATGAAAAAAGGCTGCCTCTATTAAAAATATACATTGCTAACTCTACACTCTGAATATTTAACAGCCTATGTGCTTCTAAACGCAGCAGATTTACATTTAGCATATCAGAAAATGTGCTTATTGCATTAAAAGATGAAGTGCATAAAACATTTAAAATACTTCTGGAAAGCTTCCAATCAATATATTACATGTAGAGAATAATATGCTGGCTATTTCTGAATAAAACAGTAAGCACATGTTTCCAAATGTATGATTTCTTTATTGTCCTGCACCCCCACAAATCACCTATGTGATAGTGATAAATTTCTACTAAGTACTACTAAAGCAAAAATTAATCTGGGGACACTCCTGTTACATCTCTAAGCTCTGGAACACCATCCCTACACAACTTAAAGTTATTAACAAACTCCCAAATTATAAAATCCATCTAAAAAAATACCTTACCCAATCATGGTCATGCTCATATTCATCACCAGGTTACCTTACCCAGTCCTGGTCATGCTCATGTTCACCACCAGGTTACCTTACCCAGTCCCGGTCATGCTCATGTTCATCACCAGGTTACCCTACCCAGTCCTGGTCGTGCTCATGTTCATCACAGGGTTACCTTACCCAGTCCTGGTCATGCTCATGTGCATCACCAACTTACCTTACCCAGTCCTGGTCCTGCTCATGTTCATCACCAGGTTACCCTACCCAGTCCTGGTCATGCTCATGTACATCACCAGGTTACCTTACCCAGTCCCGGTCATGCTCATGTTCATCACCAGGTTACCTTATGCAGTCCTGGTCATGCTCATGTTCATCACCAGGTTACCTTACTCAGTCCTGGTCATGTTCATCACTGGGTTACCATACCCAGTCCTGGTCATGCTCATGTACATCACCAGGTTACCTTACCCAGTCCCAGTCATGCTCATGTTCTTCACCAGGTTACCTTATGCAGTCCTGGTCAGGCTCATGTTCATCACCAAGTTACCTTACTCGGTCCTGGGCATGCGCATGTTCATCACTTGGTTAGCTTACCCAGTCCTGGTCATGCTCATGTTCATCACCGGGTTACCTTACCTAGTCCTGGTCATGCTCATGTTCATCACTAGGTTACCTTACCCAGTCCTGATCATGCACACGTTCATCACCAGGTTACCTTACCCAGTCCTGGTCATGCTCATGTTCACCACCAGGTTATCTTACTCAGTCCTGGTCATGCGCATGTTCATTCCCAGTCATGCTCATGTTCATCATCGGGTTACCTTACCCAGTCCTGGTCGTGCTCATGTTCAGCACCAGGTTACCTTACCCAGTCCTGGTCATGCTCATTACCAGGTTACCTTACCCAGTCCTGGTCATGCTCATGTACATCACCAGGTTACCTTACCCAGTCCTGATCATGCTCATGTTCATCACCAGGTTACCTTACCCAATCCTGGTCATGCTCATGTTCAGCACCAGGTTACCTTACCCAGTTCTGGTCATGCTCATGTTCAGCACCAGGTTACCTTACCCAGTTCTGGTCATGCTCATGTTCAGCACCAGGTTACCTTACCCAGTCCTGATCATGCTCATGTTCATCACCAGGTTACCTTACTCAGTCCTAGTCATGCTCATGTTCATCATCAGGTTACCTTACCCAGTCCTGGTCGTGCTCATGTTCAGCACCAGGTTACCTTACCCAATCCTGGTCATGCGCATGTTCATCACCAGGCTGAGACCTCTGGTGAAACACAGATGTATTTTTACTTATGACTACCTTTTTGCCTTCCGTTACTTGAATCATTACACCCCTAGCAAATTTCCCTTCTGCACTTGAATCATTATTCCCCTCGTCATCCCTTCTTAAACAACACTTCTCATCTTTCTCTTTTTCTAACTGCCCTCATCCACTGTTCTGTCCCTGTCATGCATCCCCTGTATACCCAATAAACCTTCTAGATACATCAGTTTTGAAAGGCAGCCTTAACAGAACTAATCCTATACCATGCTTGCTCGGTCATATGCTATTACCACTATACTCATGTACAATACTAATATCTCCCCTGCTCTCCTACATAATTTTATGACTTCATTTTTCTCTCTGAAACTCTTTATAAACCTAGACAATAGTTACATCTGCCTTCCTACATAATTTTATCACTTACTTCATTGCATATGTTGAACTCCTTGCAAACCTTTCTTTACTGAAATGTAAGAATAGTAAACTTCTTTACCAGAATGTTTTCCCTTGTACAGTATCATTCCATTTATTTACTGTAAGATTTTACAGCCACAAAACAATATAGACTAATAACTGTTGATGTAAATATTTATTGTATATCCCTACCTGTCTTGTAATTAAGTTGGCTTTTTTCTGAGAAATGTAACTTGTTTTTCTGAGAACCATCTGAAATTCAGATGTTATATAAATGTACTGTGATGGAGCTTTTCTCCCTGGGCCTCTGCTGAAAATGGGTTCTGCCCAGTCAAACTTTCCTGGTCAACAAAAACAAACAAGTGAATAAATAAATGTTCACCTGGTAAAAAGTTCAAAACTAAGTAGAAGGCTGCTTTGTTGTTACAAACTGGAATTCATTTTCTGAAACAATGGCAGCTCTGGTTGAAATTTTGACTACCTGTTTACTCTGTTTACCTTTTATATATGGCCTGCAGAGTGTTAAACGGTACCTGGTATCACATAAAACTAGCTGACATGTATGTTTTGTGATGTGTTAAATGGCCTCTGGTATCAAATTAGACTGGTAGCCAAGTCTAGAACTTATCTCAGTAGGCAGACTGACACTACGATTCAAGTGTTGTTCGTTGTAATACAACAGGCCAGCTATCCCACAGCATTTGCAAAATTAAACTGCTCTATATAAACCAAGGGATAAAAGGTCACACTGTCAAACCACCGAGTAAACACTAAACTACAAGAAAGACCCACTATATCCAGTGGTTCATTTGCACATATCCCATGGGCCACCAAGACAGAAGGTTAACGTATTACACAGTGAAGATTCTAGTTTGGCTGAATCTTTCTTGTAGTTTTTACTAAATTGTTATACATATCGAACATAACCACATTACTGAAGGAATTACAGTCCCATAGGGGGTTGTCAGATAGAGGTCAGTCCTTTGGCTAGACCTATTCAGCAGTGGGATGTTCTTATGAATACACATAAGTATAACTATGAGACATGGCTAGAAGCAAGCTGTAGAAAAACACATTTTCTTCAGGCCTTATCAAATTTGGGTGTAATAAGTACCTTTTATTATTATAATTTACAAATGTGTCTATTTTACTGTTAGAGAATTACCTTTTTGTTTATGATGTTTTGAGTGAGTTTTTTTACCTTTGGTTAAGAGTAAGGTGCATGTGGTTACAGCCTGGGTACAGTTTCACGAGCTGTGGCTCACTGATTGCTACCCTTCATTGACAGCTGTTGCTATTATGGTTTCTACAAGGCTGCTGGTTGCTGCTTTTGTTTCCTCTATAGCTGTTTGACAGCAGAGTTAGTATTTTTAAATAAGGGGACATACAGGAGAAAAGCCCACATAGTAGGTACAGAAATGCTTTTAAATGTTTTTATTTTTCGTCTGGTTGAAGCATTTTTTCATACAGTTGTAGCATCAGCTGATGATACCCAGTGACTCATAGTAGAACCATTTTGGGAGAACCAATGCTCTCTTCTGATGAATCTATCAGCAGTTACTCTTATAAGTATCATATTCTTCTTTAACACTTCCACTTAAAATGTTTATTTTGTCTCCATGAAGATCACATCTCACATTATAGGTTTGAACATAATGGAAAGACAGTAACTAGGATGTCTAGGAATTTGCAAGCCTTTTAGAATATGAACTCTATGATATCAACTTCTTTCTGCCCTAAAACAACTGAAAATAAACATTCTGAGAGAAATGGTATGGAAAACAGATTACAAAAATAATGAGCTTTTAAAACAGCTCAAAAGGTTAAATATTATAGTAGACAGCGGTACACTTCAGGTGTGGATGCTGATGACACTTATATTTATTTTTTTCCTTCTATGATCGGTCAGTCAACAGCTAATGGTTCATAGGCATGTTCTTCTTTTTCATTGGTTGAAAGTCCTTCTGGTTCCCATTTTTTTCAGACTGTCTTGTTCACATGAATGTGCAGCCAGGAGTAATGGGAGTGTGGGAAAAGACTGTCCGATATTCGTTAAAATTAAAATAGTGACTTGTATAGAAACATTTTCATGTTTCTTAAAATAACTTACACTCAGAGTATTGCTTTCCAGTTAACCATGATGGAGCTTGAAATTATAGTTTCATAGGTTCATAAGTGTTTATTAGGCTAATGACCAACAAGGGCTTTTTTAAGCCTAGCCATGCATCCCAAATCTCTGACAAGTTCTGGTATCCTTGATAAGTGTAAGCAGGGGCTTGGGAGATGAAACATTTACAGGCTGCCTGTGTCCATTAGAGACATAGGTGCCAAACCAGGGATGAATTTCCTGTTCTCCATCCAGTTGTGTAAATTACACCTGGATTGGGTTAGGGAGGAACTCTGCTTCCTGTTTGTTTTGTGGATATGCAGGAGGTCCATCAGGGTGGGGTCTGACAATGCTCTGTATGCCAGGCATAGGTCTCCCCTCAACAGCCTGTAACAGACACAATACAGGGATAAGGCTTTGAGGTGGTCTGCACAGAACACGATACTTACTCCGTGTATCAACGTCCCAATTCTTGGTTGTGCCTGGTTATGTACATACCAAAGGGGGTATTATACTCAGTGGTAGGGCTTTTGAATGCTGAATACAGTAATGACCTCCTTGGCCCTAGTTGTACAACATAAAATGATTTCTTCACTACTGTAGACATGTGAAGATCAAAGGCTAGATTACTGTCTACGTGTGTCCCCAAGTCCTACTGAGTTGACTGTTAGGGGTGTGTCGTTAATATAATAGTTACAAAGGGAGGATGACTTCCCAAAGGATACTATTATGCATTGTTTGGCATTTAGTTTAATCCATGGTTCTGAGACAAGTTATTTGTCTTTTCAGCCCTTCCTGGTGAACATTAGTGTCGGTGGGGGATTCTATGACTGCTCCTAATTTGCAACCGTTTGCCAAACTGGTCAGTCAGAGGCACTTGACATTGGCCTTGACTTCAGAGAATTAAATGCCAAAAAGGAGCAGTCCTAGGACTGATCCCTCAGGGAATCTGCTTGTGACTGGCCTGTTTGTAGAGGTGGACTTCCCAGTTCTAACTTCCTGGGTCCTGTCTGTGAGCCAGCTGGCTATCCACTGGATGACATAAAGGTTTATATCTAACCTCCTCAGTTTGTCAACAGTGCCTGAGTGGGGTATTCTCTCAAATGTTTTGGCAGTGCAAACCATTTTGCCCTCATTCATTGCTTTGGCGATCTTCTCAAAGAAGTCCACCAGGATGAGTAGGCATGACTTGCCCTTGATGAAACCAAATTGGGTTGGATCCAGTGTTTGGAGGTTTCCTATGTTATTAATGATCATCTCCATGATAATTCTTTCCATGGTTGCTGTTCTTCATTTATTAGGCATGAATCCTGTTTGGAGACTACAGTTAAATAGCAGTTCCAGAGGTCCTGATAGGATATGTTTCTTGCTATTTAGAAGGCATCCTAGGATATTATCTGGGTCCAGCAATTCAGTGTTTTTGGCCTTAAAGAGAACATTGAGTACATGTTCCCACAACCATGTATTGCCTTTCAGGTTGTGGACATAGCTAAAGAATGCCTTGTGGTTGTCCTTGACCTGGGAGGCCAAATTTACTTCAAATTTGGCTTTGGTAGACTTTATTTTTCCTCTGAGATGTTTGTTTAGTTTGATGAGATTGCTTTTATCCTACTGGGTGCCTCACCTCCTAATTATTGCCATGATTTTCTTCCATCTTTTATAGATCATATAGATATTGTGATTCTACCAGGAGGCTTGTTTTCTGAGTTAGTTCTGTACTTATTCTTGTTTGGTACAGCCGTCTCTATGCAGACATTAACATGCTTGTATATGGTTTCTGTGAACAGTTCCGTATTCCCAGTGTTGCCAGGTTATCACTTACTTGTAGGAAGTTAGCTTAGAGTAGTTCCTGAACATTCTGGAGTTAGCTGGGGCTTTGGGATTTATTTTTACTTTAAAGGAGACTGTTTTGTAGTCTGACTATACCACAGAGGATATTAAACTAGAGAATGTGCAGTAGTCTCCCATGTTAATGAGGAACAGATCCAGTATGGGAGTTTACAAAATCCAGGAATCTCTGTGCATGCATGTTTGGTGTCATATATGATTCAAAGTTAATAGTGGGGAGTTAAAGTAGCCCATGAATCTGTATTGGGTTACATGGTGAGTGTTTCTAATAAGTCTAAATACATGTTAATGGTTTCCTGGGTCATATAAGGGGGGCTATAAACTGGAAGGAAGTGGTATGGGGTTTTGCCTGTGGTGATTTGAATGTGAAGAATCTCAGCTGTATTGTCCTGTTTGACCAGCCTTGAGGTATATTTATTTTTGATGTAAATCATGACACCTCTACCTTTGTCCATGTCTGTGTAGTAGCTGGTCTACATGTCTGGAAGATGTTATAGCCTTGCACTGCTAGTGTGCTCTCTGTGGCTTTTAACCATGTCTCAGTGACCACACAGATATCAGCATTCTTTTGGGTGAAGAGAGCTTGCAGAGAGTGGAGTTTTTGTTTAAACTCCTAGCACTGAGCAGTAACATATTTACATTTTCTTGGTTTTGATTTGCTATGTCAGAAGTACTTTCAGTTTGTAATACCAAACAAAGGCCCTACAGGGGAGGGCAATGTTTTGGCTAATATTCAAAAGCCTAGAGGGGAGAAGTACAGACCATTCCTGGCAAAGCAGCATTGTCTGTTGATCATATGCTTCCATGCCGACAGATATTTCACCCCCTTAGAATGACACCAGACATTAAGCCAATTATTAAAGTCAGTCATCTTTTGTTTGTATTGTGGCATTATCCTCGGAGATGGTAAAATGCTGCTCAGTGCTAGGCTCATACCAGCCTGGGATACATATTCCAAGAGCTCCATGGTGTCTCTCTTCATATAGTCTAGAGAGGTATGTCTCAGGTTATTTACACCCACGTGGACAATGACTGAGTCATACTGGTATTTATGTTCCAGTGACCTGAGTGTGTACGTAAGTGGCAGATCCTGGCCCCTGATAAGCAACTGACTGTGACTTTTTCCTTACTCAGCCTGGTGACAGGGATATCTGCATTTGTCACAATTCAGTCTACAATGACCAGGATATTGAAATGTGTGATGGCTTGCCTTATGGGCTTAGAAGTAGACACTCCATGAATGTCGCCATGTGTGTTGATGTGATTGTTGTTTTAAAGAGAGCATTCAATGCTTCTGAGGGTATTTGTTACGGGCACTTCATCTCCGAGGTATTTGGGATGCAGGAAGGTTACATTTAAGTGTCTCAGTATATGCGGGTCTTTGTGTCTGCTTTGTATTGTATGTGATGGGTGCAGCCTGTGTACTACTGACAACCTTATTGACATTAGGAGTACTTTTATGTGAGAGCTTTGCCTCCAGTGACATTGTGTAAATACATCTCTCACATACCTTATCAGTTTGTTTGAGAATTAGCTGGTTGTCAGTAAACATGAGGCAATTTCTGCATTGCCTCAGGATGCCCATATCCTCCAAGCTGGTAATGGGAGATAGTGGGAAAGTTCATATCCATGGCAACAGGCCTTTTTATTGATTAGATGGTTGTGGTGATAGTATCCAGTTTGCAACTCGGGGGGGGGGGGGGGTTAGTACTTGTCATTGCAAACTAGTTGCCCTGTGTGAAACTAGGTATGGGTGAAATTTAAAGGGTACTTTTACAGGAAAAAATGTCAACTCAAGGTGTCTTTGTTTATAAAGGGCACTTGTAAACACTTGAGGGGAACTGCTGAAATAGACCCTGATGATTTAGGGATGCAGTATTTAGGGAGATAGTCTGAAGTTAGGTTAGTACTTACTAAAAAGGAAGATTTAACTTCATCAAGAATGATGAAAAGAGAGTATTCACCTGACTGCCTACTGACTGGTTACTATTAGTGCTGGTCTCACCACAGTTTCACTCTGCTGGAATACAATGCTTCTTTGTTTTTACTGTCACCAGATGCTATACAGTAACACCAATCCCAAGATGAGAAGCAGGCCATAGGCTCTTTGTTGATCAACAGTCTTGTCGCAGATGATGCAGAGGTCTGTAGGCTTGTTGTAGCCTTTTCCAGGTAGATACCATGAAGAGCAACCAAACCAATCAGGAAGGTCCTGCACAGACACTAACTGCCCAATCAGACACAGTTGGGGATCCATGCCCTCTGCTCCCTCTCTCACCAGAAGCAAAATATAAGCACAAATTCCAAGCTGGTGCCTATCAAGCAGTTATTAGGCTTTCTCGTGATCAGCAGTCCCCATGAAATTATGTCCATATGGTTCTTCTCTCACCAGGAACAAAACAGAAGCGCTAATCCCAAGATGACTAATGACAGGCAGAAGTCTACTTATACAATGATACTGGAGACCAAACTCTCAGATACAAGCACACATCTGGTTGTTGAAACCATGCACACAACACCCACCTCACATAGCAAACAACACACACATAGGCTAATGTATGCTGATGTACTTCAAAGCAGTCTTCCTAAACAACAAAGAATGCTTAGAGCACCTGCTGGCAAAGCAATGCCCCAGCAAGCCAAAAGGTGTTCAGGAAAAACACCACCTAACACCAGACATACAGTCACCTCAATCGAGCCGCAAACACTAATTTCCTAAGGCAAGCAAACACACTTCCCAGGACTGTCATGACCGGGGACTTCATTGTAAAATATACCAATGCCCCTCTGGCCAGGATGGACAAGGAGAAGATAACAGTTAGTTGGTTACCTGGAGCCAGGATCAGCCAAATCACACATGCACTCAAGTCGTTACTTCACCGGTGCCAGAATGATTCCATTTTAGTCCATGTAGGTGTAACTGACCTGAGATGTACCTCCCCAGACTATATGAAGAGAGATATTAGGGAGTTCTCAGACTATGAGACTCAGGCTGGTAGAGCCTAGCAGTGAGCAGCATATTACCATCAGTGATATGCCACAATATGACAAAAAAGATGATTGATTTTAGGGAGTTCTCAGACTATGAGACTCAGGCTGGTAGAGCCTAGCAGTGAGCAGCATATTACCATCAGTGATATGCCACAATATGACAAAAAAGATGATTGATTTTAACAATTGGCTGCCTTTCTGATGTCATTCTAAGGAGATCAAATATTTGTCAGTTTGGGAGGACATAGTTAACAGACCATTTTGCTTTGTCATGTATGGTCTGCACCTGTCACATCTAGGCTTTTGAATACTGGCAAAAACTTTATCCACCCTTCGCACCATTTTTAGGCAATGGCATATTGACAAACCTACCAGTATTACAAAATCAACTCAAATGAACCTCATGGTGTTACTGCTCAATGCCAGGAGCTTAAAAAAAACACTACCTCTAAGCCCTCCTAACACTCAAGAATATAGATAGACATTTGTGCAGTCACTGAGACATGGTTTAAAGCAGCAGAGAGTACCTCAGCAGTGCAAGGTTTCAATGCCTTCCACACTTTTACACCAGTAGCTGCACAGACGGGGGCTAAAGGTGGTGGTGTCTCAATATACATCAATAACAATACTTCTGGGTTTGTCAAACAGGATGAGTTCCTCTACTTGCAGATCATCATAGACAAAATCCTGTGTGTTGTCTCCTTCAAAATCAAAATCAACTCCACAACCCCACTAAAACCAGTAACAGTTAGGAATTATTCCAAGGCAAACTGCCTTTCAGTAAGTGATGGTTTGTCAAAATTCAGTAACACTCCAAACCTCGAGAACACAGCAGCCTATGCTCAATAGCTCTCAGAAACTCTGTACAACCATGCACATGACTGCATGGAAGCTGCGTCACCTACCAGAAATAAGTCCAGAACTTGCCCCAAAAACAAACAGCCTTGGTGGCATTCCAGATTTAACAGGATATGAAAGAAAAGAAAAAATGGTGAAAACCAGGAGGGTAATTCTCATTAAGATAAAAACGCTCATCAAATTAAATAGACAACTGCGAGGCCTAATTAGGTCAAATAGTGTTTACAGACTTGGCTAATGATCGTGACATAAGAATTATGAAGCTTGACAAGGGGGGCAGGCTTGTTATAATGAATTCTGTGGATTATAACAGCTGCAGGAGTGTTTTGTTTCTACAAGGGACTTATGAAGAGGTGCCCTGCAATGAAATTAATCTAGCTTTTAGAAATATTGATTTGTTGCTTGAAGACATGTTGTTGCAGGATGAAATTAATAAAAGGGACTACGATTTTATGGTCAGTGACAAATCAGCCTTAGCCAGTATTTTTGGAATCCCTACGATTCACAAAAGTCTTAGCAATCCTCCCTTTAGACCTATTGTGGATGGGGCAAGATCTAAAATGTATTTTATAGCTAAGTGGATTGATTACAATGTAAATCAAGGGTTGGAAAGCATTGGTCATTTCGTCATATTGTAAGGGTTCCTGGCGATTTTTGAGCGTGTTAAATAATGTTGTGTTTTTGTGTGATGGAATTTTTGTGACAACTGATGTACACAATTTATTTTCTTCCATCTCTCAGAAATTAGGACTAGATTGGTATGAACAACAGTTATTCAGACTAAAAACTTTAGATTCTACAAAAGTAAAATCTCTCACTACATTAATGGAAGTAGTTTTGAAGAATAACTTTATTTCGAAGGGTAGTATTACAGGCAAACTATGGGTTTAGTGATGGGGGCAGCTTGTGCCCCCAATTTTGCTAATTATGTAATGACCCAGTGGCAATCTAATTTTATTTTGAACAGTGAATTCAAGGATTGTTGGACACTTTACACAAGAATTTTAGATGACATCTTTATCTTGTGGATAGATTATTTTGAGAGATTAGAAGCATTTCTCGTTTATATCAACAGTGCAGTTGATTTTCTAAAATGTTCCCATAACTTTGATAAGCTGAGAATTTCTTATTTAGATGTGGAAATTAAAAAAAGATTTTAAAGACAATTGTTTTACTTCCAGTGTGTACAGGAAACCCATTTTTTCTAATTCTTACTGTTACTTTTTCAGCTGGCATCCTAAACATCAAAAGAAAGCTGTGGTTATGGGACAGCTTGTCTAGATAGTGAGGATGGTCTCACTTTGCATACTTTTTGCACTGAGTGTGACATGGTATTAGAGATGTTTTGTAAAAAGGGATATCCAGAGAATTTTTTGCAAGCGATCAAAGGTGAAGTAGTAAACAATAGATGAACTGGGTTTTACCAACCTATTTTAAATTCATCAGATTCTACTTCGATAAGTAGTGGTGTATGTTTGGTTAGGTGTGCAAGTGTCAACAGTAATGTGGGCTTTAGTAGACCTTTTGATAAACCTTTCATTGCTACCTATACATTGGATAATAAAGACAGGAGAGTATATTATTAAAAATTGCAATTTGTTTTTGGGCGACAAGGAAATAATTAATAGAATAAGTGAGAGACCTTATTGCATTTACATGAAGGAAAAATCTTTCAAATTTTATTTGGAAAATAATAGCAAATCATTTTGGGTGACTAATAATCGAGCACAGGGTACTTTTAATTGCACATAATGCTCTTACATTAACAGTGCTGACAGCTTTACTGTGAGAGGGAAGGTATATACAATAACTGGACATTTCACATGTTCTACAACTAGTGTGGTTTATTTAGCTCAGTGTCATTTTTATACTCTGTTTTATATAGGCAAGACTTCAAGAAAGTTGAAGCAGCGAATTTATGAACATGTACCTGACATTAAGTTCCACAAATTGACAAATGCATTATGTAAACATGTAAAGGAATTCAATACACATAGTTTTAAGTTTTTAGTGACTGAGCAGGTCAAAAGTGATCTTCAAGGCTGCATTACTAGTGAACCTTTAGACAAATGTGAACTAATATGGCAACTAAGGCTTGATGCAATGAATTTCCCTGGTTTAAATGATTCATGTTTATTCAATTCCTTGTTGAAGTTAAAGTACTGTTTTCTAAAATGTTTTTGTTTCTGTTTTATTCATTATACATCATATGGATATATTTTAATATTTTTTTTTATATTTTTTCTAGTTGATGTAATGTCTTCCTTTTAAAGTTGCATATAGATTTCAAGTAGTGATTTATTAACTAATGTATTTTATTGGCTGGTTTTTGGTCACATGATTTTTAGAGGCTATTTAAACTTGTTTTTAATTTAATCGATTGTTCTGAAGATGTTCAGAAATATGGAATGAAAGTGCTTAACCAATAAACTCATTAAAAACTAGATTGAAACATTGTGATATTGTGGCAGTTAGGCTACCGCAGGTGTTTGAGATCTTAGAAAAATGTATTCATAAAGAACTTTTACAATACTTACTCCAAGAAAGTCTCTTAACCTCTACCCAACATGGCTTTTGTGCAGATCATGGCACAACAACTGCCCTTGTTGCATTTTTGGACTACGTCATTAAAGCCAGAGATAACAACAATTTTTTTCTTCCCTCCTTTTAGATCTCTCTAAAGCTTTCGATACAGTCTCACATACCAAACTACTCTCAAAAATGTATGCTTTAGGCTTTTCCAGTTCAGCAGTCACTTGGTTCTTTAGCTACCCATCTAACTGGCTATAATCAGTTAAATCGCTCCCTACTTGCTCATCTTTTCTCCTAGTTAATACAGGTGTCCCACAAGGTCAGGACTTGGCCCTCTCCTTTTTAACATATTTATAAAAGATGTACATACATCCACCCAACAAACTACACTTATACAATAGGCAGATGACTCCACTGTTATTTGCTCATCTAATAGTCCTTCCCACTTGCAACATATCACTCAGCAGGCTTTCAGCTCTATTGAAAAGTGGCTCAGTGACAATCAGCTTTTACAAATCAAAATCTTTTCTAAATCCAAACAAAACAAAAGTGCACTTATTTCTCCCAAAATCCCAGACACGCATAAAAGACAGCTTCAAAATATCCTCTCTCAAAAATACTGAAATTGAAGTTGTACCTCACACAAAGTTACTTGGTGTCATAATAGATGATCAACTGAAATTTGATCTTCATATTCAAAAGTGCATAAAAACAACACACGAAAAACTGGGCATGCTCTGTAGATCAAAACGATTCCTTACCAACTCCTCAAGAGTTTCTCTAGATGATACATAGCTTTTTCCTTCACTACTATATGCCCCATCCATTTTCAGTAATAGTCACATCTCCCTGAGATCAACACTTGAGCCTTTGCTATAACAAAATAGCTGGATTTGCAGCCAGTCATACAACTCTCACCTCTGCTCCGCCCTCAGATATTTAAACTGGCTTGAGTTACATCATAACCTCACATTCACCCAACTCCTCCTTGCTTATAAAATGGTATATAAATCCTCATCCTGCCCAGCAACTAGCACTATTCTTAACCATTACCTCCCCAATCGCCCTCTTCACTCATCTGAGAACCACCTCCTTGAAATCCATAAACTGAAAAAATCTATCGGTCACTGCCTATATTCCTATTCATTAGCCAAGGCCTGGAACATTATTCCTACAGATATTAGCAATGCCATGTAGTCACATATTCAAACAATCTCTAAAGAGATTTATCCTTAACTCCTGGCTCTGCACACATCTTACGCCAGGCTGACACTGCCTGTCACTCCTTCCGTCTCTTCCTTTCTCTCCCCTCTCTTCATTCTTCCTTCTCTTTCCCTCGCTCTTCATTTTCCCCTTTTCTTTCCTCCCTTCTCTTATTATTCAAAGCACCAGTTACTTCTCCAATAGCTCCTTACTTTAACTCCATTTCCTAATCTCGCACCAGGTGCAGAATCTATTTCCTTTCTCTTAGTCTTTTCCCCTTATTTAAAATGCTTAAAATGTTGCCATTCTATCAGTATTGATTGTACATTAGTAGGTGTTCAATATCCTGTGATTGTTGTTTAATATTCACTGTATAATTTTCTGATCTGACTTTATTTATCCTGTATGTTGATTCTGCTACTTGTTACTGCACTTCATATTATCTAGTTTATTAATTGAACTAAGTATGTTTGATTTTGTCTCCCCAGGTCTCTGCTGAAAATGGGATTCATGCCCAGTCTGACTTTTCTGGTAAACAAGTGCCAAATAAATAAAAATAAATAAAAGCAGGTATCAGGGCAAAGACACTTTAAAAAAGTCTGCAATTGTATTGACTGAATTAGGAGAATAACAGCACTAATGTTCAAATGCTAGCTTAAAATGACCACCGTTACTGGCCCTTAACAGGAGATGCTCAAATTAAAGGGAGTAATATAAGCATTGTTAAAGATACTATATGGTGAGAAAACAGAGATAGCAGTGTTATTATGAAAGCATAGGTAATGAACGGATGCAACAGAAAAAAGGGTTATGCCTGCAGTGAATACAGTCTTTGTTTAATAGCGTGTGAGTACATGCCTGTGCTACCTGTTGGCAATATCCAATCATCCAGACATTCGCAGTCAAATGTGAAAGGACAACTTTCATAACTTGTGTTGCACTTTCAGTGTGACTTGGTACAATGTCATGTTATTACATCTAAGCTGTTTATTATCTTGTTGATATATATGCTTGTCTGTGGCAACTCTGGAAAATATTGTGAAATTATTGCTTTCAATAGCCTTGTTTGAAGGTTCAAATCCATGCAGCTCCCTGTTGCAACCTAACTTAGTTGGTCAAACATGCGCATGTAAAATATTTTATCTATAATAATTTATATGTATATATTTTTTTGAATCATTTGTGCACCACATGGCAATGTGAAAGTCACTTTCATGGCTTAAGAAAAAAATGAAAAATGTAGCTGAAGCTGTCCCAGGTAGCGCACACCATCCAGGGCATTGCATGGTCATCAGCACTTTGGATAGATAATGCACCTATCAAGTGATGTTTTCTGTGTCAGAAGGTGTAAGTGCAGTGAGCTTATAGATAACGCATATCTGATACATGGCTTGAATCCCCTGACACAATACTTTTACAGAGAATTGTCTGAATACATATTTAACCACATTTTGTCATACCATTGTGTGTTGGTTAAAAATCAACTGTTACCACTATTTCTGACAACATGTGGTCATCAGTCTGGCCACTGTAACAGAATTTGTCATTAACTGCAATTCGGATAATGTGTTCCACAATGTAACATAATATGTAAGTAATTATAATATGTAACTAACTTTAGTTATGATAATGTGTTCCACAATGTAACATAATATGTAAGTAATTATAATATGTAACTAACTTTAGTTATGATAATGTGTTCCACAATGTAACATACTATGTAAGTAATTATAATATGTAACTAACTTTAGTTATGATAATGTGTTCCACAATGTAACATAATATGTAAGTAATTATAATATGTAACTAACTTTAGTTATGATAATGTGTTCCACAATGTAACATACTATGTAAGTAATTATAATATGTAACTAACTTTAGTTATGATAATGTGTTCCACAATGTAACATACTATGTAAGTAATTATAATATGTAACTAACTTTAGTTATGATAATGTGTTCCACAATGTAACATACTATGTAAGTAATTATAATATGTAACTAACTTTAGTTATGATAATGTGTTCCACAATGTAACATACTATGTAAGTAATTATAATATGTAACTAACTTTAGTTATGATAATGTGTTCCACAATGTAACATACTATGTAAGTAATTATAATATGTAACTAACTTTAGTTATGATAATGTGTTCCACAATGTAACATACTATGTAAGTAATTATAATATGTAACTAACTTTAGTTATGATAATGTGTTCCACAATGTAACATATTATGTAAGTAATTATAATATGTAACTAACTTTAGTTATGATAATGTTTTCCACAATGTAACATAATATGTAAGTAATTATAATATGTAACTAACTTTAGTTATGATAATGTGTTCCACAATGTAACATAATATGTAAGTAATTATAATATGTAACTAACTTTAGTTATGATAATGTGTTCCACAATGTAACATACTATGTAAGTAATTATAATATGTAACTAACTTTAGTTATGATAATGTGTTCCACAATGTAACATACTATGTAAGTAATTATAATATGTAACTAACTTTAGTTATGATAATGTGTTCCCCAAACTACATGTCTGATGCTGGTTCACTTGAATTCCCTCTTTGCTCTGGTCATTGCTATGTGCACCCATGCATTACATTTCATTCACTTTCGATACTTTCTCTAGCATATATTAATCCTCTAATGTCTTTTCCATTTGCTTTCCACTTTGCAGTGTGCAAATAGGGTTCATGCCATAAGGGAAAAAGTGAACATTTTAGTTTAGGCTGCCTTAGGTAGCTGAAACATGCCTGGCATGGTTGTGTGTCCTCCCTAAACTTACTTCAGTAAATGCACCTGAAAGATGTCAAATTCTGTGGTACAAGAAGTAACTGAAGTGAATTGAGAGAAATAAAGCACACAATGCATTGTTTGAATCCCGTGTACAGATCACATTGCAATTTATCACAATATGTCTTTTTTTATTTACCTTTTTAAGGTTCTTTTGCTCTGCACTTGGTAGTGCACAAACATGGCTCACTACCTAAGAAAAAAAGTGAAAAAAAATATAGTTTAGGCTACTTAGGTAGCTCAAAAATGCCTGGTGTCTTTGTACGGATGGCAGCACTCTGGATAGCAATTATTCATAAAAATACACCTGTCAGGTAAATTTCTCTATGGTGCAAGGTATAACTGAGGTGACTCAACAGAAATAAGGTACATGACACATTGTTTGAATCCTGTTTACAGACCACTTTGCCATAATTCACAATATTTACTTTTCTATTTTTTCCATTTTAAGGTGCATTTCCGTTCTGCTTGGCAGCACACAAACACAGTTCAGTACCTAAGGAAAAAAGTGAAAAGTTTAGTTTGGGCTGCCTTAGGTAACTCATGCACACCTGGCAATAGGTCTATATTATCGCTCTGAAATGACAATACAGCGAATGCCATTTCAGCGACACGTAAACATCGATCCACCACATCCACGAATGGCCAGAACATCAATTTTTTTCCAAGGGAGAAAAATCATTAGTCCAACCACACACAAAACACCATACCTAACATTACAAAGTGGGGGGCTTCGCCCTCCACAACACCCAAAGTGGGGGACTGTGCCCCCCACACCCCCTAACTAAATATACCAACTGTGAGATCGCACTACAGTGGGGAAAAGTGCAATTACACTGCAATGGCCAAGTGATTTTTTTTCCCCTTGGAAAAAAATAGATTTTCTGGCTGTTTGTGGACGTGTCACTGAAATGGCATTCGCTGTGTTGCCGTTTCGGTGACATAATATAGACTCTCTGGCAATAGTGCACTTTCTTTAGTACTCTGGGGAATACTGATACATTTTACCTATCACATAGCTATCTTTGTGGTACATGGTATAAGGCAGTGCATTTTGATAAACAATGCAGCCTATTTAAGGGTTCTAATCCCACTTCAAGATACTTTTTTAAATAGGGTGTAAGAAGCACATTTCTCACAACTTTTTAAATAAGACTGTAACAGTAAAGAAAATTAATAATGTTAAACCCATTTCTTGCAAACAATGCATAGTAAACCTTGCATAATGAGACTGTTTAGCATATATGATTAAAGTTTTAGAGATGAATGCAATCTAATATATGTCCACTTTCCTAGACTGGACAATGAATATATTTCATATAAAATCACTTCTCTATGTATGATGTGCACAATACATTTGTTGTAATCATCATGACTCATCACATACCCCAACTATGCATTTGGGAGCCTTATGTCTTCTGAAGTATGTATGTATCATAAACCTTCTGTATTAACCATCACATTCGACTGCATCCATGTGAACCATATTTACATGCAGAAAGACTGAATTTTACATAAGAATCCATTCCAAGACATAATTATAATGAAACACATAGGCCTCTTTGAGGTGTATCTCCATTCATTCAGATATCATTGTATATTAAATATCCATGGTAGAAAGGTAGTTCTCCTGTGGCAATGTCAGTTAATACAGTAAGTTGCTTCCCAGCTGTTATAATAATATTTTAACATTGGGTAAGCCCTATCATGATAATATGCCAGAATTCAGCACCTTTCACCTTTCAAAGTACAACCCTCAAAAGTCTTGGCAGTAATCAGTCCATTGCTTAACACTAGAACCTGTGTTAATGGGTGGAGCATCACACATGACACAATTCACTGAAACCTGTGACAATGGGTGGAGCATCACACACGGCACAGCTCACTGGAACCTGTGATAATGGGTGGAGCATCACACGTGGCACAGCTCACTGGAACTTGTGCTAATGGGTGGAGCATCACACATGGCACAGCTCACTGGAACCTGTGACAATGGGTGGAGCATCACACATGGCACAGCTCACTGGAACCTGTGACAATGGGTGGAGCATCACACATGGCACAGCTCACTGGAACCTGTGATAATGGGTGGAGCATCACACATGGCACAGCTTAATGCCATGTTTCACACCTTTACTGCTATGTGCTGTAAGTAGTGCCAATGGGTCTGCCAAGGAGTCCATCTGCTTTCAGTAGCACAGAGGCAGTTGGCAAGGCTGTGCATCTTTGTGCATTACTAGTAACATGTGAGATCTGAATTAGATGCCATTTCAGAGATATTTTGTTACCTTGACTTTTGTACACATAGCTGGCAAGGGAGAAAATGGTGCTAAATGTAGAGTATAAAGGTGGGGTGTTGAGAAGTCCATGATATATGTGACACTCCTCATGAAGTAGTACAGCCATAGGCTGCTGCAGGTGGATTATACCTGGTCTAGTATAAGGGTGAGGCTTGGAAAAGCTTAGCCAAGGCTGTCTCCACTGCAACTAGCATTTCACTCAATATGTAACAATGCTGTCACCACTATAGTGGACTTAAAATCACCTGCAGGACCTCTTAAGCCAATGGGAGGCTGAATTTAGGACTGGGAACACTCCCAGTTGTGTAAGTATCCAGACACATAACCTGTCTATGATATGGCCGTAATTGTCTACAACTACAGTGGAGATAACTGCAAGCTGTTATGCACACCAGGATCGATTAACTCACCTCAGAGAGGCACGGGGTAAGTATGACTGAAGTGAAAATTAAAGCCGTAATATAATTCTCTTTCCCTCAAGAACTAGCATTTTGAGTAGGCATACCTCATCATTCATCTCAGGCATGCATCTCTTCCTCAGTAAGTGTTACTGGTTGCATTAGGTGATTCGAATACCAGCTTTACTTTGTGTGGATTCAGTACTCAGAAGCAGCACTTTTTTAATAAATTTATGATAATTTACAATATCTTAATAGCAGTCTGCCAGGAAGAATTACATCATAGTAGTTGTAATTATTAAGTTAGAATGCATAGTTCCAATCTGTCATAGTGAAATAAAAGCAGCTGTTTCTTATATCAGAGCAGGGATATTTGTTTATTTAATAACATAAATAACTTGTCATCATATGTGGATGTTGCAAAGATGTGCAGCAGTAAATTATCATAATTGTTAAGGTATTGCCAAAAAAGTTTTTTTAATATGCAGTACTGTGACATGCCATGTATCTAATTAGTTAACCCTTTTTTGTCTCCGCCCACCCTGACTCTATGTTTTCTATGGAGGATTATAATTTAACAATCTGCTGTTTGCTTAACTTGCTGCTGCAAATCAATCATCAACAGCAGCTAGGCCTGCAATACCCCCAGAGATGGCCTCACAGACACCCAGCATTTGACAGTATTGCCTTCACAACCCCTGTCCTACCAGCTCCAAGTACGTCAGGTAGCTCTGCACCAGATGTTGATGCAGTATTTCCCTCTGGGAGCTGTAGCAGTGGAGGTGGTGATTTTGTCACCTAGTAGGAGCTGACAGGGCTGGTGGAAAATATAATGGAGAGGGGCCTCAGTGCAGGTATCAGTAAGGTTAAAAAGATCCTGTGACACGTTGCAAAGAAAATGCCACATCTGGCACTGAACCAAGGAACTGCTGCAGGAGACAGTGATGACAGTTCTGAAGGTGAAGACTAGATTCCCACTGTTCTCATACTGAACATGAGTGGTCCTCCAATGTCTCCTACCTATGCCCAATCAAGGTGTCTCCCAACCTTTTGTCTCCATCACCATCCCTGTCTATCTTGTATGTCCTGTATATCTCTGGATGCTTCTGTGTTGTCCCAACACTGACCCAGTAATCAAGGAGCCTCAATCCTCACCACTGGCAACAGTGAGGAACATACACACTGGGAGGATGACAAGTACACACACAGCAAAGTGCAATTTCCCTCAAGAGCACACAGAGACCACAGTCAGTATGGGGCTGGCTTCTCCCTCCTTTTCCAGATCCCCAATAAGACTCCCCACTGGCACAGCTATAGGGTTGAAATCTCAGCTGAGTGGCCAAACCAAGACCTCCAGCACCCTCTCTGTCCAACCAGTGCTTTGTGTACCTGCCTAGGTAGCTGACACACACACACACACACACACACACACACACACACACACACACACACACACACACACACACACTTTGAGTTTTTATTTGTACATATACACATGCACCTGGGAAAGGCTGGCACAGGTTTACTAGCCATGCTCCCTTTTGCCCAGACCATAAGGTAGTTTCCACCACCACCAGCCACTACTTATCAACTACTTTAAGGCCCTTAGCAAAGGGTGGCCAATCCTACTGTGTAATGTTACTATTAATCCTAATGGTAGTTTGACCAAGAGCAAGGTTATTAGAAGTGGCCTGCACAATGCCACCAAATAGATATGCAAGTACTCTCAGAGCTTAAATATGTCTCACAAATATCAGCCACAAAGATAGGTTTAAATATATTTAATAATAAATAATACCAGAACAAGAAAATACTCAATAAGTCATCACAGTAACTTCAGAGTTCAAAATCACATCTAATATTTAAAACAACATTGCAGGACAGTCTCAAATAAACAAAGAAAATATCTTAACTATAGTTCACTATATTCCTAACTGTATCTAAGAGAAATTACTGTACCCTAGACTTACTTACCCTTAGCAAGGCAAGTGTGGTGAATGAATCTTCTAGCTGATGTTGTTGTTAGGTCAAAGACAGATACAAAATGCCAGTCACTCTCCCAGAGAGTTATTAAATTAATATCAAATATTACTGTAGGATACTTGCAGCATGACATCACTTTTTGTCACTGACTTCAGTTCCCAGGCTCAAAAACAAACATTGCTAGAAACTGCTAGCATTTAGCATCTCCCTGTGAAAATACATAGCCTTCATATGTTTGCAGATCCTGGAAGTCATAAAACAATAAAACACTTCTATATCTCAGGCCTAGTAATTATCTCTCTTTTAAGGCAACACAGAGTCCCCTAGTGTAGACATCCTGTCTCCTGTTGACTGAAACTGAAAGAGAACATCTCTTGTTTATGGCCCAGCAATAAAGTACTTCAATCTCAACTATTTTTAAGTTTTGCAAGTTAATCTCCTGTTAAAATACATACATCTAAACAATTACAATAGTGTATAAATATCTCTTCAGCACACGTTTATACAATATAGCATACAGTTCTAAAGCATTTGTATGACAAGCATAAGAATCATGTTGATATTCACAAATGACATACAACCACTTCCACAATTGAAGACAGCTGGGATGGCAGTATCTCCCTCTGCCACACTTCTATATAAATCATATTAATATTCACAAATGACATACGATTATTTACCAAAATTCCAGCTAGCTGGACTGGCAATATTTCCTTTTGTGACAGCCTCCTACCCTAACCCACCTACCTATGTAACACTCTCATTTAAAAGCACATTTTCTAACATTTCTCTCTCTCTCTCTCTCTCTCTCTCTCTCTCTCCCATATACAAAAAGGGTACCTGTCCCACTAAAAAAATTATGCACCATACATGGCTCTCCACTTCATCTATTTCTCATCTGGACACAACTGATTAGGTTGAATTGTCTGTACATTATTCCATTTTTGTCACTCATCACTTTGTTGACGACTCTGTAAAGTCATGAAATTATGTGAACAGTTGGTACTCTCCCATAACCCTCCTGCAAATTCCTGTATTCCTTTCTCTGTGTGCTACCCTTGCAAATTCCTATATTCTTTCTCTGTGTGATACCCTCTGCTTGTCAACCCCATTTTCACCACTATCCTATCCACACCTTTTACATTTTCATTTTATATGTAATCTGGTCAAAAAGTAGACTCATACACGGCACACATGCCCAGAAATGGCCCATGAATAATCCTTCACAATTTTATACTCAGCATTTGTATAGAGTTTGGCATAGTACAGCAATGCTGGGTGACAGTGAATGCTATTTAACTTCTTATTGCAAAAGCTTAAGATTTTAATTTAATCCACAGTGGATTTAAGCGCATTTGAGTGACAGTGGTTAAATCCACTGCACTATGGGAATACAGAGTAAAGCCACACTAAAGGCAGTACTGAGGAACAGTTAATGTAACATTTATTAGGCTGCTGGATGTATAAAACTAAGAGTTTCCATGTGGCATGTGGAAATAATTAGCATGTTTGTAGACTGACATTTTATAATATTGTCATGGGTTCACCTACAGCTGTATGTCAGTTTACTACTTCATGATAATTCATACTTGTATGATATATATACTAGTAAATGTCTGTATTTTTCCACATATAACACATTTTCTTAACATAACATTTGAATAGTAAAGCAAGACATTGTTTTCAAAATCATTGCAGCTCCAACAGGGAAACTTGCTAAGCCAATGTATCCTGGTTAGGTATTCATGTTTATTGGACTCTCCCACCCCTTATTTGTACCTGTAACAATTGGTTTATTGTACAGAGCATGATGGATTAATGTTGATTTAATAAGTAAGACTAAAACACCATACAGATGTTCCTACATGCCCAACAAAACATATTTTTGCTATTCTTCTCTGCATCTGTTTCTAACTCTCACTGTTCACCCCTCCTTCTTCAATAAGTTTTCGGTGTGCTTTAATAGTGTTATTTTAATGCTATAATGTAGTAATTCCTTTGTGGTGTGATGAGCTAATACAAAAATAAGTAGGCAGATTTTTACATAATTTCAATTGTTCTAATGCAACCATTAGCTAAGTGTTTTGGGTCAGTAATTTAGATGTACCCATTTGCAACATATTATTATAAGCCAACATTATCCTTCTTCTTTGATAATCTACTCTGTCCCTGCCTCCATCTCACCCTGTCATTGTATCTTCTCCCTTCTGTATCATTATTCTTCCACCTCTGTATTTGCGCAGTGTCTGACCTTGGGTGACAAATGCAACTAAGCTAAATACAAGTACAAAGTTTATGGCAATACTTTTGGATATGATTGCCTTCATCCACATTACTCTGCCTCACTTTGCCCCATTGTGATAAGCTATGTGTATTCAGATTAATGTAAAGTTAAACAAGATGAAGAGTTGGCTGCATGGATTATAGTGGTCAGTAAGGTGATACAGATGATTACATACATTCACGTTTACTGAAATCTGCTGACAAGTATTAACATTCACAAATATAAATTTATAATTGTTGTAGATAGTACTCAGGCCTAATTTCTCTCTTGGCATGCTGATAATGTTTGAACACATGTGGATAACATGTTTCATGATGTTTTGTCTGACCACTTTGTCTGTAAATGTTGGCTAAACATTTCCTTCACACATCATTATCCTGCTGCTAGAGTAATCTGCCTGCTACTTAAGCCAGCCTTCTCAATAAGTAGCAGGCAAGCTGCCAACTCCACCTATCGGGACCTCTTCGAATCTATCAAGATTCAAGACTTTACCCAGGGCAAATTTAACTATCCATCCATAGACTGGAAGAGCTACTCATGCCAGAACACAAATGCTCAGAGATTCCTTGATTTCATCAATGCAAATGTCTTGTACCAGTTGGTTGACACCCCCACAAGAGGTGAAAGTATCTTGGACTTGATATTAACCAACATGAGTAACCACTGCAGCATCCCTATGGTGTCATCATCCCTGGTAAGATCTGACCACAAAGCAGTTACTTTTGAAGTCACCATCTCCCCTGACCCTCCTAGCTAGGGTCAAACAAAAAACTTCTCCAAAGCTGATTACAACCTCCTGACGGAAGGTAATAACAGTTTCACATCCCCCTCCATCTCCACATGAACTGGCACATATGTCCAAACCTACACCAAAGTACTATATGAGCATTTACATAGCTGCATGGAATCAGGAAGAACAGACAGGATAAAATCCTCCTCCTCAAGGAAGAGTAAACCTGTTTGGTGGATATCTGCAATAAATAAACTCTCTAATAAAAGGAAAAAAATGCTGTCCAGAACCAAGAACGAGCAGGTGGAAGCAATCTCTCCCTGGTCTGAACAAGCAAGTAAGAGCACTAGTGAAATCCTTCAAAGCAAACTTTGAGTCCAAACTAGCCACATCTACTAAAGACAATCATAAGGCCTTTTTCAAATATATCTGCAGTCTCAAGGAATACACCCAGATCTGCTCAAAACTGGTAGTCATGGAGACTGTATGTATCACTTGTTGGTATATCCACTTCTCCTGAAAATAACATATTTAAAGTGTTCTCACATATCGCCAATTTTACAATAACATCCTCTCTGAAACTCATTATTGAGGACGTAATAACAAAAGTGCAGTGTCTCCCTTAAGAATCAGATTTCTTCTATGATACTTGTGACTAATACAATGCTCTCTAGATTATTCAACCTAGATAGGTAGGAGGTTTGGTACCTAACATGGAAAATTTGTGTTTTTGTGTGGCATCAATAAAAGCACACAGATGCAACATTATGTTGTCTGCCTACACTCCTGGTTCAACACAGTGATGAAGTCATTGTTTTGTAAGTTAACTTTAGCCATTTGAATATCTGACTTCTCCTGTGGTGCCTGCATATCTTACACCATTCTCTATAATGTGCAGCTACATAAGTAGGATGTTCGAATATAGCAGTACTTAACTTCTCCAAATGTGACTGCCAATGGACTTATGGTTGTTTTTCACAGATTTGTAGTGGCAACTTTTACAAGCCCTGATTGGTTGTAAAAATGCTGCTACCAGATGCATCTTCTTGCCGATACACTGCTGATATTATCCCTTCACAGATGCCATATGCGTCAGTTGTAGTCATTATTATCCTGTGGCAATAGCAGCTGATAGTGTGCTGTATAGATGTTGTAAGTGGATAGGTAGGTGGTTTAATTCCATGACTATTTCAATAGTTTGCCAATTATTCATGTAATTTACCTTTGGCCACCTCACAACCACCTTTATATATCCTTCTAATTTTGGGATTAAATTACAGGGGCACTCTGTGACATTAGCAAATCCTAGCATCACTAGGGAATATAACTTTCTGTCTAGAAAATGTTTAATAACTTTCTGTCTAGAAAATGTTTACATACTGCCAACATACCTGCAGTATGTGACATGATTACATACAGTTAACATACCTGCAGTATGTCACATGATTACATACAGCTAACATACCTGCAGTATATCACATTTGAAATGTACATTCTCCTGTGCTGCATTACTTTGATAGTGTGCTTTGTACATGGTGTAACTACATATGTCGGATGTTGGCATTCAGCTGTGAGTGTGTCTTTCACCTTCATACTTTGTATACTGTTCTGGAAAGACACATATTGTGTATAGCTGTACAGTGTTATTGTGCACTTCAGACACTTGTTAACTTAAACTTCAAGCTTGTAAATAGTGGTGATGTCATCCATGTAACTTTGTACTTTCAGTTGTAACTCAGCACGGTCATATGGTGCTTACAATTCAGGCAATGATGTTTGCTTGTGAACTCGGGCAGTTATTTGAAATCCATCCGGTACTGATCAGAATATTATATTGTTTATTTATTTATTAACAGACCTCAAATACCATATCCTATATGATTAATGTACAAAAGTCAGCACGTAAAAGGCTCTAGAAAGCCACAATTAGAGTGAACATTCTTAAATGCAATACAGTCCTTTTTCTGTCTAAATACAGCTGCTAGTTCTTTGTTTGTGTGCTTATACTGATAATACACTGCAATTACCAATGCTGCTTACACCTATGCATAACATACGTACTGCATGAAGATAAATTGAATTGAACCTACTGTTGCAAGGTTGTTGTGCATTTAATGTGCTATTTTTTGTCTCTGCATAGCTCAGATTACTGTTGTTCAGTGTTTTTAGGCTAAGCTTTAGAGTAATAGCATCTGTTGTAGCTTGCATTATAGTAATACCACTGTTTCTGTTGCTCTCTACTGTTACCCCTCCAACCTACCCTCCCTGTACACATACCCTTTATTCTACATCTATCCCCAGTCTCTGTCTACTCTCTACACTCTGTTACCTAGTCTCTATCTACTCACTGCACTCTGTTGCCTAGTCTCTATCTACTCACTGCACTCTGTCACCTAGTCTCTATCTACTCACTGCACTCTGTTACCTAGTCTCTATCTACTCTCTACACTCTGTTACCTAGTCTCTATCTACTCACTGCACTCTGTTACAAACTCCATTTCTACCTCAGTCTATTGGTTACTACATGCCTTCTTCTCCTACCTCTTATCTGTATCATTTTAACTATCTAACTCAATGTTGTCTCTCCCTCTTTTTCAGTAAATTTTATTAACATAGAATACACTGTACCCTGTGAAGGTTTCTGCCTATTCTCTCCTGTTTGATATCCCCTCTGACCACTAGTTAGAAACATACACTAACAGAAAAGGTAGTAATACATTATTATACCAAACCCAAAAGCTACCTAGCAAAGCTGGAACACATTTAGACTTTACCTTCCCACCTCTACATCTGTTAAATATTCCCTCCCTCCCTGCTGCTCAACCCATATCTAAAGTTACTCCACAATTATAATTTTCACCTAAAATAAAATTAACCCTTCTTGATAAAGCCATAAACTCCAGATAGCTGATACTTTTTTCTGCTGTACCCATCTTTTTTGCTCTTCCCCGCTCCGTTCGCCGTGCGGGCTCACTCCACTCCCATACCTTACCCCCAATTACCACCAACCCCCATTAGTCCTAGACTTATAGTCCTCATAGTCATACCCTCACCAAAAACAACCTACCAACACCAACCAATTAACAAGCCTACTCCCACTTTAACACATATCTACCTACTTGAACCTTCCCCTCACCCTTCCCCCAGACAAATCATGCAAGCCCTACTATCTATACTACTACTAACTCTCACTACCCTAGCCTATACCACATCCAGACACACAACATTACCACCAAACAATACCTTTCACACAACACATACCTACATACACTTACAAATACACAGGAATATTACAATCTGCTCCACATTATTCAAAAATAGTTCACTATTTCTCATACACAAGACACACACCACAATACCTCTCAATAAACACATAGCAACTAAAGTTCACTCTGACCTAGCCCACACTATAAAACTCAAAATATTCCTCAAAAAATGGCTACTAATCTCAGGAGACATTCACCCCAACCCAGGTCCACATAACAAACTGCTTTCACACAAACAAGAATCAGAAATTCTTATCATTAACTTAAACTCAACAAGCATATCCACTAAACTACATGACTTACATGCACTCATATCCCACTACTCACCAGACATACTTTCTATTACCGAGACTTGGCTAAAACCCAACACCCAAAACAATGAAATTCTCCCCCCGGGTTATAGTATCCTAAGGCATGACAGAGCTACCAAAAAAGGAGGTAGAGTTTCAATGTTATTTAAGAACACACTTAATCTCCATCATCTGAAAACTCCACTACCCAACTTTCAGAATGCAGAAACATTAGGCTCTGTTCTATTCCTTAAAAACAAAAAAAGGATCAACATCCTCTGCATCTACATTCCTCCAGGTAATAACTCACCTGCAATAAAAGAAATTCTACAATGGACTACAACCAACCTGCCCCAAGAAACTATCATGCTAGGCAGTCTAAACCTAGACTGGTCTACATGTAACTCCAACAATCCCTCAAAACATATAAACTTATTTGGTTTCTCACAATTAATCTGGGAATCCACCAGAATCAGCAAAAAGACCAAAAAACCATCTATTCCCGACTGGACTTTAGTTAATTTCCCCAAAGAAAACTATAATGTGGGCTGCCTAGCTGATGCACTAAGTGACCACTGCCCCACATTCCTACTTCGAAAACAGGTAAACATACCCAAACCAATACAGTATAAGGAAATTAGAAATGAGCACAAGGTTAATCCACAAATTCTTAATAGAATACTACAATTGGGGTTTGGAGGGTGGCCTAATGGTTAAAGTGTTTGCCTTACAAACACAAGGTGTAGGGTTTGAGTCACACAAGGGATAACTGGCGAGGCTTACAATGGCTCGTAAGGGCAGTTAGCCTAGTACTAACCTATGAACCTACAACAATGTAACTGGCACCCACTACAAACTCTGTCACTAGACCAGGCAGTCGACTATTTCAATAGTACTTTTATAAATGTTCTAAATACAGTCACTCCCATTAGGAAACGTAGAATCAAAGTTAATTATGCCCCTTGGCTAAATAGGACCACTAAAGCCTTAATAAAAGCCAGAGGCAATGCCTGGAAGAATTGGAAAAAGAACAATACCAGCCAAAATAGACAGTTATACCAGCAACTGTGTAATCAGACCAAAAAACAAAATTGGATAAAGAAAACTACTTCCTTAATGTCCAAAACAAACATTCCAAAAACCCACAAAAATTCTGGCAGGCTATAGATTCCTTCTAAAACCCGGCAAAACTACCACCCCCACCCCAAACACCAATAATAACAATGACAGCATAGCTTCTCAATTTAATCACCACTTTACAGAATCCATTCTCACATTATCTACCCAACTAGCTAACAATAATCCTACACTTATAGCAACTATAGAGAACAATACTTTACCCTTATTTACACTCTCACCTGTACCAACCTCTATGGTAGAAAGAAACTACTCTTAAAACTAAAACCTACCACACTCACAGCAGATGGTCTACCCACAAATTTCTTAAAATTAGCTGCAGAGTCCTTGGCCTACCCTGTCTCAGTTCTCATTAACCACTCCATACAAGAAGCCCAAATCCCCGAATTATGGAAAGTATCATACATTATTCCTCTTCACAAAGGTGGCAAGTCCTATGAGCTATCAAACTACTGCCCCATTGCTATCTTATTCCCCCTTTCCAAGCTCCTAGAGAAATGTATTTACACTCAAGTGATGCACTTCGTAATCTCACACAGTCTTCTCTCACCCACACAGCATGGCGTCCGCCCAAATCGTAGTACAACTGCTGCTCTTCTGTCATTCACCAATCAGATTAACCAACTTAGAAACAACAATCACTTTGTATCAGCCATGTTCCTAGATTTATCTAAGGCATTTGACATGGTATCTCACAACCTGCTTCTAGACACCCTAACCACAATGTCCTTTGCCCCCTCCACCACTTCCTGGTTTAAAAAACTATCTCTCCAATCAGTCAGTCAAATGGCAGGGTGCACTATCACTTTTACTACCAACCACTATAGGCGTTCCACAAGGATCAATACTGGGCCCTCTACTATTCACAATTTTCACCAATAAACTATGCACCTCCACCCTGCATGCAGCACTCATACAGTACGCAGATGATTCTACCTTAATCTGCTCTGGCCCATCCATAGCCACCCTTCAAAAATTTACCTACGAATCCTTCTGTTCCGTCAAAAAATGGATTACTGACATCCAACTTATTCTAAACCCTAACATGACCAAATTACTTCTCTTTACCCCCAACAAACACAGGACCACACCCACCACCTTCACTATCACCTCTAAAAATGGCACAACAATCTCCCCATCACCCCACACTAAGCTCTTAGGCATACAAATTGATAAGGATCTTCACTGTGATGTCCATATCTTTCAAACCATTAAAAAGGTACATAAATAATTAGGTACTGTATACAAACACAAACAGTTTTTATCAGATCAAGCACGAATCACCCGAACTCAAACGCACCTACTGTCTACCCTAATGTACTCATCCCCAATCCTAACCCACATCAGGAATTCAGATATGGACAAACTAGAAGCATGCTACAATAAAATTGCAAAATTTGCAAATAACTCCACATTTAGAAGCCATCACTGTCTTGCCTTAAAAGAGCTACAGTGGCTAGAACTCCCACAATTAATTAGCTACCACCAACTAGTGCTCACCTACAACACACTAAATAATCCCCACAAAGCCACAGCCTTAAATCAACTAATAAACCAATACGTAGCAAACCGTCCCCTGAGGTTATCAAGCAAAACCCTACTCTGTGTGTCCAGAGCTAACAATACTGCAGGGAAAACTCTCTTCTCTTATACCATCACTAAGAAATGGAATAGCCTCCCCCAAAATATCTCAACAGCTCCTTCTATATCACTATTCAAACAGTCACTCAAGGCACACCTCACATGGTCCTGGCGATGTCCTTGCATCACTTAGATACTCTCCTCTTCTCCTCACTGTCCCATATCACTATTCAGTCACACAAGGCACACCTCACACGGTCCTGGCGATGTCCTTGCATCACTTGGATATCCTCCTCTTCTCCCCACTGTCCCACATCACTATTCAGTCACACAAGGCACACCTCACAAAGTCCTGGCGATGTCCGTGCATCACTTTGATATCCTCCTCTTCTCCCCACTGTCCCATATCACTATTCAGTCACACAAGGCACACCTCACACGGTCCTGGCGATGTCCTTGCATCACTTAGATATCCTCCTCTTCTCCCCACTGTCCCATATCACTATTCAGTCACACAAGGCACACCTCACACGGTCCTGGCGATGTCCTTGCATCACTTAGATATCCTCCTCTTCTCCCCACTGTCCCATATCACTATTCAGTCACACCAGGCACACCTCACACGGTCCTGGCGATGTCCTTGCATCACTTAGATATCCTCCTCTTCTCCCCACTGTCCCATATCACTATTCAGTCACACCAGGCACACCTCACACAGTCCTGGTGATGTCCTTGCATCACTTAGATATCCTCCTCTTCTCCCCACTGTCCCCTATCACTATTCAGTCACACAAGGCACACCTCACAAAGTCCTGGCGATGTCCTTGCATCACTTTGATATCCTCCTCTTCTCCCCACTGTCCCATATCACTATTCAGTCACACAAGGCACACCTCACACGGTCCTGGCGATGTCCTTGCATCACTTAGATATCCTCCTCTTCTCCCCACTGTCCCATATGACTATTCAGTCACACAAGGCACACCTCACACGGTCCTGGCGATGTCCTTGCATCACTTAGATATCCTCCTCTTCTCCCCACTGTCCCATATCACTATTCAGTCACTCCAGGCACACCTCACACGGTCCTGGCGATGTCCTTGCATCACTTAGATATCCTCCTCTTCTCCCCACTGTCCCATATCCCTATTCAGTCACACCAGGCACACCTCACACAGTCCTGGTGATGTCCTGGCATCACTTAGATATCCTCTTCTCCCCACTGTCCCATATCACTATTCAGTCACAAAAGGCACACCTCACACAGTCCAGGCTATGTCCATGCATCACTTAGATATCCTCCTCTTCTCCCCACTGTCCCATATCACTATTCAGTCACACAAGGCACACCTCACACAGTCCTGGCGATGTCCTTGCATCACTTAGATATTCTTCTCTTCTCCCCACTTTCCCATATCACTATTCAGTTACACAAGGCACACCTCACACGGTCCTGGTGATGTCCTTGCATCACTTAGATATCCTCCTCTTCTCCCCACTGTCCCATATCACTATTCAGTCACACAAGGCACACCTCAAACAGTCTTGGCGATGTCCTTGCATCACTTAGATATCCTCCTCTTCTCCCCACTGTCCCATATCACTATTAAGTCACACAAGGCACACCTCACACGGTCCTGGCGATGTCCTTGCATCACTTGGATATCCTCCTCTTCTCCCCACTGTCCCATATCACTATTCAGTCACATAAGGCACACCTCACACGGTCCTGGCGATGTCCTTGCATCACTTGGATATCCTCCTCTTCTCCCCACTGTCCCATATCACTATTCAGTCACACAAGGCACACCTCACACGGTCCTGGCGATGTCCTTGCATCACTTAGATATCCTCCTCTTCTCCCCACTGTCCCATATCACTATTCAGTCACATAAGGCACACCTCACACGGTCCTGGCGATGTCCTTGCATCACTTGGATATCCTCCTCTTCTCCCCACTGTCCCATATCACTATTCAGTCACACAAGGCACACCTCACACGTTCCTGGTGATGTCCTGGCATCACTTAGATATCCTCTTCTCCCCACTGTCCCATATCACTATTCAGTCACACAAGGCACACCTCACAAAGTCCTGGCGATGTCCTTGCATCACTTAGATATCCTCCTCTTCTCCCCACTGTCCCATTTCACTATTCAGTCACACAAGGCACACCTCACACAGTCCTGGCATCACTTAGATATCCTCCTCTTCTCCCCACTGTCCCATATCACTATTCAGTCACACAAGGCACACCTCACACGGTCTTGGCGATGTCCTTGCATCACTTAGATATCCTCCTCTTCTCCCCACTGTCCCATATCACTATTCAGTCACACAAGGCATACCTCACACGGTCCTGGCGATGTCCTTGCATCACTTAGATATCCTCCTCTTCTCCCCACTGTCCCATATCACTATTCAGTTACACAAGGCACACCTCACACAGTCCTGGTGATGTCCTTGCATCGCTTAGATATTCTCCTCTTCTCCCCACTGTCCCATATCACTATTCAGTCACACAAGGCACACCTCACACGGTCCTGGCGATGTCCTTGCATCACTTGGATATCCTCCTCTTCTCCCCACTGTCCCATATCACTATTCAGTTACACAAGGCACACCTCACACAGTCCTGGCGATGTCCTTGCATCACTTAGATATCCTCCTCTTCTCCCCACTGTCCCGTATCACTATTCAGTCACACAAGGCACACCTCACACGGTCCTGGCGATGTCCTTGCATCACTTAGATATCCTCCTCTTCTCCCCACTGTCCCATATCACTATTCAGTCACACAAGGCACACCTCACACAGTCCTGGCGATGTCCTTGCATCACTTAGATATCCTCTTCTCCCCACTGTCCCATATCACTATTCAGTCACACAAGGCACACCTCACACGGTCCTGGCGATGTCCTTGCATCGCTTAGATATCCTCCTGTTCTCCCCACTGTCCCATATCACTATTCAGTCACACAAGGCACACCTCACACAGTCCTGGCGATGTCCTTGCATCACTTAGATATCCTCCTCTTCTCCCCACTGTCCCATATCACTATTCAGTCACACAAGGCACACGTCACACGGTCCTGGCGATGTCCTTGCATCACTTAGATATCCTCCTCTTCTCCCCACTGTCCCATATCACTATTCAGTCACACAAGGCACACCTCACACAGTCCTGGCATCACTTAGATATCCTCCTCTTCTCCCCACTGTCCGATATCACTATTCAGTCACACAAGGCACACCTCACACGGTCCTGGCGATGTCCTTGCATCACTTAGATATCCTTCTCTTCTCCCCACTGTCCCATATCACTATTCAGTCACACAAGGCACACCTCACACAGTCCTGGTGATGCCCTGGCATCACTTGGATATACTCCTCTTCTCCCCACTGTCCCATATCACTATTCAGTCACACAAGGCACACCTCACACAGTCCTGGCATTGCTTAGATATCCTCCTCTTCTCCCCACTGTCCCATATCACTATTCAGTCACACAAGGCACACCTCACACGGTCCTGGCGATGTCCTTGCATCACTTAGATATCCTTCTCTTCTCCCCACTGTCCCATATCACTATTCAGTCACACAAGGCACACCTCACACGGTCCTGGCGATGTCCTTGCATCACTTAGATATCCTCCTCTTCTCCCCACTGTCCCATATCACTATTCAGTCACACAAGGCACACCTCACACGGTCCTGGCAATGTCCTGGCATTGCTTAGATATCCTTCTCTTCTCCCCACTGTCCCATATCACTATTCAGTTACACAAGGCACACCTCACACGGTCCAGGCGATGTCTGGCATCACTTAGATATCCTCCTCTTCTCCCCACTGTCCCATATCACTATTCAGTCACACAAGGCACACCTCACATGGTCCTGGTGATGTCCTTGCATCACTTAGATATCCTCCTCTTCTCCCCACTGTCCCATATCACTATTCAGTCACACAAGGCACACCTCACACAGTCCTGGCGATGTCCTTGCATCACTTAGATATTCTTCTCTTCTCCCCACTGTCCCATATCACTATTCAGTCACAAAAGGCACACCTCACATGGTCCTGGTGATGTCCTGGCATCACTTAGATATTCTTCTCTTCTCCCCACTGTCCCATATCACTATTCAGTCACACAAGGGACACTTCACATGGTCCTGGCGATGTCCTGGCATCACTTAGATATTCTCCTCTTCTCCCCACTGTCCCATATCCCTATTCAGTCACACAAGGCACACCTCACACAGTCCTGGCGATGTCCTTGCATCACTTGGATATCCTTCTCTTCTCCCCACTGTCCCATATCACTATTCAGTTACACAAGGCACACCTCACATGGTCCTGGCGATGTCCTTGCATCACTTAGATATCCTCCTCTTCTCCCCACTGTCCCATATCACTATTCAGTCACACAAGGCACACCTCACACGGTCCTGGCGATGTCCTTGCATCACTTAGATATCCTCTTCTCCCCACTGTCCCATATCACTATTCAGTCACACAAGGCACACCTCACACCGTCCTGGCGATGTCCTTGCATCACTTAGATATCCTCCTCTTCTCCCCACTGTCCCATATCACTATTCAGTTACACAAGGCACACCTCACACGGTCATGGCGATGTCCTTGCATCACTTAGATATCCTCCTCTTCTCCCCACTGTCCCATATCCCTATTCAGTCACACAAGGCACACCTCACACAGTCCTGGCGATGTCCTTGCATCGCTTAGATATCCTCCTCTTCTCCCCACTGTCCCATATCACTATTCAGTCACACAAGGCACACCTCACATGGTCCTGGCGATGTCCTTGCATCACTTGGATATCCTGCTCTTCTCCCCACAGTCCCATATCACTATTCAGTCACACAAGACACACCTCACATGGTCCTGGCAATGTCCTTGCATCGCTTAGATATCCTCCTCTTCTCCCCACTGTCCCATATCCCTATTCAGTCACACAAGGCACACCTCACACAGTCCTGGCGATGTCTTTGCATCACTTAGATATCCTCCTCTTCTCCCCACTGTCCCATATCACTATTCAGTCACACAAGGCACACCTCACACGGTCCTGGCGATGTCCTTGCATCACTTAGATATTCTTCTCTTCTCCCCACTGTCCCATATCACTATTAAGTCACACAAGGCACACCTCACACAGTCCTGGCGATGTCCTTGCATCGCTTAGATATCCTCCTCTTCTCCCCACTGTCCCATATCACTATTCAGTCACACAAGGCACACCTCACACAGTCCTGGCGATGTCCTGGCATCACTTAGATATTCTCCTCTTCTCCCCACTGTCCCATATCACTATTCAGCCACACAAGGCGCACCTCACATGGTCCTGACGATGTCCTTGCATCACTTAGATATCCTTCTCTTCTCCCCACTGTCCCATATCACTATTCAGTCACACAAGGCACACCTCACACAGTCCTGGTGATGCCCTGGCATCACTTGGATATCCTCCTCTTCTCCCCACTGTCCCATATCACTATTCAGTCACACAAGGCACACCTCACACAGTCCTGGTGATGTCCTGGCATCACTTAGATATCCTCCTCTTCTCCCCACTGTCCCATATCACTATTCAGTCACACAAGGCACACCTCACACGGTCCTGGCGATGTCCTGGCATCACTTAGATATCCTCCTCTTCTACCCACTGTCCCATATCACTATTCAGTTACACAAGGCACACCTCACACGGTCCTGGAGATGTCCTGGCATCACTTAGATATCCTCCTCTTCT
The DNA here is from genome assembly GCF_019279795.1 of Protopterus annectens. Classification (NCBI taxonomy): domain Eukaryota; kingdom Metazoa; phylum Chordata; order Ceratodontiformes; family Protopteridae; genus Protopterus; species Protopterus annectens. The sequence continues at coordinate 763,613,690 of NC_056751.1, forward strand.
CACCACTGTCCCATATCACTATTCAGTTACACAAGGCACACCTCACACAGTCCTGGTGATGTCTTTGCATCACTTGGATATCCTCCTCTTCTCCCCACTGTCCCATATCACTATTCAGTCACACAAGGCACACCTCACACGGTCCTGGCGATGTCCTTGCATCACTTGGATATCCTCCTCTTCTCCCCATTGTCCCATATCACTATTCAGTCACACAAGCCACACCTCACGCAGTCCTGGCGGTGTCCTTGCATCACTTAGATATCCTCCTCTTCTCCCCACTGTCCCATATCACTATTCAGTCACACAAGGCACACCTCACACGGTCCTGGCGATGTCCTTGCATCACTTAGATATCCTCTTCTTCTCCCCACTGTCCCTTATCACTATTCAGTCACACAAGGCACACCTCACACGGTCCTGGCGATGTCCTTGCATCACTTAGATATCCTCCTCTTCTCCCCACTCTTACTATCCCCTTTTCCTCACTCACTTCTATCCCTTCAACATTGTAATAAAAATACTCTAATGCAAGAACTTCTGCACATAACCATTATATAGTATGCATATTATGTTCTTGTGAGATATCGCCTTCATTTCATAAGTTGATAGTGAACATTTTTCTCTCCCAAATACTCCCACCCAAAGCTATGAGTAAACATGCTAGCATTAGCTTTCATAGAACAAACTACTGTATATACCTGCAAGATTGCATTGTATCATATATCCTGTGTTATATATTTTTATTGCATTGTATTACATTGTATTATATATACTTTGTTCTATATATCTACCACTGTATTTGTTGATGTTGAGCTTTTCTCCCTGGGCCTCCGCTGTAAATGGAGCTCACTCCAGTCGGACATTCCCGGTAATCAAATATAAAATAAATAAAATAAAATAAATAAACTCGGGTAGTTATTTGAAATCCATCCATTACTGCTCAGACTATTATATTGTGTCAGAGTTATTGTGACTGTTCCTGTCAATAATACTGTTGTCAAGCACATATGTCACACTTGTAGTGACATTTCTATCATGGTGCGTTCATCCTCTACATTATTGTTTATTGCCTGGAGCTATATGCTCATGAGTTCAACATCCACATTCACTGCCTGTTAGGTCTCATACTGTAATGCATGAATGACACATATCATAGTTATAATGTGTCCATCACATTGTGACAGACGGCTGCAATTCCTTTTATCTCAGGGATTGTTTACCACGCATACAGATGACATAATACGTTAGCATAGATGGACTGTGATACTAGTTGCACAGCTTCCACGGTGGTGCTTGTGGTTCATCATTCTGCCATTAGTCAGTACAGTCTCATTGCTTGCTGTTAGATTCATCTTCATATGAATGTACTGACATTACCTAAACACCATCATAGCTAGTTATTGTTATTCATTTTTATGTCGGACAATGAAAATATCACCACAGCTTGTGACTGCATTGCATTGAAATGTTTGTTCAGGGCATGCCGTGCTGTGGGTACTCCTGTGGCACATGCATGGAGCATTGGCATTGATAGCATACCTATACAGATAGAATCATGTTCACTTATGGGGCAGTGTGTGTCCTACATGATGCAAATAGCTTTCTTGTAAAAAAATCAGTCATATTGTAATGTTCGGTGTTGTGTGGACAGTAACATATGCAGCTCCTTTCCGGCTTTCTGACTAAATCTGATTGTTCTTATTATATTTGTACCTCTTATGTTGATGCACAGATTCATTGTGATCTGATGTGGCATATGCAGGCAATACAGGGGTCTGGAGAATGCCTTGTATAATAGGTAGGGGTTCAAATCTGGTAATATCTGCCTGTCAGACAAATGTGTTAGACTACAGTGGTTTACACACACTCAGACAGCCAGCTTTTTCATGCATTTTCATAAAAATTAAAAATTTGCTTTCATAAATACAACAGATTTTTGAAAAACAGTATATAGATTAAGAAACTTTGATCTCTTTGGAAAAAGAAGCCTCAGAGGAAGTGAGAAAATATAAACAACAAAACCTAGAGATAATTGAAAAATATCAAAAAGAAATATGGACATGGGAAAGAAAGAGAGATTTGATATGGTGCAAGTTAACTAATATACAGAAGGCAGTTTCAAAGATATTCGAAGAAAAATACAGGCAAAGGCATCCAGATATGGAAAATTTCACAATAACAAGATTAAAAGCACAAAGATGTAATGTAGAAAAGACAATTAGTAAAGTAGAAGATAAAGAAATAGAAGGTGAAGTTATGGAGGGCCTGGGAAGTGAAGGATTTAATGTAGAAGGTCTAACCCAGACTACATCACAGCATGATGGAGTGAGTCCCCAGAATAAGGAAAAGCAAGAAGATCAGGAGACGTGAAGAAGAAATATGGACATGGAAAGGAAAAGAGATTTAATGTGGTGTAATATTTATGCAAAGGAAAAAGCAAAACTAACTAATACAAAAAGAGCAGCACAAAAGAAATTTGAAGAGAAATACAGGCAAAGGAATCTGGATATGGAAAACTTTACAGTACAGAAAATAAGACTAAGAGGAAAAGTAGAAAAAGAGATTAGTAATGGAGAAGTCAAAGACATAGAAACTGAGGTAATGGAACAGCTGCAAAGAGCAGGATTCAGTGTAGAAAATCAAATGCAGAAAGCACCACAAGAGGATATAGCAATGGATATCCAAATTAAGGGGAAACCAGTGGAACAGGAAGCAACAGGTCAGGTGCCATATAAAGAAATTTTGGAGCCTTCCACAAGAAACCAGTATAAGCATTCACTTAAAGCTGGACAGCAAGGAAAGGAACATGAAACTGGAAACTCTGATGCAGTCAGTATTGAGGAGTGATAGGCCAGTGAGTTCCCATATGACAGAACAACAGATGACACAGGATGAAGTTGAAGAGAAGGTGCCACAGGAAGATGCTATAGAACTTTCTATAGAATGCCCGCAGGAAACGGAAAACAAGGGATGTGCCCTCAGTATGGAAGAAAAGGAGTTAAGAGATTTAATAGACATAGACAGATATATCAATATCAATGAGAGAAATAGACTGCAGAAGGTTAATAAAACCCCAAAAGTCAGAAGTTTGATAAAACAAATGAACACAGTAATTAGGACTGTCCATAGAGATCCATGCAATATAACAGAATTAAACAGAATATATTACTGTGCTGCTAAATTAACAACTGATAAAGTTCTACCACAGGAACACAGGGTAGCGAGGGAAAAGAGGGGTGAAAGCGAATACCATCATGGAAATATCGAATAGAGAAAACTATAAAGCAGCTAAGACGAGAAGTGCCATTGTCAGTAGATTATAGAAGAGGGAACAGATCAACAAAAATTTTAAGAAAGATAGATGTGATAAAAACAATGTGCAGTATTAGAACAGACCAGGATGTATTATGCACTATTGGAGATAAACTAAAAATTTCAAAACAGACGGAAAGACTCAGAAGATAAATATAAGGGAAAAGCACAAAATAAGTAATTTACTGATAACCCAAAAAAGTTTTATAGAGAAATGGGAAATAAGGTAAAAGGAATTGATAGACCACCGAAAAAAGAGGAAGTAGATAAATTTTGGAGAAGTATTTATGAAGATCCTGTGGAATATAACAAAGATGCTAAATGGATAGAAGAAGTAAAAGAAAGAATAAGAAGTTTAAAGGTGCAGGATATGAAATGGGATGAAGTAACAGCCACAGAGATTGAAATAAAGTTAAGAAAAGCCTCTAATTGGAAAACTCCAGGCCCAGATGCAGTACATAACTTTTGGCTTAAATTATTAACTTCTTTACACGAGGATCTAGCCATGGGTAAGAACTATTTATATGCACACCCTGAACAGACACCGCACTGGTTAATAACAGGAAAAACAATTCTCTTACTCAACAGTGAACCTGCAAGCTACCCTAAAAATTATAGACCAATAATTTGTCTTCTGACGACGTATAAACTATACACAGGGATTGATGCCAACAGAGTTTATAGTCATTTAGAAGAAAACTCAATTATGGCAGTAGAACAAAAGGGCAATAAAAGAAAGTCATATGGAACAAACGATCATTTGTTGTTAAATAAAGTTATAGTGGAGAACTGTAAGAAAGGGAATAATCTAAGTATGGCATGGATTGACTATAAAAAAGCATTTGATAGTATCCCACATTCATGGATAAAAGAGTGCTTAAAAATGTATAAGATACACCCTACACTGACTGACTACATTACAGTGACCATGAAACAGTGGCAGATCACTTTGCAATTAAGCCATAATAAAGGACAGATTATTATCCCAGGGATAGAAATCCAAAGGGGGATATTCCAGGGTGCCTCCCTGTCACGGTTGCTATTTTGCCTTGCCATTAATCCATTAAGCTGTTTACCTAACAGCTTAGGTCATGGCTATAATTTGGCTTCAAAAGTCTAATGACTTCTCATCTTCTCTTTGTTGAGCGTCTTCTGCGTGGAGACATGCGTGAATGGGCGTACCTTCATTGAAGGCTGTGTGTCAGGGCTGGTAACTTGGCACATAAAAATCAACTACCAATCATTAGCGGACCGGAGTTCCGCTGTGGCGACCCCTAACCGGGAAAAGCTGAAAGATACAACATAGCTCATCAGATGAGGAACTGAAAGCACAGCTGCAGGTTGTCAAAACTTTTTCAGATGATATTGGAATGTGATTTGGTCTTGATAAATGTGCAAAAGCAACCTTTAAAAAAGGAAAATTGCAGCACCAGGAAAACATCAATTTGGGACAAGAATGTGATATAAAAGAACTTGAGCAAGAGGGAGTGTATAAATACTTAGGAATTGATGAAGGATCAGCAATAAAACATGAACAAGTGCAAATAAAGCTTAGTAAGGAGTTCTTTAGAAGACTTAAATTAATCCTGAAAACAGCATTGACACCTAGGAAGAAAATTCAAGCTATAAATCAGTTTGCTCTTCCTGTCCTAACTTATAGTTTTGGGGTGACTGACTGGCCCCAAAAAGTGTTGGATAGACTGGATATTAAAACAAGAAGGATGCTTCATGCTCACCAAATGATTTATAAAAATTAGTGTATACCAAGATTATATATCCCCTGTTCTGAAGGAAGGATGGGCTCCTTGAAATATAGATCTGCAATCATGGAACTCCACACATATCTACTGACCTCACAAGATCCAAATGTGCTGAAAGTTTTGAAATATGAGGAGAATAAATCTAAGACGACGTCTCTGCTTAATTTAGCAGAAGCATATCAACATCAAGCAGGAATGGAACTCAAACCAGAAGTGGATGAAAAACAGGCTGCAACTGAATGTGTCAAAAAAACAAAAGAAAGAATATAAGGTGAAGGACCAGATGAGAAGGCAAGAAATGTGGAAAAAACATAAATATAGTTGCAAGTATAGGAAACTTCTGGAAGAGCCTTATGTTGATCAAGAATGGGCACAGGAATGGTTAAGGAGAGGTGAATTTACATCAAGAAATGAAAGGTTAATATTGGCAGCCCAAGATAGTGGGCTGCGTACACACTGGTTTACTAAGTCCACTGAACATGTGGGAGAAACAGACATATGCAGGTTTTGTGGAACCGAATTGGAAACAGTCACACACCTTATTGCTGGTTGCGACTCTCTAATGGCAGAGGGACTGTATACTGAAAGGCATAATAATGTGGAGAGATTGTTACACTGGAGATTGTGCAAACATTATGATATTACAGTGGCTGAAAGACACTGGAAACATGAGCCACAGAGAATCATATTAAATGATGAAGTTTACATCACATGGGATCATCCAATACCAAGTCCAAAAGACAGATGCTAGAAAACCAGATATAGTGATCCAAGAAAAGAAGACAAAAGTAGCATTGATCATTGAAATCACTACACCTAATGACTACAGTGGCTTGCATACAGAGAGACACAAAGTCATAAAATACCTCGATCTGCAGGCAGAAATGAGAGCCATGTGGAAGAAAGATACCCAGACAGTTCCAGTAGTATTAGGAGCAACTGGTCTTATAAAAAAGAATTTACAGTCGTATTTAGATATGTTACCAACTCATGTAACACTGTACGAATTGCAGAAGGAGTCATTACTGGGCACATTGCGGGTGCTGCGAAGAGCACTTTTGGCTAACATCAAAGAGTGAAACAATATTAATTTCATGAACTTTAATCGTACTTTGACTTAGGAATGGGGTCCATTCCCATCATGGTATTAGAAACCCAAAAGACTTGGAGAAATTAAAAAAGACAGCCATCTTTTTCATGCATTTTCATACCAGGTAGGTCATCAGTACACCTTATATGGTATGATAGTGATGTACGCCCTTTTGGGGTGTTGTTCCTTATGTGACCTTTATGCGTATGTCTGTGGTGCCCATGATTGTTATGCATCTCTCTGATATCTGTTCAAGTGTGTGTTCTGGAAAGAAATTATGCAAGTGTTTCTTAGGCCATTCCTTGCTCACGTGTATGATCTTTTCACAATATAATTATACCCTGTATTGCATGTCACCCTCTAGATATATCTTTGATACTACAATTGTTTCCATCACAATAAACAGCTTAATGGCAGATGTGTGATTCCATAAAAAGGTCTAACAGTGTGGAATGCAGGAAGACCATCAGGAGATGTGATTGGTCCTCTGTTATACTTTCTACTGTGTTGCTGTTGTTGAATTGCTGTTCTGTTACTGTTCCTTGTAATTCTAAGTGAGCATGCCCAGTATTAGTATGTCAGACGTTTGCAAATCAGCAATGGCCTCCTGACATGTCATCGTCTCTGTCTTGTCATTGGTCACTTATGTATGTTTGTTATTACATTGCCATTTATCATTTACATAAACATACAACACGTGCCAGTCTATTACATACTCATAGGTGATGAACCCCTTTCCTATTGGTACTACTCTGCACTGTGTATATTTACTTCTTCTGACTTAAATAGCATAGATTAGATTCAGACTTGCTGAATCTAGACTGTTTGCTATCACTTGAGCACTAAAACCATCCTTCTTACAACCCCTGCACCCTTGTGGCAGAAATGTGTAGCTCATGAACCATCTGAGTTGGAGATTGCTGGAATAAAGGCTCTGTGAGGGCAATTTCTATTGGTAGATTGTGTTAGAAGTGTTTAAATTTCACTTGTATTTTAGCACCATGTTTGCGAGTAGCTGCTGACCATGCAAATGGGTTAGCGGTGCCCTGTATAGATGCAAACGCATAGAATCACATTTTCCCCAAATACCACTTAGTGAAACCCTCTCAGGCTTCCCAGCTGCTCTTTGGGCAACTCAGTTGCACACTGCTGCACTGCAGGTAGCTCAGTTAAGCACTGTCAAGTGTCGCTGCACTGCAGGCAGCTCAGCTAAGCACTGTCAAGTATCGCTGCACTGCAGGCTGCTCAGCTAAGCACTGTCAAGTGTCGCTGCACTGCAGACAGCTCAGTTAAGCACTGACAAGTGTTACCCCGCTTTCTTCATTAATGCTATATAGATTTAAGTCCCCTTGCTAATCCCAGAGTAATAGCTGATCTATTCCCTCCCACAAACCAGGAGTTACCTACTGCTATGGAAAGTCAGTTTCCCAACATTTCTCCAGCCAGGCTGATTGACATGAGCATCCTGAAGATGTATAGTGACAACCACCTACTCCTAAAGCAAACAAATATAATATGTCACTATACCATGAAACTTGAAAAGCCTTCTCATGTAACAATAAACTAGAGATCAAAAAGGTTGTCAGTTCACACACCTCTCCTCTTACACACGATAAAATCATGACACATAAACCCACATACGTGGAGGTACTCACCAAGAGCCTATGAAAAGACCAGAGACATCCTAAGCGCAAACAGCCCTCACATACTGGTACACAAACCAAACTCACCAGTACACATAACAACACATATAACAGTGTCTCAGCAATCAAACTCCTAAGGCAAAACACTTCCAAACCAAATGTCCTAGTCATAGGTAATTCAATAGTGAGACACACAGATGTCCCTCTCACCAGGCTGGAAAAGGAGACGGTCACGGTCAGCTGCCTGTCGGGTTTCAGGAACTGCAAAGTCACACATGCACTCAAGTCACTCAGCAGCAATTATTGTTATAACTCTATCATAGTACATGTTGGAGTGAATGACTTTAGACATACCTCTCTGGACTGTATAAAGTGAGACATGATAGCGCTCTCAGATTATGTGTGCCAGGCAGTATGTCTCTAGCCCTTAGCAGCATTCTACCTTCACCTAGGGCAATGCCACAGTACAAACAAAAAACTGATTTTAACAACTGGCTTAGCTTCTGTTGTCACTCCAAGGGGAACCAGCATCTGTCAACCTGGGAAGACATGGTCAACTGACCTCGGTGCTTCACCAGAGGTGACCTTCACCTGTTCCTCAGGGCTTTAAGATATTGGCAAAGATGCTTGCCTTCCCAATACAGCCTTTTTTAGACTATGTCAAAGCAACAAAACTTACGACGTAGAAAAATACTCTGGAGACAAACTCAAGATCATGCTGCTTAATGCTAGGAGCCTAAACAGTAAGCTGCACTCCCTGGAAGCCTTCTCACCTTAGAAGATGCTGACGTCTGTGCAGTCACTGAGACTTGGTTCAAGGCCATGGAGAGTATGCTGGCTGTGTAGGGATACAATGCCTTCCACATGTTCTGACCTCAAAACAAGCATCGAAGAACCAATCGTGGAGGTGTATCCATTATCATTAAATCCAAAAACACCTTGTGACTGGTGAAACAGTATGTCTCTCTTGAGTTACTCCAGGTCCAAATAACTATAGGTAAAATACCCTACCACATCATTGCTAGCAACAGGTCCCCCACCATGAACCAGGAGAAGCACACCACCTACCTGGACTTGCTTGAAATCCTCTGTATACAGCCAAACACCTTGGCTATGGGAGACTTCAACTACCCATCCTTCGATTGGGCGACTTACACAAGCACAAACAGAAATGCACTGAAGTTCCTGGACTTTCTTAACTCCTTTGTTAACTCAAATGCACTGGAACAGTTAATATGCACCTCCACAATGGGCTCAAATGTCCTCAACCTAGTATTCACCAACATGGAGGGTTACTGCATTACCCCCATTGTGCTGTCATCCCTAGTTAAGTCAGACCATAAATCTGTCTCATTTAAAGTAAAGATCAGACCTGACACCTCCACAGGGGCAAAAAAAAAAAAAGAAATTCCAGAGCAAACTATTGCTTTCTAAGTAATGGTATAAAAAGTTTCAAAGCCCCTGTTAACACAGCCAACAATGACTCCTAAGCAGAAGAGTACACAAATGCCCTATATAGCCACTTAACAAATGTATTCGCTCAGCTGTACCTGACAGGACTAAAACCAGGTGCTCTCATAAAAAGAAGCCATCCTGGAGTACTGCAAATATAAATAAGTTATACAACAAAAGAAATAAATTGATATCTAAGAACAAGAAGAAAAGTACTCAAGAAAAGAAAACTACCCTACACAGCCTAAACACGCAAATCAGAAACCTTGTAACATCCTCTATGGCAAGTTTGGAGATTAAACTGGCATCCTTAGCTAAAGACAATCACATGGCATTCTTTAGCTATGTCTGAAACCTCAAAGGGAATGTCCAGCTGTGTGCCGAACTTACAGTGAAAAGCGCCACTTACACCGACCCTGAAGTCATTACCAACCTACTGGCTGACAGGTTTGGTGACAACTTGACCCCCTGTACCCACCAGCCATACCCCATAGCATTCCTCATACCTGTTGTCTACAGATTATCTCCAAAGAACAGGTCATTCAAGCGCTCTCTAAGGCCAATGATACAAAGATACTGCCTGTTTGGGACCAGATAACATCCCAGGCTGCTTACTAAACAATCTAAAAAGAAGATCCAGTGGAACCACTTAGCAGTCTCTTTAACAACAGCCTGAGTACTGGTTTTGTGGAGAACAGCAACAGAAATCCCCTTGTACAAAGTGGGATCCATCAACCAACCATGGGAACTATAGACTCATTAGCCTGACCAGTTTTTTTCTGCAAGGCCATGGAAAGAATGATCATGGATCTTATCAACTAGGAAACAGGCAACCTTCAAACTCTTGACCTGACCCAGATTGGTTTCATCAAGGGTAGATCCTGCTTATTAAACCTGGTGAACTTCTTTGAGAAGGTCACCAAAGCCCTGGATGAGTGCAAAGAAGTACATACCACCTATCTTGATTTAGCCAAGGCTTTTGACACAATCCCCCACTTAGGGATTATTGAGAAACTCTCCCAGCTGGGTATTAACCCATTCATCACTAGATGGGTAGCAAACTGGCTCACAGACAGAATGCACATTATTAAAGTTGGGGAATCCACTTCCACTAAAAGACCAGTTACCAGTGGTGTACCACAAGGATCTGTACTGGGCCCTCTACTGTTTGGATTTTATTTTTCTGAAGTCCAGTCAAAAATAGATGGCCTATGTATTACTAAGTTTGCAGATGACTGTAAACTGGGAGCAATCATAGAGTCCCACAATGACATCAACAAATTACAGAAGGGACTGACACAGACAAATGACTGGTGCCACGGCCATGGACTGAAACTAAACACAAAAAATGCCTCATTATCACCTCTGGCAAAGAAGTAGCCCCTGCTATTTCCAATATAGACAGCACCCCTCTAAGCTCAAACACAGTGGTGCAAGACTTGGGAATACAGGTTTCTAGCAATCTAAGCTTCATTCACCAGGTGTCCACAATAGTAAGGAAAGCCTTCTACAGTGCCCATCTCATAAACAAGGGCATCGCATCCAAGACCAGGGAGCTCATAATTCTGCTGTACTTGGCCCTTATCAGACCACTGATTGTGTGCAATGATACCTTCTGCATGTGCCTCATCAGACACTTGCAGCAGCTGGAAAGACCACAGAGGTTTCTAACCAAGAGAATTCAGGGCCTCCAAGACATTACCTATATGGAAAGACTAAAAACCCCGTTGCTGTACTCTGTATCATACAGGCTACTGTGAGGTGACCTGTGCCTAGCCTACAGAGCAGTCTCTGACTCTGCCCTAATGGAAAAAACTGCACATCTGGAAATCAAATGGGACAAAAGCCACTCACTGCAGGGATCTCAATGTAGCCTGTGACATTAATAGAAACTATGCAAGAGACAGATATGTCTCCCAGAGATTGCTGCTCCTCTGGAATAAGATCCCACTTCATGTGAAGCTGAGCTTTTAAATGATCTTATTTAAGTGCAACCTTGACAACTGGATAGGAAACCACAAATTTACCTGGTGGTGGCATCTATGGCCCTCATGGACAGGGGCACTCAGTGCTGATCATAGTATCATTCTGCAAACGACCATCTAACTATGGTTATCTTGGATACTTGGGGTTTTTACATGGTTAGGCTTGTAAAGGCCCTAGGGCCAATAGCCTAGTAACCTATGAACCTGTCCAATAATGTATCTTCTGATCATGCATACTGTTACCTCAAGCCAACATTTAATCAACATGTATATCTCAATTTCACTGCCCTTTGTTTCACTGAAGCTTTATGTCCCTGTCATATCCTTTATCGGCATGTTCGTTATTATTTATGTGCATAACTGTGTGATTGACATTCACACTATCATTACATCAATCTTGCAGGTTTTACGTCAGAAATGCTTCCTATACACATTGGTCACATTTGTCTGCAGGATAGGAGTACACCTTAAACATTTACCCTCTACAACATTCACACATCATTGTCATATATTTTTGTGTACTAATTCCGCCATTTCACTTTCTCTCATTCTGTACTGTTTCCCTGTACATGCCCTAAATATGCCTGGGCTACAGTGCGTGCTTGTATCTGAGCATTGTCTGTATGTGATCTGTTTTATTTACATTGTGTGCTGGAGCTTGCAAGCACCTTTCCATGGCTGCAAACACTATTAATGGCCACACAAAGGTGCTTGCATTTATGTATTAGGTGTGATAAGCAGCATGCATGTTCGATTAGCACTGCTGCTCATCACGCTAGAATGCTTAAATCGTGTAGCCTTAGTGTGAAGCCTACACATTTGCAAATGAATCCCAGAGATTGTCTTGTATTAAGTAGAAGCAGGGATCACACATCTCCCCTTATGTGCTTTTTTAATCACAATCTGGCGTGTTTACAAACAAATTCCAGCTCGTTAATTGCTACACATTCCTCCTTACTTAAATGAAATATTGGCAAGTACAATGTAGAGAACCAAGATTTTAAATCTCTAACAAGTTGCTCAAACAGTTGCATATATAGTCAGCCTAGGCACAAAAACAGTTTTATAACCCTTAGTATCATATTTCTTCGCTTCTACCGTATTTATGATAAAAAAATATAATATAATATATATATATATATATATATATATATATATATATATATATATATATATATATATATATATATATATAAAAAATCCCTCTCACAATTTTGTAAGGAAAATTATAAAAGCCAAAGCAGTATTCAATGTCTATTTAATAAAATATCAGTTGCAGTGTAGAATGAAGCATGAATTAATGAGACTTTATTAGTATCATTCGATGCAGCTTCAAGGACAGAATCTGTAAAAGTAATATCAGATGAGAAAGAAGTGTCTTCATTTCATTTTACTAATAAGGCAAAGATTCACTAGTAATATTTCCTTCAGCTGTGGAAAAATAATCTAAGTAAAGTGTTTGAACCCTTAAGTAGAACTATTAGTTGTCTAATGATAAAGGTGAAGCCTGCAAATTTAGGTATCACCAGACTGTTTTGTGGTGCATCTAGTTTCACTTTTGTGGCTTGGATACTGGCCATTTACTCGGAAACTCCCCTTGACATACAGTCTTCCTTTTACAAGTTGCCACATATAAAGACTCCCTCATTGAGAGGTGCAAAACTCCCAGAAGAAGATACAGAAGGCAAAG